>NC_088398.1:63349457-63949457 GCF_034236695.1 Oncorhynchus nerka | reverse complement strand
GCAGGCTATTAGCCAGCCTGCCAGCATAGTGGAGTCTGCCACTAGCATAGTCAGTGTAGTCAGCTCAGCTATCACCATTGAGACCGTGTCTGTGCCTCGACCTAGGTTGGGCAAAACTAAACATGGCGGTGTTCGCCTTAGCAATCTCACTAGGATAAAGACCACCTCCATTCCTGTCATTACTGAAAGAGATCATGATACCTCACTTCTCAAAATAGGGCTACTTAATGTTAGATCCCTTACTTCAAAGGCAATTATAGTCAATGAACTAATCACTGATCATAATCTTGATGTGATTGGCCTGACTGAAACATGGCTTAAGCCTGAGGAATTTACTGTGTTAAATGAGGCCTCACCTCCTGGCTACACTAGTGACCATATCCCCGTGCATCCCGCAAAGGCGGAGGTGTTGCTAACATTTACGATAGCAAATTTCAATTTACAAAAAAAAAAAAAATGACGTTTTCGTCTTTTGAGCTTCTAGTCATGAAATCTATGCAGCCTACTCAATCACTTTTTATAGCTACTGTTTACAGGCCTCCTGGGCCATATACAGCGTTTCTCACTGAGTTCCCTGAATTCCTATCGGACCTTGTAGTCATTGCAGATAATATTCTAATCTTTGGTGACTTTAATATTCACATGGAAAAGTCCACAGACCCACTCCAAAAGGCTTTCGGAGCCATCATCGACTCAGTGTTTTTTGTCCAACATGTCTCTGGACCCACTCACTGTCACAGTCATACGCTGGACCTAGTTTTGTCCCATGGAATAAATGTTGTGGATCTTAATGTTTTTCCTCATAATCCTGGACTATCGGACCACCATTTTATTACGTTTGCAATTGCAACAAATAATCTGCTCAGACCCCAACCAAGGAACATCAAAAGTCGTGCTATAAATTCACAGACAACACAAAGATTCCTTGATGCCCTTCCAGACTCCCTCTGCCTACCCAAGGACGCCAGAGGACAAAAATCCGTTAACCACCTAACTGAGTATCTCAATTTAACCTTGCGCATACCCTAGATGCAGTTGCACCCCTAAAAACTAAAAAAATGTCTCATAAGAAACTAGCTCCCTGGTACACAGAAAATACCCGAGCTCTGAAGCAAGCTTCCAGAAAATTGGAACGGAAATGGCGCCACACCAAACTGGAAGTCTTCCGACTAGCTTGGAAGGACGGTACCGTGCAGTACCGAAGAGCCCTTACTGCTGCTCGATCATCCTATTTTTCTAACTTAATTGAGGAAAATAAGAACAATCCGAAATTCCTTTTTGATACTGTCGCAAAGCTAACTAAAAAGCAGCATTCCCCAAGAGAGGATGACTTTCACTTTAGCAGTGATAAATTCATGAACTTCTTTGAGGAAAAGATTATGATTATTAGAAAGCAAATTACGGACTCCTCTTTAAACCTGCGTATTCCTCCAAACCTCAGTTGTCCTGAGTCTGCACAACTCTGCCAGGACCTAGGATCAAGAGAGACGCTCAAGTCTTTTAGTACTATATCTCTTGACACAATGATGAAAATAATCATGGCCTCTAAACCTTCAAGCTGCATACTGGACCCTATTCCAACTAAACTACTGAAAGAGCTGCTTCCTGTGCTTGGCCCTCCTATGTTGAACATAATAAACGGCTCTCTATCCACTGGATGTGTACCAAACTCACTAAAAGTGGCAGTAATAAAGCCTCTCTTGAAAAAGCCAAACCTTGACCCAGAAAATATAAAAACTATCGGCCTATATCGAATCTTCCATTCCTCTCAAAAATTTTAGAGAAGGCTGTTGCGCAGCAACTCACTGCCTTCCTGAAGACAAACAATGTATACGAAATGCTTCAGTCTGGTTTTAGACCCCATCATAGCACTGAGACGGCACTTGTGAAGGTGGTAAATGACATTTTAATGGCAACGGACCGAGGCTCTGCATCTGTCCTCGTGCTCCTAGACCTTAGTGCTGCTTTTGATACCATCGATCACCACATTCTTTTGGAGAGATTGGAAACCCAAATTGGTCTACACGGACATGTTCTGGCCTGGTTCAGATCTTATCTGTCGGAAAGATATCAGTTTGTCTCTGTGAATGGTTTGTCCTCTGACAAATCAACTGTAAATTTCGGTGTTCCTCAAGGTTCTGTTTTAGGACCACTATTGTTTTCACTATATATTTTACCTCTTGGGGATGTTATTCGAAAACATAATGTAAACTATCACTGCTATGCGGATGACACACAGCTGTACATTTCAATGAAACATGGTGAAGCCCCAAAATTGCCCTCGCTAGAAGCATGTGTTTCAGACATAAGGAAGTGGATGGCTGCAAACTTTCTACTATTAAACTCGGACAAAACAGAGATGCTTGTTCTAGGTCCCAAGAAACAAAGAGATCTTCTGTTGAATCTGACAATTAATCTTAATGGTTGTACAGTCGTCTCAAATAAAACTGTGAAGGACCTCGGCGTTACTCTGGACCCTGATCTCTCTTTTGAAGAACATATCAAGACCATTTCGAGGACAGCTTTTTTCCATCTACGTAACATTGCAAAAATCAGAAACTTTCTGTCCAAAAATGATGCAGAAAAATTAATCCATGCTTTTGTCACTTCTAGGTTAGACTACTGCAATGCTCTATTTTCCGGCTACCCGGATAAAGCACTAAATAAACTTCAGTTAGTGCTGAATACGGCTGCTAGAATCCTGACTAGAACCAAAAAATTTGATCATATTACTCCAGTGCTAGCCTCTCTACACTGGCTTCCTGTCAAAGCAAGGGCTGATTTCAAGGTTTTACTGCTAACCTAGAAAGCATTACATGGGCTTGCTCCTACCTATCTCTCTGATTTGGTCCTGCCGTACATACCTACACGTACGCTACGGTCACAAGACGCAGGCCTCCTAATTGTCCCTAGAATTTCTAAGCAAACAGCTGGAGGCAGGGCTTTCTCCTATAGAGCTCCATTTTTATGGAACGGTCTGCCTACCCATGTCAGAGACGCAAACTCGGTCTCAACCTTTAAGTCTTTACTGAAGACTCATCTCTTCAGTGGGTCATATGATTGAGTGTAGTCTGGCCCAGGAGTGGGAAGGTGAACGGAAAGGCTCTGGAGCAACGAACCGCCCTTGCTGTCTCTGCCTGGCCGATTCCCCTCTTTCCACTGGGATTCTCTGCCTCTACCCTGTTACGGGGCTGAGTCACTGGCTTACTGGGGCTCTCTCATGCCGTCCCTGGGGGTGCGTCACCTGGGTGGGTTGATTCACTGTTGTGGTCGGCCTGTCTGGGTTGGCGCCCCCCTTGGGTTGTGCCGTGGCGGAGATCTTTGTGGGCTATACTCGGCCTTGTCTCAGGATGGTAAGTTGGTGGTTGAAGATATCCCTCTAGTGGTGTGGGGGCTGTGCTTTGGCAAAGTGGGTGGGGTTATATCCTTCCTGTTTGGCCCTGTCCGGGGTGTCCTCGGATGGGGCCACAGTGTCTCCTGACCCCTCCTGTCTCAGCCTCCAGTATTTATGCTGCATTAGTTTATGTGTCGGGGGCTAGGGTCAGTTTGTTATATCTGGAGTACTTCTCCTGTCCTATTCGGTGTCCTGTGTGAATCTAAGTGTGCGTTCTCTAATTCTCTCCTTCTCTCTTTCTTTCTCTCTCTCGGAGGACCTGAGCCCTAGGACCATGCCCCAGGACTACCTGACATGATGACTCCTTGCTGTCCCCAGTCCACCTGGCCATGCTGCTGCTCCAGGTTCAACTGGCCTGGGCCCTAGGACCATGTCCCAGGACTACCTGACATGATGACTCCTTGCTGTCCCCAGTCCACCTGGCCATGCTGCTGCTCCAGTTTCAACTGTTCTGCCTTACTATTATTCAACCATGCTGGTCATTTATGAACATTTGAACATCTTGGCCACGTTCTGTTATAATCTCCACCCGGCACAGCCAGAAGAGGACTGGCCACCCCACATATGCTCTCTCTAATTCTCTCTTTCTTTCTCTCTCTCTCGGAGGACCTGAGCCCTAGGACCGTGCCCCAGGACTACCTGACATGATGACTCCTTGCTGTCCCCAGTCCACCTGACTGTGCTGCTGCTCCAGTTTCAACTGTTCTGCCTTATTATTATTCGACCATGCTGGTCATTTATGAACATTTGAACATCTTGGTCATGTTCTGTTATAATCTCTACCCGGCACAGCCAGAAGAGGACTGGCCACCCCACATAGCCTGGTTCCTCTCTAGGTTTCTTCCTAGGTTTTGGCCTTTCTAGGGAGTTTTTCCTAGCCACCGTGCTTTTACACCTGCATTGTTTGCTGTTTGGGGTTTTAGGCTGGGTTTCTGTACAGCACTTTGAGATATCAGCTGATGTACGAAGGGCTATATAAATAAATTTGATTTGATTTGATTTGATTTGATGAAGACATATGCCTACACTATATTACTTAACTGTATTCTGGTATTGAAGAGCAATTAAGATCAAGGATTATTTTCATAAGACCACAGTATTTTCAAACAGCTGTTGTGTGTCTGTGGAACGATTCAGTACAGTACTGTATGTGCTTGTGGCTGTCAGTTTGCTAAAAAGCATTTTCTTGATGTGACAGAAAAATGAGCAGTCAGCCCTGCACCACCACCATGTGAGTCTCTCTCTGGGCATCATCCGACTGAGCAAAAACTAGTTGAATCAATGTTGTTTCCACGTCATTTCAACCAACAAATTCAATGTGATGACGTTTAATCAACATGGTAAACTGAAAAAAGTAATCAACGTAAGGGAATTACATCTTTCTTTCACCAAAATTTTAACCTAAATCCAATGACATGGTCAAATGTTTTGTTGATTTCACGTTGAATTCACTGTATTTGACAACTCAACCAAATGTAAATCAAAACTAGACGTTGAACTGACGTCTGTGCCCAGTGGGATATTTGTTTTATTTTCTACAAACATGTTGTCATGGAGACAGGGAGGATGTTGTCAGACCTGGTAGGCTAGATAGAGTATAGATTTTTATTCAATGTGAACTCATTTCACGTGTCTTCTTACCTAACACTGCTTCTTCACCTAACACTGTCCTTCTACACCTAACACTGTCCTTATACACCTAACACTGTGCTTCTACACCTAACACTGTGCTTCTACACCTAACACTGTGCTTCTACACTTAACACTGTCCTTCTACACCTAACACTGTCCTTCTACACCTAACATTGTCCTTCTAGACTTAACACTGTCCTGCTACAACTAACACTGTTCTTCTACACCTAACACTGTCCGTCTACACCTAACACTGTCTTTCTACACCTAACACTCTGCTTCAACACCCAACACTGTGCTTCTAAACCTAACACTGTTCTTCTACACCTAACACTGTTCTTCTACACCTAAAACTGTCCTTCTACACCTAACACTGTGCTTCTACACTTAACACTTTCCTTCTACACCTAACACTGTTCTTCTACACCTAAGACTCTGCTTCTACACCTAACACTGTTCTTCTTCACTTAAAACTGTCCTTCTACACCTAACACTGTTCTTCTACACCTAAAACTGTCCTTCTACACCTAACACTGTGCTTCTACACTTAACACTGTCCTTCTACACCTAACACTGTTCTTCTACACCTAAGACTCTGCTTCTACACCTAACACTGTCCTTCTACACCTAACACTGTCCTTTAATACTTAACACTGTCCTTCTACACCTAACACGCTGCTTCTACACCTAACAATGTTCTTCTACACCTAACACTGTTCTTCTACACCTAAAACTGTCCTTCTACACATAACACTGTTATTCTACACCTAACACTGTCCTTCTACACCTAACACTGTCTTTCTACACCTAACACTCTGCTTCTACACCTAACACTGTGCTTCTAAACCTAACACTGTTTTTCTACACCTAACACTCTGCTTCTACACCTAACACTGTCCTTCTACACCTAACACTGTCCTTCTACACCTAACACCGTTCTTCTACACCTAACACTGTTCTTCTACACCTAACACTGTTCTTCTACACCTAACACGGTCCTTCTAGACTTAACACTGTTCTTCTACACCTAACACTGTTCTTCTACACCCAAGACTCTGCTTCTACACCTAACACTGTCCTTCTACACCTAACACTGTTCTTCTACACCTAACACTGTCCTTCTAGACTTAACACTGTCCTTCTATACTTAACACTGTCCTTCTACACCTGACACTGTCATTCTAGACCTAACACTGTTCTTCTACACCTAACACTGTTCTTCTACACCTAGCACTGTCCTTCTACACTTAACACTGTCCTTCTACACTTAACACCGTCCTTCTACACCTAACACTGTTCTTCTACACCTAAGACTCTGCTTCTACACCTAACACTGTCCTTCTACACCTAACACTGTCCTTTAATACTTAACACTGTCCTTCTACACCTAACACTGTCCTTCTACACCTAACACTGTCCTTCTACACCCAACACTGTCCTTCTAGACCTAACACTGTTTTTCTACACCTAACACTGTTCTTCTACACCTAACACTGCCCTTCTAGACCTAACACTGTTATTCTACACCTAACACTGTTCTTCTACACCTAACACTGTCCTTCTACCTTTAACACTGTCCTTCTACACTTAACACTGTCCTTCTACACTTAACACTGTGCTTCTACACCTAACATTGTTCTTCTAGACTTAACACTGTCCTTCTACACATAACACTGTCCTTCTACACCTAACACTGTTCTTCTTCACTTAAAACTGTCCTTCTACACCTAACACTGTGCTTCTGCACTTAACACTGTCCTTCTACACCTAACACTGTCCTTCTACACCTAACACTGTCCTTCTACACCTAACACTGTCCTTCTACACCTAACACTGTTCTTCTACACCTAACACTGTTCTTCTACATCTAACACTGTGCTTCTACACCTAACACTGTGCTTCTACAAATAACACTGTCCTTCTACACTTAACACTGTGCTTCTACGCCTAACACTGTCCTTCTAGACGTAACACTGTCCTTCTAGACTTAACACTGTCCTTCTACACTTAACACTGTCCTTCTACACTTAACACTGTTCTTCTACACCTAACATTGTTCTTCTAGACTTAACACTGTCCTTCTACACTTAACACTGTCCTTCTTCACCTAACACTGTTCTTCTTCACTTAAAACTGTCCTTCTACACCTAACACTGTCCATCTACACCTAACACTGTCCTTCTACACCTAACACTGTACTTCTACACCTAACACTGTCCTTCTACACCTAACAATGTCCTTCTACACTTAACACTGTGCTTCTACACCTACCATTGTTCTTCTACACCTAGCACTGTTCTTCTTCACTTAAAACTGTCCTTCTACACCTAACACTGTGCTTGTACAGATAACACGGTCCTTCTACACTTAACACTGTCCTTCTACACTTAACACTGTGCTTCTACACCTAACATTGTTCTTCTAGACTTAACACTGTTCTTCTACACCTAACACTGTCCTTCTACACTTAACACTGTGCTTCTACACCTAACTCTGTCGTTCTACACCTAACACTGTCCTTCTACACCTAACACTGTTCTTCTACACCTAACACTGTCCTTCTACACCTAACACTGTCTTTCTACACCTAACACACCTGCTTTACACCTAACACTGTCTTCTACACCTAACACTGTCCTAACACTGTTCTAAACCTAACACACCTAACACTGTTCTTCTCCTTCTTACACCTAACACTGTTCTTCTACACCTAACACTGTCCTTCTAGACTTAACACTGTCCTTCTATACTTAACACTGTCCTTCTACACCTAACACTGACCTAACACTGTTCTTCTACACCTAACACTGTTCTTCTCCTTCACCTAACACGGTCCTTCTAGACTTAAACTGTTCTTCTAACACTGTTCTTCTACACCTAACACTGTTCTTCTACACCTACACCCAAGACTCTGTCCTTCTACACCTAACACTGTCCTTCTACACCTAACACTGTTCTTCTACACCTAACACTGTCCTTCTAGACTAACACTGTCCTTCTATACTTAACACTGTCCTTCTACACCTGACACTGTCATTCTAGACCTAACACTGTCCTTCTACACCTAACACTGTTCTTCTACACCTAACACTGTCCTTCTACACTAACACTGTCCTTCTACACCTAACACTGTCTTCTACACTTAACACTGTTCTTCTACACCTAACACTGTTCTTACACCTAACACTGTCCTTCTACTAACACTGTCCTTCTACCTAACACTGTCCTTCTACACTTAACACTGTCCTTCTACACCTAACACTGTTCTTCTACACCTAAACACTGCTTCTACACCTAACACTGTCCTTCTACACTTAACACTGTCCTTCTACACCTAACACTGTTCTTCTAGACCTAACACTGTTCTTCTACACTTAACACTGTCCTTCTACACCTAACACTGTCCTTCTACACCTAACACTGTCCTTCTACACCTAACACTGTCCTTTCTAACACTGTCCTTCTACACTTAACACTGTCCTTCTACACCTAACACTTCTAGACTTAACACTGTCCTTCTACACCTAACACTGCTAACACTGTTCTTCTTCACCTAACACTGTTCTTCTACACCTAACACTGTCCTTCTACACCTAACACTGTCCTCTACACTAACACTGTCCTTCTTAACACTGTCACTGTTCTACACTTAACACTGTCCTTCTACACTTAACACTGTGCTTCTACACCTAACATTGTTCTTCTAGACTTAACACTGTCCTTCTACACCTAACACTGTGCTTCTACACCTAACACTGTCCTTCTACACCTAACACTGTTCTTCTTCACTTAAAACTGTCCTTCTACACCTAACACTGTGCTTCTACACTTAACACTGTCCTTCTACACCTAACACTGTCCTTCTACACTTAACACTGTCCTTCTACACCTAACACTGTCCTTCTACACCTAACACTGTTCTTCTACACCTAACACTGTCCTTCTAGACTTAACACTGTCCTTCTACACCTAACACTGTTCTTCTACACCTAACACTGTGCTTCTACAAATAACACTGTCCTTCTACACCTAACACTGTTCTTCTAAACCTAACACTGTCCTTCTACACCTAACACTGTACTTCTACACCTAACACTGTCCTTCTACACCTAACACTGTCCTTCTACACCTAACACTGTCCTTCTACACCTAACACTGTCCTTCTACACCCAACACTGTCCTTCTAGACTTAACACTGTCCTTCTACACTTAACACTGTCCTTATACACCTAACACTGTCCTTCTACACCTAACACTGTGCTTGTACAGATAACACTGTGCTTCTACACCTAACATTGTTCTTCTAGACTTAACACTGTCCTTCTACACCTAACACTGTGCTTCTACACCTAACACTGTCCTTCTACACCTAACACTGTCTAACACTGTTCTTCTACACCTAACACTGTTAACACTGTCCTTCTACACTTAACACTGTCCTTCTACACTTAACACTGTCCTTCTACACCTAACACTGTTCTTCTACACCTAACACTGTCCTTCTAGACCTAACACTGTTCTTCCAACACTGTCCTTCTACACTAACACTGTCCTTCTAACTTAACACTGTCCTTCTACACCTAACACTTTCTATACCTAACACTGTCCTTCTAGACTTAACACTGTCCTTCTACACTTAACACTGTCTTCTACACCTAACACTGTCTTCTACACCTAACACTGTTCTTCTTCACTTAAAACTGTCCTTCTACACCTAACACTGTGCTTGTACAGATAACACTGTCCTTCTACACTTAACACTGTCCTTCTACACTTAACACTGTGCTTCTACACCTAACATTGTTCTTCTAGACTTAACACTGTTCTTCTACACCTAACACTGTCCTTCTACACTTAACACTGTGCTTCTACACCTAACTCTGTCGTTCTACACCTAACACTGTTCTTCTACACCTAACACTGTCCTTCTACACCTAACACTGTCTTTCTACACCTAACACCCTGCTTCTACACCTAACACTGTGCTTCTAAACCTAACACTGTTCTTCTACACCTAACACTCTGCTTCTACACCTAACACTGTCCTTCTACACCTAACACTGTCCTTCTACACCTAACACTGTCCTTCTACACCTAACACTGTGCTTCTACACCTAACACTGTCCTTCTACACCTAACACTGTCCTTCTACACCTAACACTGTCCTTCTACACCTAACACTGTTATTCTACACTTAACACTGTTCTTCTACACCTAACACTGTCCTTCTCTAACACTTCTACACATAACACTGTTCTTTACACCTACACCTAACACTGTTCTTCTACACCTAACACTGTGCTTCTACACCTAACACTGTCCTTCTACACCTAACACTGTTCTTCTACACCTAACACTGTGCTTCTACACCTAACACTGTCCTTCTACACCTAACACTGTCCTTCTACACTAACACTGTCCTTCTACACTTAACACTGTTCTTCTACACTTAACACTGTCCTTCTACACCTAACACTGTCCTTCTACACCTAACACTGTGCTTCTACACCTAACACTGTCTTCTACACTTAACACTGTCCTTCTACACCTAACACTGTGCTTCTACACCTAACACTGTCCTTCTACACCTAACACTGTCCTTCTACACTTAACACTGTTCTTCTACACCTAACACTGTCCTTCTACACCTAACACTGTCCTTCTACACTTAACACTGTCCTTCTACACTTAACACTGTCCTTCTACACTTAACACTGTCCTTCTACACTTAACACTGTTCTTCTACACCTAACACTGTCCTTCTAGACCTAACACTGTTCTTCACACCTAACACTGTCCTTCTACACTTAACACTGTCCTTCTACATAACACTGTCCTTCTACACCTAACACTGTTCTTCTACACCTAACACTGTCCTTCTAGCACTTCTTCTTCTACACCTAACACTGTCCTTCTACACCTAACACTGTGCTTCTACAGATAACACTGTCCTTCTACACTTAACACTGTCCTTCTACACTTAACACTGTGCTTCTACACCTAACACTGTCCTTCTACACTGTTCTTCTAACACTACATAACACTGTCCTTCTACACTTAACACTGTCCTTCTACACCTAACACTGTCCTTCTACACCTAACACTGTTCTTCTACACCTAACACTGTCCTTCTACACCTAACACTGTGCTTCTACACCTAACACTGTCCTTCTACACCTAACACTGTCCTTCTACACCTAACACTGTTCTTCTACACCTAACACTGTCCTTCTACACTTAACACTGTCCTTCTACACCTAACACTGTCCTTCTACACCTAACACTGTTCTTCTACACCTAACACTGTCCTTCTACACCTAACACTGTCCTTCTACCTAACTTTCTACACCTAACACTGTTCTTCTACACTTAACACTGTCCTTCTACACCTAACACTGTGTTTCTACACCTAACACTGTCCTTCTACACCTAACACTGTCCTTCTACACCTAACACTGTCTTCTACACCTAACACTGTGCTTCTACACTTAACACTGTTCTTCTACACCTAACACTGTGCTTCTACACCTAACACTGTTCTTCTACACCTAACACTGTCCTTCTACACCTAACACTTAACACTGTCCTTCTACACCTAACACTGTGCTTCTACACCTAACACTGTCTTCTACACCTAACACTGTTCTTCTACACCTAACACTGTGTCTTTCTACATAACACTGTCCTTCTACACCTAACACTGTCCTTCTACACCTAACACTGTCCTTCTACACCTAACACTGTCCTTCTACACCTAACACTGTCCTTCTACACCTAACACTGTCCTTCTACACCTAACACTGTTCTTCTACACTTAAACTGTCCTTCTACACCTAACACTGTCTTCTACACCTAACACTGTCCTTCTACACCTAACACTGTGCTTCTACACCTAACACTGTCCTTCTACACCTAACACTGTCCTTCTACACTTAACACTGTCCTTCTACACTAACACTGTCCTTCTACACCTAACACTGTCCTTCTACACCTAACACTGTCCTTCTACACTTAACACTGTCCTTCTACACCTAACACTGTCCTTCTACACTTAACACTGTCCTTCTACACCTAACACTGTCCTTCTAGACTTAACACTGTCCTTCTACACCTAACACTGTCCTTCTACACCTAACACTGTCCTTCTACACTTAACACTGTTCTTCTACACCTAACACTGTCCTTCTACACTTAACACTGTCCTTCTACACCTAACACTGTCCTTCTACACCTAACACTGTCCTTCTAGACCTAACACTGTTCTTCTACACTTAACACTGTTCTTCTACACCTAACACTGTCCTTCTACACCTAACACTGTCCTTCTACACCTAACACTGTGCTTCTACACTTAACACTGTCCTTCTACACCTAACACTGTCCTTCTACACCTAACACTGTCCTTCTACACCTAACACTGTCCTTCTACACCTAACACTGTCCTTCTACACCTAACACTGTCCTTCTACACCTAACACTGTCCTTCTACACCTAACACTGTCCTTCTACACCTAACACTGTGCTTCTACACCTAACACTGTAACTTCTACACCTAACACTGTTCCTTCTACACTTAACACTGTTCTTCTACACCTAACATTGTTCTTCTAGACTTAACACTGTCCTTAACACTGTACTTCTACACCTAACACTGTCCTTCTCACTAAAACTGTCCTTCACCTAACACTGTCCTTCTACACCTAACACTGTCCTTCTACATAACACTGTCCTTCTACACCTAACACTGTTCTTCTAAACCTAACACTGTCCTTCTACACCTAACACTGTACTTCTACACCTAACAATGTCCTTCTACACCTAACACTGTTCTTCTACACCTAACACTGTCCTTCTACACCTAACACTGTTCTTCTACACTTAACACTGTCCTTCTACACCTAACACTGTGCTTCTACACCTAACACTGTGCTTCTACACTTAACACTGTCATTCTACACTTAACACTGTGCTTCTACACCTAACATTGTTCTTCTAGACTTAACACTGTCCTTCTACACCTAACACTGTGCTTCTACACCTAACACTGTCCTTCTACACCTAACACTGTTCTTCTTCACTTAAAACTGTCATTCTACACCTAACACTGTGCTTCTACACTTAACACTGTCCTTCTACACCTAACACTGTCTTTCTACACTTAACACTGTCCTTCTACACCTAACACTGTCCTTCTAGACTTAACACTGTTTTTCTACACCTAACACTGTCCTTCTAGACTTAACACTGTCCTTCTACACCTAACACTGTTCTTCTACACCTAACACTGTGCTTCTACAAATAACACTGTCCTTCTACACCTAACACTGTCCTTCTAGACTTAACACTGTTTTTCTACACCTAACACTGTCCTTCTAGACTTAACACTGTCTTTCTACACCTAACACTGTTCTTCTACACTTAACACTGTCCTTCTACACCTAACACTGTCCTTCTACACCTAACACTGTCCTTCTACAAATAACACTGTCCTTCTACACCTAACACTGTCCTTTACACCTAACACTACACCTAACACTGTCCTTCTACAGATAACACTGTCTCTTCTACACCTAACACTGTCCTTCTACACCTAACACTGTCCTAACACTGTCCTTCTACACCTAACACTGTCCTTCTACACTTAACACTGTCCTTCTACACCTAACACTGTCCTTCTACACCTAACACTGTCCTTCTACACTTAACACTGTCCTTCTACACTTAACACTGTCCTTCTACACCTAACACTGTCCTTCTACATAACACTGTCCTTCTACACCTAACACTGTCCTTCTACACCTAACACTGTTCTTCCACACCTAACACTGTCTTCTAGACACTGTCCTTAACACTGTCCTTTCTAACACCTAACACTGTTCTTCTACACCTAACACTGTCCTTCTACACCTAACACTGTCCTTCTACACTTAACACTGTCCTTCTACACTAACACTTGCTACACCTAACACTGTTCTTCTACACTAACAACTTCTTCACTTCACTGTCCTTCTACACCTAACACTGTGCTTCTACAGATAACACTGTCCTTCTACACCTAACACTGTCCTTCTACACTTAACACTGTTTTCTACACCTAACACTGTTCTTCTAGACTTAACACTGTTCCTTCTACACCTAACACTGTCCTTCTACACTTAACACTGTTTTTCTACACCTAACACTGTCCTTCTACACCTAACACTGTCCTTCTACACCTAACACTGTTCTTCTACACCTAACACTGTCCTTCTACACCTAACACTGTCCTTCTACACCTAACACTGTCCTTCTACACCTAACACTGTCCTTCTACACCTAACACTGTTCTTCTACACCTAACACTGTCCTTTCTACACCTAACACTGTCCTTCTACACCTAACACTGTCCTTCTACACCTAACACTGTCCTTCTACACCTAACACTGTGCTTCTACACCTAACAACACCTAACACTGTCCTTCTACACCTAACACTGTCCTTCTACACCTAACACTGTCCTTCTACACCTAACACTGTCCTTCTACACCTAACACTGTCCTTCTACACCTAACACTGTGCTTCTTACACCTAACACTGTCCTTCTACACCTAACACTGTCCTTCTACACCTAACACTGTGCTTCTACACCTAACACTGTTCTTCTACACTTAACACTGTCCTTCTAACACTACACCTAACACTGTTCTTCTACACCTAACACTGTTCTTCTACACACTGTCCTTCTACACCTAACACTGTCCTTCTAACACTGTCCTTCTACACCTAACACTGTTCTTCTCACACTTAACACTGTCCTTCTACACCTAACACTGTCCTTCTACACCTAACACTGTCCTTCTACACCTAACACTGTCCTTCTACACCTAACACTGTGCTTCTACACCTAACACTGTCCTTCTACACTTAACACTGTCCTTCTACACCTAACACTGTGCTTCTACACCTAACACTGTTCTTCTACACCTAACACTGTTCTTCTACACTTAACACTGTCCTTCTACACCTAACACTGTGCTTCTACACCTTAACATTGTCCTTCTAGACTTAACACTGTCCTTCTACACCTAACACTGTCCTTCTACACCTAACACTGTCCTTCTACACCTAACACTGTTCTTCTACACCTAACACTGTCCTTCTACACCTAACACTGTTCTTCTAACACTGTCTTCTACACCTAACACTGTCCTTCTACACTTAACACTGTCCTTCTACACCTAACACTGTCCTTCTAGACTTAACACTGTTTTTCTACACCTAACACTGTCCTTCTACACCTAACACTGTCTTCTAACACCTAACACTGTTCTTCTACACCTAACACTGTGCTTCTACAAATAACACTGTCCTTCTACACCTAACACTGTCCTTCTACACCTAACACTGTCCTTCTACACCTAACACTGTCCTTCTACACCTAACACTGTCCTTCTACACCTAACACTGTTCTTCTACACCTAACACTGTTCTTCTACACCTAACACTGTCCTTCTACACCTAACACTGTCCTTCTACACTTAACACTGTCCTTCTACACCTAACACTGTTCTTCTACACCTAACACTGTCCTTCTACACCTAACACTGTGCTTGTACAGATAACACTGTCTTTCTACACTTAACACTGTCCTTCTACACCTAACACTGTGCTTCTACACTTAACACTGTCCTTCTACAAATAACACTGTCCTTCTACACCTAACACTGTTCTTCTAAACCTAACACTGTTCTTCTACACCTAACACTGTCCTTCTACACCTAACACTGTCCTTCTACACTAACACTGTCCTTCTACACCTAACACTGTCCTTCTACACCTAACACTGTCCTTCTACACCTAACACTGTCCTTCTACACCTAACACTGTCCTTCTACACCTAACACTGTCCTTCTACACCTAACACTGTCCTTCTACACCTAACACTGTCCTTCTAGACCTAACACTGTTCTTCCACACCTAGCACTGTCCTTCTAGACTTAACACTGTCCTTCTACACTTAACACTGTGCTTCTACACCTAACATTGTTCTTCTACACCTAACACTGTTCTTCTTCACTTAAAACTGTCCTTCTACACCTAACACTGTGCTTGTACAGATAACACTGTCCTTCTACACTTAACACTGTCCTTCTACACTTAACACTGTGCTTCTACACCTAACATTGTTCTTCTAGACTTAACACTGTTCTTCTACACCTAACACTGTCCTTCTACACTTAACACTGTGCTTCTACACCTAACTCTGTTGTTCTACACCTAACACTGTCCTTCTACACCTAACACTGTTCTTCTACACCTAACACTGTCCTTCTACACCTAACACTGTCTTTCTACACCTAACACCCTGCTTCTACACCTAACACTGTGCTTCTAAACCTAACACTGTTCTTCTACACCTAACACTCTGCTTCTACACCTAACACTGTCCTTCTACACCTAACACTGTCCTTCTACACCTAACACTGTCCTTCTACACCTAACACTGTGCTTCTACACCTAACACTGTCCTTCTACACCTAACACTGTCCTTCTACACCTAACACTGTCCTTCTACACCTAACACTGTCCTTCTACACCTAACACTGTCCTTCTACACCTAACACTGTTCTTCTACACCTAACACTGTCCTTCTACACATAACACTGTTCTTCTACACCTGACACTGTCCTTCTACACCTAACACTGTTCTTCTACACCTAACACTGTTCTTCTACACCTAACACTGTGCTTATACACTTAACACTGTCCTTCTACACCTAACACTGTGCTTCTACACCTAACACTGTCCTTCTACACCTAACACTGTTCTTCTACACCTAACACTGTGTTTCTACACCTAACACTGTGCTTCTACACCTAACACTGTCCTTCTACACCTAACACTGTCCTTCTACACCTAACACTGTGCTTCTACACCTAACACTGTCCTTCTACACCTAACACTGTTCTTCTACACCTAACACTGTCCTTCTACACCTAACACTGTTCTTCTACACCTAACACTGTGTTTCTACACCTAACACTGTGCTTCTACACCTAACACTGTCCTTCTACACCTAACACTGTCCTTCTACACCTAACACTGTGCTTCTACACCTAACACTGTCCTTCTACACCTAACACTGTCCTTCTACACCTAACACTGTTCTTCTTACACTTAACACTGTCCTTCTACACCTAACACTGTGCTTATACACTTAACACTGTCCTTCTACACCTAACACTGTCCTTCTACACCTAACACTGTCCTTCTACACCTAACACACTTGTAAGACTTCTTCTACACTAACACTGTCCTTCTACATTTAACACTGTCCTTCTACACCTAACACTGTCCTTCTACACCTAACACTGTGCTTCTTAACACTGTCCTTCTACACCTAACACTGTTCTTCTACACCTAAGACTCTGCTTCTACACATAACACTGTCCTTCTAGACTTAACAATGTTCTTCTACACCTAACACTGTCCTTCTACACCTAACACTGTCCTTCTACACTTAACACTGTGCTTCTACACCTAACATTGTTCTTCTAGACTTAACACTGTCCTTCTACACTTAACACTGTCCTTCTACACCTAACACTGTTCTTCTACACCTAACACTGTCCTTCTACACTTAACACTGTTTTTCTACACCTAACACTGTTCTTCTACACCTAACACTGTCCTTCTAGACTTAACACTGTTCTTCTTCACCTAACACTGTCATCCTACACTTAACACTGTGCTTCTACACCTAACACTGTCCTTCTACACCTAACACTGTTATTCTACACCTAACACTGTCCTTCTACACCTAACACTGTCCTTCTACACCTAACACTGTCCTTCTACACCTAACACTGTCCTTCTACACCTAACACTGTCCTTCTACACCTAACACTGTGCTTCTACTCTTAACACTGTCCTTCTACACCTAACACTGTTCTTCTACACCTAACACTGTCCGTCTAGACCTAACACTGTTATTCTACACCTAAGACTCTGCTTCTACACATAACACTGTCCTTCTACACTTAACACTGTTCTTCTACACCTAACATTGTTCTTCTATACTTAACACTGTCCTTCTACACTTAACACTGTGCTTCTTCACCTAACACTGTTCTTCTTCACTTAAACTGTCCTTCTACACCTAACACTGTGCTTCTACACTTAACACTGTCCTTCTACAAATAACACTGTCCTTCTACACCTAACACTGTTCTTCTAAACCTAACACTGTCCTTCTACACCTAACACTGTGCTTCTACACTTAACACTGTCCTTCTACACCTAACACTGTGCTTCTACTCTTAACACTGTCCTTCTACACCTAACACTGTTCTTCTACACCTAACACTGTGCTTCTACACATAACACTGTCCTTCTACACTTAACACTGTTCTTCTACACCTAACAATGTCCTTCTACACCTAACACTGTCCTTCTACACCTAACACTGTCCTTCTACACCTAACACTGTACTTCTACACCTAACACTGTCCTTCTACACCTAACACTGTTCTTCTACACCTAAGACTGTCTTCTACACATAACACTGTCCTTCTACACTTAACACTGTCCTTCTACACCTAACACTGTCCTTCTACACCTAACACTGTCCTTCTACACCTAACACTGTTCTTCTTAACTTAAACTGTCCTTCTACACCTAACACTGTGCTTCTACACTTAACACTGTCCTTCTACACCTAACACTGTTCTTCTACACTTAACACTGTCCTTCTACACCTAACACTGTCTTCTACACCTAAGACTCTGCTTCTACACATAACACTGTCCTTCTACACTTAACACTGTCCTTCTACACCTAACACTGTCCTTCTACACCTAACACTGTCCTTCTACACCTAACACTGTCCTTCTACACCTAACACTGTCCTTCTACACCTAACACTGTCTTCTTCACTTAAAACTGTCCTTCTACACCTAACACTGTGCTTCTACACTAACACTGTCCTTCTACACCTAACACTGTCCTTCTACACTTAACACTGTGCTTCTTCACCTAACACTGTGCTTCTAGACTTAACACTGTTCTTCTACACCTAACACTGTCCACTGTTCACACTAGTGGTCTGGGGGCTGTGCTATGGCATAGTGGGTGGGGTTATATCCTTCCTGTTTGGCCCTGTCCGGGTGTCCTCGGATGGGGCCACAGTGTCTCCTGACCCCTCCTGTCTCAGCCTCCAGTATTTATGCTGCAGTAGTTTATGTGTCGGGGCTAGGGTTAGTTTGTTATATCTGGAGTACTTCTCCTGTCCTATTCGGTGTCCTGTGTGAATCTAAGTGTGCATTCTCTAATTCTCTCCTTCTCTCTTTCTTTCTCACTCTCGGAGGATCTGAGCCCTAGGACCATGCCCCAGGACTACCTGACATGATGACTCCTTGCTGTCCCCAGTCCACCTGGCTGTGCTGCTGCTCCAGTTTCAACTGTTCTGCCTTATTATTATTCGACCATGCTGGTCATTTATGAACATTTGAACATCTTGGCCATGTTCTGTTATAATCTCCACCCGGCACAGCCTAAGGACTGGCCACCCCACATATGCTCTCTCTAATTCTCTCTTTCTTTCTCTCTCTCGGAGGACCTGAGCCCTAGGACCATGCCCCAGGACTACCTGACATGATGACTCCTTGCTGTCCCCAGTCCACCTGACCGTGATGCTGCTCCAGTTTCAACTGTTCTGCCTTATTATTATTTGACCATGCTGGTCATTTATGAACATTTGAACACCTTGGCCATGTTCTGTTATAATCTCCACCCTGCCAAAGAGGACTGGCCACCCCACATAGCCTGGTTCCTCTCTAGGTTTCTTCGTAGGTTTTGGCCTTTCTAGGAGTTTTTCCTAGCCACTGTGCTTCTACACCTGCAATGCTTGCTGTTTGGGGTTTTAGGCTGGGTTTCTGTACAGCACTTTGAGATATCAGCTGATGTACGAAGGGCTATATAAATACATTTGATTTGATTTGATTTGATTCTTCTACACCTAACACTGTTCTTCTACACCTAACACTGTCCTTCTACACCTAACACTCTGCTTCTACACCTAACACTGTGCTTCTACACCTAACACTGTTCTTCTACAACTAACACTCTGCTTCTACACCTAACGCTGTCCTTCTACACCTAACACTGTCCTTCTACACCTAACACTGTCCATCTACACCTAACACTGTGCTTCTACACCTAACACTGTGCTTCTACACCTAACACTGTCCTTCTACACCTAACACTGTCCTTCTACACCTAACACTGTCCTTCTACACCTAACACTGTGCTTCTACACCTAACACTGGCCTTCTAACACTGTCTTCTACACCTAACACTGTCCATCTACACCTAACACTGTCCTTCTACACCTAACACTGTCCTTCTACACCTAACACTGTCCTTCTACACCTAACACTGTCCTTCTACACCTAACACTGTGCTTCTACACCTAACACTGTCCTTCTACACCTAACACTGTCCTTCTACACCTAACACTGTGCTTCTACACCTAACACTGTCCTTCTACACCTAACACTGTTCTTCTACACCTAACACTGTGTTTCTACACCTAACACCGTGCTTGTACAGATAACACTGTCCTTCTACACTTAACACTGTCCTTCTACACCTAACACTGTCCTTCTACACTTAACACTGTGCTTCTACACCTAACTCTGTCGTTCTACACCTAACACTGTTCTTCTACACCTAACACTGTCCTTCTACACCTAACACTGTTCTTCTACACCTAACACTGTGCTTCTACACTTAACACTGTCCTTCTACACCTAACACTGTGCTTCTACTCTTAACACTGTGCTTCTACACCTAACACTGTCGTTCTACACTTAACACTGTCATCCTACACCTAACACTGTCCTTCTACACCTAACACTGTGTTTCTACACCTAACACTGTTCTTCTACACCTAACACTGTCCTTCTACACCTAACACTGTCCTTCTAGACTTAACACTGTTCTTCTTCACCTAACACTGTCATCCTACACTTAACACTGTGCTTCTACACCTAACACTGTCCTTCTACACCTAACACTGTTATTCTACACCTAACACTGTCCTTCTACACCTAACACTGTCCTTCTACACCTAACACTGTCCTTCTACACTTAACACTGTCCTTCTACACTTAACACTGTCCTTCTACACCTAACACTGTGCTTCTACACCTAACACTGTCCTTCTACACCTAACACTGTTCTTCTGCACTTAAAAACTATACCTAACACTGTTCTTCTACACCTAACACTGTGCTTCTACACCTAACACTGTCCTTCTACACTTAACACTGTTCTTCTACACCTAACACTGTCTTCTACACTTAACACTGTCCTTCACCTAACACTGTTCTTCTTCACCTAACACTGTTCTTCTTCACTTAAAACTGTCCTTCTACACCTAACAATGTCCTTCTACACCTAACACTGTCCTTCTACACCTAACACTGTCCTTCTACACCTAACACTGTTCTTCTTACACTTAAACTGTCCTTCTACACCTAACACTGTGCTTCTACACTTAACACTGTCCTTCTACACCTAACACTGTTCTTCTACACTTAACACTGTCCTTCTACACCTAACACTGTTCTTCTACACCTAACACTGTCCTTCTACACCTAACACTGTCCTTCTACACTTAACACTGTCCTTCTACACCTAACAATGTCCTTCTACACCTAACACTGTCCTTCTACACCTAACACTGTCCTTCTACACCTAACACTGTCCTTCTACACCTAACACTGTCCTTCTACACCTAACACTGTTCTTCTACACCTAAGACTCTGCTTCTACACATAACACTGTCCTTCTACACTTAACACTGTCCTTCTACACCTAACACTGTCCTTCTACACCTAACACTGTCATTCTACACCTAACACTGTTCTTCTTAACTTAAAACTGTCCTTCTACACCTAACACTGTGCTTCTACACTTAACACTGTCCTTCTACACCTAACACTGTTCTTCTACACTTAACACTGTCCTTCTACACCTAACACTGTTCTTCTACACCCTAAGACTCTGCTTCTACACATAACACTGTCCTTCTACACTTAACACTGTCGTTCTACACTTAACACTGTCCTTCTACACTTAACACTGTCCTTCTACACTTAACAATGTGCTTCTACACCTAACACTGTCCTTCTACACCTAACACTGTTCTTCTTCACTTAAAACTGTCCTTCTACACCTAACACTGTGCTTCTACACTTAACACTGTCCTTCTACACCTAACACTGTCCTTCTACACTTAACACTGTGCTTCTTCACCTAACACTGTGCTTCTAGACTTAACACTGTTCTTCTACACCTAACACTGTCCACTGTTCACACTAGTGGTCTGGGGCTGTGCTATGGCATAGTGGGTGGGGTTATATCCTTCCTGTTTGGCCCTAACACGGGGTGTCCTCGGATGGGGCCACAGTGTCTCCTGACCCCTCCTGTCTCAGCCTCCAGTATTTATGCTGCAGTAGTTTATGTGTCGGGGCTAGGGTTAGTTTGTTATATCTGAGTACTTCTCCTGTCCATTCGGTGTCCTGTGTGAATCTAAGTGTGCATTCTCTAATTCTCTCCTTCTCTCTTTCTTTCTCTCTCTCGGAGGATCTGAGCCCTAGGACCATGCCCCAGGACTACCTGACATGATGACTCCTTGCTGTCCCCAGTCCACTGTCCTTCTGCACCAGTTTCACTGTTCTGCCTTATTATTAACACCATGCTGGTCATTTATGAACATTTGAACATCTTGGCCATGTTCTGTTATAATCTCCACCCGGCACACAGAAGAGGACTGGCCACCCCACATATGCTCTCTCTAATTCTCTCTTTCTTTCTCTCTCTCGGAGGACCTGAGCCCTAGGACCATGCCCCAGGACTACCTGACATGATGACTCCTTGCTGTCCCCAGTCCACCTGACCGTGATGCTGCTCCAGTTTCAACTGTTCTGCCTTATTATTATTTGACCATGCTGGTCATTTATGAACATTTGAACACCTTGGCCATGTTCTGTTATAATCTCCACCCTGCACACAAAAGAGGACTGGCCACCCCACAGCCTGGTTCCTCTCTAGGTTTCTTCGAGGTTTTGGCCTTTCAGGGAGTTTTTCCTAGCCACCTGTGCTTCTACACCTGCAATGCTTGCTGTTTGGGGTTTTAGGCTGGGTTTCTGTACAGCACTTTGAGATATCACTGATGTACGAAGGGCTATATAAAACATTTGATTTGATTTGATTCTTCTACACCTAACACTGTTCTTCTACACCTAACACTGTCCTTCTACACCTAACACTCTGCTTCTACACCTAACACTGTGCTTCTACACCTAACACTGTTCTTCTACAACTAACACTCTGCTTCTACACCTAACACTGTCCTTCTACACCTAACACTGTCCTTCTACACCTAACACTGTCCTTCTACACCTAACACTGTGCTTCTACACCTAACACTGTGCTTCTACACCTAACACTGTCCTTCTACACCTAACACTCTGCTTCTACACCTAACACTGTGCTTCTACACCTAACACTGTCCTTCTACACCTAACACTGTCCTTCTACACCTAACACTGTCCTTCTACACCTAACACTGTCCATCTACACCTAACACTGTGCTTCTACACCTAACACTGTGCTTCTACACCTAACACTGTCCTTCTACACCTAACACTGTCCTTCTACACCTAACACTGTGCTTCTACAGATAACACTGTCCTTCTACACCTAACACTGTCCTTCTCTAACACTGTGCTTCTACACCTAACACTGTCCTTCTACACTTAACACTGTTCTTCTACACCTAACACTGTGTTTCTACACCTAACACTGTGCTTCTACACCTAACACTGTCCTTCTACACCTAACACTGTCCTTCTACACCTAACACTGTGCTTCTACACCTAACACTGTCCTTCTACACCTAACACTGTCCTTCTACACCTAACACTGTTCTTCTTCACTTAACACTGTCCTTCTACACCTAACACTGTGCTTCTACACCTAACACTGTGCTTCTACACCTAACACTGTCCTTCTACACTTAACACACTGTCCTTCTACACTTAACACTGTCCTTCTACACTAACACTGTGCTTCTACACCTAACACTGTTCTTCTACACTTAACACTGTCCTTCTACACCTAACACTGTCCTTCTACACCTAACACTGTCCTTCTACACTTAACACTGTGCTTCTTCACCTAACACTGTTCTTCTTCACTTAAAACTGTCCTTCTACACCTAACAATGTCCTTCTACACCTAACACTGTCCTTCTACACCTAACACTGTTCTTCTTAACTTAAAACAAACTGTCCTTCTACACCTAATACTGTGCTTCTACACTTAACACTGTCCTTCTACACCTAACACTGTGCTTCTACACTTAACACTGTCCTTCTACACCTAACACTGTGCTTCTACACCTAACACTGTTCTTCTACACTTAACACTGTCCTTCTACACTTAACACTGTGCTTCTACACCTAACATTGTTCTTCTAGACTTAACACTGTCCTTCTACACCTAACACTGTGCTTCTACACCTAACACTGTCCTTCTACACCTAACACTGTTCTTCTTCACTTAAAACTGTCCTTCTACACCTAACACTGTGCTTCTACACTTAACACTGTCCTTCTACACCTAACACTGTCCTTCTACACCTAACACTGTCCTTCTACACCTAACACTGTGCTTCTACACCTAACACTGTCCTTCTACACCTAACACTGTTCTTCTACACCTAACACTGTTCTTCTACACCTAACACTGTCCTTCTACACCTAACACTGTCCTTCTACACCTAACACTGTCCTTCTACACCTAACACTGTGCTTCTACACCCAACACTGTTCTTCTACACCTAACACTGTCCTTCTACACCTAACACTGTTCTTCTACACCTAACACTGTCTTCTACACCTAACACTGTGTACACCTAACACTGTCCTTCTACACCTAACACTGTGCTTCTACACCTAACACTGTCCTTCTACACTTAACACTGTTCTTCTACACCTAACACTGTCCTTCTACACCTAACACTGTACTTCTACACCTAACACTGTCCTTCTACACCTAACACTGTCCTTCTACACCTAACACTGTCCTTCTACACCTAACACTGTCCTTCTACACCTAACACTGTCCTTCTACACCTAACACTGTCTTCTAAACTACTAACACTTATACTGTAACACTGTCCTTCTACACCTAACACTGTGCTTCTACACTTAACACTGTCCTTCTACACCTAACACTGTCCTTCTACACTTAACACTGTCCTTCTACACCTAACACTGTCCTTCTACACCTAACACTGTCCTTCTACACCTAACACTGTGCTTCTCACTTAACACTGTCCTTCTACACCTAACACTGTTCTTCTACACCTAACACTGTGCTTCTACACACCTAACACTGTTCTTCTACACCTAACACTGTCCTTCTACACATAACACTGTCCTTCTACACCTTAACACTGTGCTTCTACACCTAACACTGTCCTTCTACACCTAACACTGTCCTTCTACACTTAACACTGTCCTTCTACACCTAACACTGTCTTCTAACACTGTCCTTCTAGACTTAACACTGTTTTTCTACACCTAGCACTGTTCTTCTACACCTAACACTGTCCATCTAGACTTAACACTGTTCTTCTTCACTTAAAACTGTCCTTCTACACCTAACAATGTCCTTCTACACCTAACACTGTCCTTCTACACCTAACACTGTTATTCTACACCTAAGACTCTGCTTCTACACATAACACTGTCCTTCTACACTTAACACTGTCCTTCTACACCTAACACTGTCCTTCTACACCTAACACTGTTCTTCTTCACTTAACACTGTCCTTCTACACCTAACACTGTGCTTCTACACCTAACACTGTGCTTCTACACTTAACACTCTCCTTCTACACTTAACACTGTTCTTCTACACCTAACATTGTTCTTCTAGACTTAACACTGTCCTTCTACACTTAACACTGTGCTTCTTCACCTAACACTGTACTTCTTCACTTAAAACTGTCCTTCTACACCTAACACTGTGCTTCTACACCTAACACTGTGCTTCTACACTTAACACTGTCATTCTACACCTAACACTGTCCTTCTACACCTAACACTGTGCTTCTACTCTTAACACTGTCCTTCTACACCTAACACTGTTCTTCTACACCTAACACTGTCCGTCTAGACCTAACACTGTTATTCTACACTTAACACTGTCCTTCTACACCTAACACTGTCCTTCTACACTTAACACTGTCCTTCTACACCTAACACTGTCCTTCTACACTTAACACTGTCCTTCTACACTTAACACTGTCCTTCTACACTTAACACTGTGCTTCTACACCTAACATTGTTCTTCTAGACTTAACACTGTCCTTCTACACCTAACACTGTGCTTCTACACCTAACACTGTCCTTCTACACCTAACACTGTTCTTCTTCACTTAAAACTGTCCTTCTACACCTAACACTGTGCTTCTACACTTAACACTGTCCTTCTACACCTAACACTGTCTTTCTACACTTAACACTGTCCTTCTACACCTAACACTGTCCTTCTAGACTTAACACTGTTTTTCTACACCTAACACTGTCCTTCTAGACTTAACACTGTCCTTCTACACCTAACACTGTTCTTCTACACCTAACACTGTCCTTCTACAAATAACACTGTCCTTCTACACCTAACACTGTTCTTCTAAACCTAACACTGTCCTTCTACACCTAACACTGTACTTCTACTTCTAACAATGTCCTTCTACACCTAACACTGTAACACTGTTCTTCTACACCTAACACTGTCCTTCTACACCTAACACTGTCCTTCTAGACTTAACACTGTCCTTCTACACTTAACACTGTCCTTATACACCTAACACTGTCCTTCTACACCCAACACTGTGCTTCTACACCTAACACTGTCTTCTACACTTAACACTGTCCTTCTACACTTAACACTGTCCTTCTTCACCTAACACTGTTATTCTACACCTAACACTGTCCTTCTACACTTAACACTGTGCTTCTACACCTAACACTGTTCTTCTACACCTAACACTGTCCTTTTACACTTAACACTGTCCTTCTACACTTAACACTGTCCTTCTACACCTAACACTGTCCTTCTACACTTAACACTGTTCTTCTACACCTAACACTGTCCTTCTACACCTAACACTGTTCTTCCACACCTAGCACTGTCCTTCTACACTTAACACTGTCCTTCTACACTAACACTGTGCTTCTACACCTAACACTGTTCTTCTACACCTAACACTGTCCTTCTACACCTAACACTGTCCTTCTACACCTAACACTGTGCTTCTACACCTAACACTGTCCTTCTACACCTAACACTGTTCTTCTACACCTAACACTGTGTTTCTACACCTAACACCGTGCTTGTACAGATAACACTGTCCTTCTACACTTAACACTGTCCTTCTACACTTAACACTGTGCTTCTACACCTAACATTGTTCTTCTAGACTTAACACTGTTCTTCTACACCTAACACTGTCCTTCTACACTTAACACTGTGCTTCTACACCTAACACTGTCCTTCTACACCTAACACTGTCCTTCTACACCTAACACTGTTCTTCTACACCTAACACTGTCCTTCTACACCTAACACTGTTATTCTACACCTAACACTGCTTCTACACCTAACACTGTGCTTCTAAACCTAACACTGTTCTTCTACACCTAACACTGTGCTTCTACACCTAACACTGTCCTTCTACACCTAACACTGTCCTTCTACACCTAACACTGTCCTTCTACACCTAACACTGTGCTTCTACACCTAACACTGTCCTTCTACACCTAACACTGTCCTTCTACACCTAACACTGTGCTTCTACACCTAACACTGTGTTTCTACACCTAACACTGTCCTTCTACACCTAACACTGTTCTTCTACACCTAAGACTACCTAACACTGTCCTTCTACACCTAACACTGTCCTTCTACACCTAACACTGTTCTTCTACACCTAACACTGTTCTTCTACACCTAACACTGTCCTTCTACACCTAACACTGTCCTTCTACACCTAACACTACACCTAACACTGTCCTTCTACACCTAACACTGTTCTTCTACACCTAACACTGTCCTTCTACACCTAACACTGTGCTTCTACACCTAACACTGTCCTTCTACACCTAACACTGTCCTTCTAGACTTAACACTGTTTTTCTACACCTAACACTGTCCTTCTAGACTTAACACTGTCCTTCTACACCTAACACTGTTCTTCTACACCTAACACTGTGCTTCTACAAATAACACTGTCCTTCTACACCTAACACTGTTCTTCTAAACCTAACACTGTCCTTCTACACCTAACACTGTACTTCTACACCTAACACTGTCCTTCTACACCTAACACTGTACTTCTACACCTAACAATGTCCTTCTACACCTAACACTGTCCTTCTACACCTAACACTGTCCTTCTACACTTAACACTGTCCTTATACACCTAACACTGTCCTTCTACACCTAACACTGTGCTTGTACAGATAACACTGTCTTTCTACACTTAACACTGTCCTTCTACACTTAACACTGTGCTTCTTCACCTAACACTGTTCTTCTACACCTAACACTGTCCTTCTACACTTAACACTGTGCTTCTACACCTAACACTGTTCTTCTACACCTAACACTGTCCTTTTACACTTAACACTGTCCTTCTACACTTAACACTGTCCTTCTACACTTAACACTGTCCTTCTACACTTAACACTGTTCTTCTACACCTAACACTGTCCTTCTAGACCTAACACTGTTCTTCCACACCTAGCACTGTCCTTCTAGACCTAACACTGTCCTTCTACACTTAACACTGTGCTTCTACACCTAACAATGTTCTTCTACACCTAACACTGTTCTTCTACACCTAACACTGTCCTTCTACACTTAACACTGTGCTTCTACACCTAGCACTGTTCTTCTACACCTAACACTGTTCTTCTACACTTAACACTGTCCTTCTACACCTAACACTGTACAGATAACACTGTCCTTCTACACTTAACACTGTCCTTCTACACTTAACACTGTGCTTCTACACCTAACATTGTTCTTCTAGACTTAACACTGTTCTTCTACACCTAACACTGTCCTTCTACACTTAACACTGTGCTTCTACACCTAAACTGTCCTTCTACACCTAACACTGTTCTTCTACACCTAACACTGTCCTTCTACACCTAACACTGTTTTCTACACCTAACACTGTCCTTCTACACCTAACACTGTCTTCTACACCTAACACTGTCCTTCTACACCTAACACTGTGCTTCTCTAACACTGTCCTTCTACACCTAACACTGTCCTTCTACACCTAACACTGTCTTCTACACCACTGTCCTTCTCTTAACACTGTCCTTCTACACCTAACACTGTCCTTCTACACCTAACACTGTCCTTCTACACCTAACACTGTCCTTCTACACCTAACACTGTGCTTCTACACCTAACACTGTCCTTCTACACCTAACACTGTCCTTCTACACCTAACACTGTGCTTCTACACCCAACACTGTTCTTCTACACCTAACACTGTCCTTCTACACCTAACACTGTTCTTCTACACCTAACACTGTTCTTTCTAACACTGTGCTTATACACTTAACACTGTCCTTCTACACCTAACACTGTGCTTCTACACCTAACACTGTCCTTCTACACCTAACACTGTCCTTCTACACCTAACACTGTCCTTCTACACCTAACACTGTCCTTCTACACCTAACACTGTCCTTCTACACCTAACACTGTCCTTCTACACCTAACACTGTTCTTCTAACTTAACACTGTTCTTCTACACCTAACACTGTCCTCTACACCTAACACTGTTCTTTACACTAACACTGTCCTTCTACACCTAACACTGTGCTTCTACACCTAACACTGTTCTTCTACACCTAACAACTAACACTGTCCTTCTACACCTAACACTGTGCTTCTACACTTAACACTGTCCTTCTACACCTAACACTGTTCTTCTACACCTAACACTGTTCTTCTACACCTAACACTGTCCTTCTACACTTAACACTGTCCTTCTACACCTAACACTGTCCTTCTACACCTAACACTGTCCTTCTACACCTAACACTGTTCTTCTACACCTAGCACTGTTTTCTACACCTAACACTGTCTTCTACACCTAACACTTCTAACTAACACTGTCCTTCTAGACTTAACACTGTTTTTCTACACCTAACACTGTCCTTCTAGACTTAACACTGTCCTTCTACACCTAACACTGTTCTTCTACACCTAACACTGTGCTTCTACAAATAACACTGTCCTTCTACACCTAACACTGTTCTTCTAAACCTAACACTGTCCTTCTACACCTAACACTGTACTTCTACACCTAACACTGTCCTTCTACACCTAACACTGTCCTTCTACACTTAACACTGTTCTTCTACACCTAACACTGTCCTAACACTGTCCTTCTAGACTTAACACTGTCCTTCTACACTTAACACTGTCCTTATACACCTAACACTGTCCTTCTACACCTAACACTGTGCTTGTACAGATAACACTGTCTTTCTACACTTAACACTGTCCTTCTACACTTAACACTGTGCTTCTTCACCTAACACTGTTCTTCTACACCTAACACTGTCCTTCTACACTTAACACTGTGCTTCTACACCTAACACTGTTCTTCTACACCTAACACTGTCCTTTTACACTTAACACTGTCCTTCTACACTTAACACTGTCCTTCTACACTTAACACTGTCCTTCTACACTTAACACTGTTCTTCTACACCTAACACTGTCCTTCTAGACCTAACACTGTTCTTCCACACCTAGCACTGTCCTTCTACACTTAACACTGTCCTTCTACACTTAACACTGTGCTTCTACACCTAACACTGTTCTTCTATACCTAACACTGTCCTTCTAGACTTAACACTGTCCTTCTACACTTAACACTGTGCTTCTACACCTAACATTGTTCTTCTAGACTTAACACTGTTCTTCTACACCTAACACTGTCCTTCTACACTTAACACTGTGCTTCTACACCTAACACTGTCCTTCTACACCTAACACTGTTCTTCTACACCTAACACTGTCCTTCTACACCTAACACTGTCTTTCTACACCTAACACTGTGCTTCTACACCTAACACTGTGCTTCTAAACCTAACACTGTTCTTCTACACCTAACACTCTGCTTCTACACCTAACACTGTCCTTCTACACCTAACACTGTCCTTCTACACCTAACACTGTTCTTCTACACCTAATACTCTCCTTCTACACTTAACACTGTCCTTCTACACCTAACACTGTCCTTCTACACCTAACACTGTGCTTCTACACCTAACACTGTCCTTCTACACCTAACACTGTCCTTCTACACCTAACACTGTTCTTCTACCTAACACTGTCCTTCTAACACTGTTCTTCTACACCTAACACTGTTTCTACACCTAACACTGTGCTTCTACACCTAACACTGTCCTTCTACACCTAACACTGTCCTTCTACACCTAACACTGTGCTTCTACACCTAACACTGTTCTTCTACACCTAACACTGTCCTTCTACACCTAACACTGTTCTTCTACACCTAACACTTCTACACCTAACACTGTGCTTATACACTTAACACTGTCCTTCTACACCTAACACTGTGCTTCTACACCTAACACTGTCCTTCTACACCTAACACTGTTCTTCTACACCTAACACTGTGTTTCTACACCTAACACCGTACTTCTACACCTAACACTGTCCTTCTACACCTAACACTGTCCTTCTACACCTAACACTTAACACCTAACACTGTCCTTCTACACCTAACACTGTCCTTCTACACCTAACACTGTTCTTCTTAACTTAAAACTGTCCTTCTACACCTAACACTGTGCTTATACACTTAACACTGTCCTTCTACACCTAACACTGTGCTTCTACACTTAACACTGTCCTTCTACACCTAAGACTCTGCTTCTACACATAACACTGTCCTTCTACACTTAACACTGTCCTTCTACACCTAACACTGTCCTTCTACACCTAACACTGTGCTTCTACACTTAACACTGTCCTTCTACACCTAACACTGTTCTTCTACACCTAACACTGTGCTTCTACACATAACACTGTTCTTCTACACCTAACACTGTCCTTCTACACATAACACTGTCCTTCTACACTTAACACTGTGCTTTCTAACACCTAACACTGTCCTTCTACACTTAACACTGTCCTTCTTGTTCTTCTACACCTAACACTGTCCTTTCTAACACTGTTTTTCTACAACACTGTTCTTCTACACCTAACACTGTCCATCTACACTAACACTGTTCTTCTTCACTTAAAACTGTCCTTCTACACTAACTGTCCTTCTACACCTAACACTGTCCTTCTACACCTAACACTGTTCTTCTACACCTAACACTGTCCTTCTACACTTAACACTGTCCTTCTACACTTAACACTGTCCTTCTACACCTAACACTGTCCTTCTACACCTAACACTGTTCTTCTTCACTTAACACTGTCCTTCTACACCTAACACTGTCCTTCTACACTTAACACTGTCCTTCTACACTTAACACTGTCCTTCTACACTTAACACTGTGCTTCTACACCTAACATTGTTCTTCTAGACTTAACACTGTCCTTCTACACTTAACACTGTACACCTAACACTGTCCTTCTAAAACACTTCTAACACTGTCCTTCTACACTAACACTGTCCTTCTACACTTAACACTGTGCTTCTACACCTAACACTGTTCTTCTTCACACCTAACTAACACTGTCCTTCTACACCTAACACTGTTCTTCTACACCTAACACTGTGCTTCTACACTTAACACTGTCCTTCTACACCTAACACTGTGCTTCTACTCTTAACACTGTCCTTCTACACCTAACACTGTTCTTCTACACCTAACACTGTCCTTCTACACTTAACACTGTCATTCTACACTTAACACTGTGCTTCTACACCTAACATTGTTCTTCTAGACTTAACACTGTCCTTCTACACCTAACACTGTGCTTCTACACCTAACACTGTCCTTCTACACCTAACACTGTTCTTCTTCACTTAAAACTGTCCTTCTACACCTAACACTGTGCTTCTACACTTAACACTGTCCTTCTACACCTAACACTGTCTTCTACACTTAACACTGTCCTTCTACACCTAACACTGTCCTTCTAGACTTAACACTGTTTTTCTACACCTAACACTGTCCTTCTAGACTTAACACTGTCCTTCTACACCTAACACTGTTCTTCTACACCTAACACTGTGCTTCTACAAATAACACTGTCCTTCTACACCTAACACTGTTCTTCTAAACCTAACACTGTTCCACACCTAACACTGTACTTCTACACCTAACACTGTCCTTCTACACCTAACACTGTCCTTCTACACCTAACACTGTTCTTCTACACCTAACACTGTCCTTCTACACCTAACACTGTCCTTCTGACTTAACACTTCTTACACTTAACACTGTCCTTATACACCTAACACTGTCCTTCTACACCTAACACTGTGCTTGTACAGATAACACTGTGCTTCTACACCTAACATTGTTCTTCTAGACTTAACACTGTCCTTCTACACCTAACACTGTCCTTCTACACCTAACACTGTCCTTCTACACCTAACACTGTTCTTCTACACCTAACACTGTCCTTCTACACTTAACACTGTCCTTCTACACTTAACACTGTCCTTCTACACTTAACACTGTCCTTCTACACTTAACACTGTTCTTCTACACCTAACACTGTCCTTCTAGACCTAACACTGTTCTTCCACACCTAACACTGTCCTTCTAACACTGTCCTTCTACACTTAACACTACACCTAACACTGTTCTTCTACACCTAACACTGTCCTTCTAGACTTAACACTGTCCTTCTACACTTAACACTGTGCTTCTACACCTAACACTGTTCTTCTACACCTAACACTGTTCTTCTTCACTTAAACTGTCCTTCTACACCTAACACTGTGCTTGTACAGATAACACTGTCCTTCTACACCTAACACTGTCCTTCTACACTTAACACTGTCCTTCTACACCTAACACTGTTCTTCTAGACTTAACACTGTTCTTTCTAACACTGTCCTTCACACTAACACTGTCCTTCTACACCTAACACTGTCCTTCTACACCTAACACTGTCCTTCTACACCTAACACTGTTCTTCTACACCTAACACTGTCCTTCTACACCTAACACTGTTGCTTCTACACCTAACACTGTGCTTCTAAACCTAACACTGTTCTTCTACACCTAACACTGCTTCTACACCTAACACTGTCCTTCTACACCTAACACTGTCCTTCTACACCTAACACTGTCCTTCTACACCTAACACTGTGCTTCTACACCTAACACTGTCCTTCTACACCTAACACTGTCCTTCTACACCTAACACTGTCCTTCTACACCTAACACTGTGCTTCTACACCTAACACTGTCCTTCTACACCTAACACTGTTCTTCTACACCTAACACTGTGCTTCTACACCTAACACTGTTCTTCTACACCTAACACTGTCCTTCTACACCTAACACTGTACTTCTACACCTAACACTGTTCCTTCTACACTTAACACTGTCCTTCTACACCTAACACTGTTCTTCTTCACTTAACACTGTCCTTCTACACCTAACACTGTCCTTCTACACCTAACACTGTGCTTCTACACTTAACACTGTCCTTCTACACTTAACACTGTCCTTCTACACCTAACACTGTGTCCTTCTACACTTAACACTGTCCTTCTTCACCTAACACTGTTCTTCACTAAAACTGTCCTAACACTGTCCTTCTACACCTAACACTGTCCTTCTACACTTAACACTGTCCTTCTACACCTAACACTGTCCTTCTACACCTAACACTGTCCTTCTACACCTAACACTGTTCTTCTACACCTAACACTGTCCTTCTACACCTAACACTGTCCTTCTACACCTAACACTGTCCTTCTACACTTAACACTGTCCTTCTACACCTAACACTTCTACACCTAACACTGTAACACCTTCTACACTTAACACTGTGCTTCTACACCTAACATTGTTCTTCTAGACTTAACACTGTCCTTCTACACCTAACACTGTGCTTCTACACCTAACACTGTCCTTCTACACCTAACACTGTTCTTCTTCACTTAAAACTGTCCTTCTACACCTAACACTGTGCTTCTACACTTAACACTGTCCTTCTACACCTAACACTGTCTTTCTACACTTAACACTGTCCTTCTACACCTAACACTGTCCTTCTAGACTTAACACTGTTTTTCTACACCTAACACTGTCCTTCTAGACTTAACACTGTCCTTCTACACCTAACACTGTTCTTCTACACCTAACACTGTGCTTCTACAAATAACACTGTCCTTCTACACCTAACACTGTTCTTCTAAACCTAACACTGTCCTTCTACACCTAACACTGTACTTCTACACCTAACAATGTCCTTCTACACCTAACACTGTCCTTCTACACCTAACACTGTTCTTTACACCTACACCTAACACTGTCCTTCTACACTTAACACTGTCCTTCTACACTTAACACTGTCCTTATACACCTAACACTGTCCTTCTACACCTAACACTGTGCTTTCAGATAACACTGTCTTTCTACACTTAACACTGTCCTTTCTTAACACACCTAACACTGTTCTTCTACACCTAACACTGTCCTTCTACACTTAACACTGTGCTTCTACACCTAACACTGTTTCTACACCTTACACCTAACACTGTCCTTTTACACTTAACACTGTCCTTCTACACTTAACACTGTCCTTCTACACTTAACACTGTCCTTTACACTTAACACTGTTCTTCTACACCTAACACAGACCTAACACTGTTCTTCCACACCTAGCACTGTCCTTCTACACTTAACACTGTCCTTCTACACTTAACACTGTGCTTCTACACCTAACACTGTTCTTCTACACCTAACACTGTCCTTCTAGACTTAACACTGTCCTTCTACACTTAACACTGTGTACACCTAACATTGTTCTTCTACACCTAACACTGTTCTTCTACACTTAACACTGTCCTTCTACACCTAACACTAACACTGTCCTTCTACACTTAACACTGTCCTTCTACACTTAACACTGTGCTTCTACACCTAACATTGTTCTTCTAGACTTAACACTGTTCTTCTACACCTAACACTGTCCTTCTACACTTAACACTGTGCTTCTACACCTAACACTGTCCTTCTACACCTAACACTGTCCTTTACACCTAACACTGTTCTTCTACACCTAACACTGTCCTTCTACACCTAACACTGTCTTTCTCTAACACTTACCTAACACTGTCCTTTAAACCTAACACACCTAACACTGTGCTTCTACACCTAACACTGTCCTTCTACACCTAACACTGTCCTTCTACACCTAACACTGTACACCTAACACTGTGCTTCTACACCTAACACTGTCCTTCTACACCTAACACTGTCCTTCTACACCTAACACTGTGCTTCTACACCTAACACTGTCCTTCTTAACACTGTCCTTCTACACCTAACACTGTGCTTCTACACATAACACTGTTCTTCTACACCTGACACTGTCCTTCTACACCTAACACTGTTCTTCTACACCTAACACTGTTCTTCTACACCTAACACTGTGCTTATACACTTAACAATGCCCTTCTACACCTAACACTGTCCTTCTACACCTAACACTGTTCTTCTACACCTAACACTGTCCTTCTACACCCAACACTGTCCTTCTAGACTTAACACTGTCCTTCTACACTTAACACTGTCCTTATACACCTAACACTGTCCTTCTACACCTAACACTGTGCTTGTACAGATAACACTGTCTTTCTACACTTAACACTGTCCTTCTACACTTAACACTGTGCTTCTTCACCTAACACTGTTCTTCTACACCTAACACTGTCCTTCTACACTTAACACTGTGCTTCTACACCTAACACTGTTCTTCTACACCTAACACTGTCCTTTTACACTTAACACTGTCCTTCTACACTTAACACTGTCCTTCTACACTTAACACTGTCCTTCTACACTTAACACTGTTCTTCTACACCTAACACTGTCCTTCTACACCTAACACTGTTCTTCCACACCTAGCACTGTCCTTCTACACTTAACACTGTCCTTCTACACTTAACACTGTGCTTCTACACCTAACACTGTTCTTCTATACCTAACACTGTCCTTCAGACTTAACACTGTCCTTCTACACTTAACACTTCTACACCTAACATTGTTCTTCTACACCTAACACTGTTCTTCTACACCTAACACTGTCCTTCTACACCTAACACTGTGCTTCTACACCTAACACTGTCCTTCTACACCTAACACTGTTCTTCTACACCTAACACTGTCCTTCTACACCTAACACTGTCTTCTACACCTAACACTGCTTCTACACCTAACACTGTCTTCTAAACCTAACACTGTTCTTCTACACACTTCTACACCTAACACTGTCCTTCTACACCTAACACTGTCCTTCTACACCTAACACTGTTCTTCTACACCTAATACTCTCCTTCTACACTTAACACTGTCCTTCTACACCTAACACTGTCCTTCTACACCTAACACTGTGCTTCTACACCTAACACTGTCCTTCTACACCTAACACTGTCCTTCTACACCTAACACTGTTCTTCTACACCTAACACTGTCCTTCTACACCTAACACTGTTCTTCTACACCTAACACTGTGTTTCTACACCTAACACCGTGCTTCTACACCTAACACTGTCCTTCTACACCTAACACTGTCCTTCTACACCTAACACTGTGCTTCTACACCCAACACTGTTCTTCTACACCTGACACTGTCCTTCTACACCTAACACTGTTCTTCTACACCTAACACTGTTCTTCTACACCTAACACTGTGCTTATACACTTAACACTGTCCTTCTACACCTAACACTGTGCTTCTACACCTAACACTGTCCTTCTACACCTAACACTGTTCTTCTACACCTAACACTGTGTTTCTACACCTAACACCGTACTTCTACACCTAACACTGTCCTTCTACACCTAACACTGTCCTTCTACACCTAACACTGTTTTTCTACACCTAACACTGTCCTTCTACACCTAACACTGTCCTTCTACACCTAACACTGTTCTTCTTAACTTAAAACTGTCCTTCTACACCTAACACTGTGCTTATACACTTAACACTGTCCTTCTACACCTAACACTGTGCTTCTACACTTAACACTGTCCTTCTACACCTAAGACTCTGCTTCTACACATAACACTGTCCTTCTACACTTAACACTTCTAACACTGTCCTTCTACACCTAACACTGTGCTTCTACACTTAACACTGTCCTTCTACACCTAACACTGTTCTTCTACACCTAACACTGTGCTTCTACACATAACACTGTCCTTCTAGACTTAACAATGTTCTTCTACACCTAACACTGTCCTTCTACACATAACACTGTCCTTCTACACTTAACACTGTGCTTCTACACCTAACATTGTTCTTCTAGACTTAACACTGTCCTTCTACACTTAACACTGTCCTTCTACACCTAACACTGTTCTTCTACACCTAACACTGTCCTTCTAGACTTAACACTGTTTTTCTACACCTAGCACTGTTCTTCTACACCTAACACTGTCCATCTAGACTTAACACTGTTCTTCTTCACTTAAAACTGTCCTTCTACACCTAACAATGTCCTTCTACACCTAACACTGTCCTTCTACACCTAACACTGTTATTCTACACCTAAGACTCTGCTTCTACACCTAACACTGTCCTTCTACACTTAACACTGTCCTTCTACACCTAACACTGTCCTTCTACACCTAACACTGTTCTTCTTCACTTAACACTGTCCTTCTACACCTAACACTGTGCTTCTACACCTAACACTGTGCTTCTACACTTAACACTCTCCTTCTACACTTAACACTGTTCTTCTACACCTAACATTGTTCTTCTAGACTTAACACCGTCCTTCTACACTTAACACTGTACTTCTTCACCTAACACTGTTCTTCTTCACTTAAAACTTTCCTTCTACACCTAACAATGTCCTTCTACACCTAACACTGTCCTTCTACACTTAACACTGTGCTTCTTCACCTAACACTGTTCTTCTTCACTTAAAACTGTCCTTCTACACCTAACAATGTCCTTCTACACCTAACACTGTTCTTCTTCTAAAACAAACTGTCCTTCTAACCACTGTGCTTCTACACTTAACACTGTCCTTCTACACCTAACACTGTGCTTCTACACTTAACACTGTCCTTCTACACCTAACACTGTGCTTCTACACCTAACACTGTGCTTCTACACTTAACACTGTCATTCTACACTTAACACTGTGCTTCTACACCTAACAATGTTCTTCTAGACTTAACACTGTCCTTCTACACCTAACACTGTGCTTCTACACCTAACACTGTCCTTCTACACCTAACACTGTTCTTCTTCACTTAAAACTGTCCTTCTACACCTAACACTGTGCTTCTACACTTAACACTGTCCTTCTACACCTAACACTGTCTTTCTACACTTAACACTGTCCTTCTACACCTAACACTGTCCTTCTAGACTTAACACTGTTTTTCTACACCTAACACTGTCCTTCTAGACTTAACACTGTCCTTCTACACCTAACACTGTTCTTCTACACCTAACACTGTGCTTCACAAATAACACTGTCCTTCTACACCTAACACTGTTCTTCTAAACCTAACACTGTCCTTCTACACCTAACACTGTACTTCTACACCTAACAATGCCCTTCTACACCTAACACTGTCCTTCTACACCTAACACTGTTCTTCTACACCTAACACTGTCCTTCTACACCCAACACTGTCCTTCTAGACTTAACACTGTCCTTCTACACTTAACACTGTCCTTATACACCTAACACTGTCCTTCTACACCTAACACTGTGCTTGTACAGATAACACTGTCTTTCTACACTTAACACTGTCCTTCTACACTTAACACTGTGCTTCTTCACCTAACACTGTTCTTCTACACCTAACACTGTCCTTCTACACTTAACACTGTGCTTCTACACCTAACACTGTTCTTCTACACCTAACACTGTCCTTTTACACTTAACACTGTCCTTCTACACTTAACACTGTCCTTCTACACTTAACACTGTCCTTCTACACTTAACACTGTTCTTCTACACCTAACACTGTCCTTCTAGACCTAACACTGTTCTTCCACACCTAGCACTGTCCTTCTACACTTAACACTGTCCTTCTACACTTAACACTGTGCTTCTACACCTAACACTGTTCTTCTATACCTACACTGTCCTTCTAGACTTAACACTGTCCTTCTACACTTAACACTTCTTCTACACCTAACATTGTTCTTCTACACCTAACACTGTTCTTCTTCACTTAAAACTGTCCTTCTACACCTAACACTGTGCTTGTACAGATAACACTGTCCTTCTACACTTAACACTGTCCTTCTACACTTAACACTGTGCTTCTACACCTAACATTGTTCTTCTAGACTTAACACTGTTCTTCTACACCTAACACTGTCCTTCTACACTTAACACTGTGCTTCTACACCTAACTCTGTCGTTCTACACCTAACACTGTCCTTCTACACCTAACACTGTTCTTCTACACCTAACACTGTCCTTCTACACCTAACACTGTCTTTCTACACCTAACACCCTGCTTCTACACCTAACACTGTGCTTCTAAACCTAACACTGTTCTTCTACACCTAACACTCTGCTTCTACACCTAACACTGTCCTTCTACACCTAACACTGTCCTTCTACACCTAACACTGTTCTTCTACACCTAACACTGTCCTTCTACACCTAACACTGTCCTTCTACACCTAACACTGTCCTTCTACACCTAACACTGTGCTTCTACACCTAACACTGTCCTTCTAGACTTAACACTGTCCTTCTACACCTAACACTTCTTACACCTAAACACTTGTAACACTGTTCTTCTACACCTAACACTGTCCTTCTACACCTAACACTGTTCTTCTACACCTAACACTGTTCTTCTACACCTAACACTGTGCTTATACACTTAACACTGTCCTTCTACACCTAACACTGTGCTTCTACACCTAACACTGTCCTTCTACACCTAACAATGTCCTTCTACACCTAACACTGTCCTTCTACACTTAACACTGTGCTTCTTCACCTAACACTGTTCTTCTTCACCTAAAACACTACACCTAACAATGTCCTTCTACACCTAACACTGTTCTTCTTAACTTAAAACAAACTGTCCTTCTACACCTAATACTGTGCTTCTACACTTAACACTGTCCTTCTACACCTAACACTGTGCTTCTACACTTAACACTGTCCTTCTACACCTAACACTGTGCTTCTACACCTAACACTGTGCTTCTACACTTAACACTGTCATTCTACACTTAACACTGTGCTTCTACACCTAACATTGTTCTTCTAGACTTAACACTGTCCTTCTACACCTAACACTGTGCTTCTACACCTAACACTGTCCTTCTACACCTAACACTGTTCTTCTTCACTTAAAACTGTCCTTCTACACCTAACACTGTGCTTCTACACTTAACACTGTCCTTCTACACCTAACACTGTCTTTCTACACTTAACACTGTCCTTCTACACCTAACACTGTCCTTCTAGACTTAACACTGTTTTTCTACACCTAACACTGTCCTTCTAGACTTAACACTGTCCTTCTACACCTAACACTGTTCTTCTACACCTAACACTGTGCTTCTACAAATAACACTGTCCTTCTACACCTAACACTGTTCTTCTAAACCTAACACTGTCCTTCTACACCTAACACTGTACTTCTACACCTAACAATGTCCTTCTACACCTAACACTGTCCTTCTACACCTAACACTGTTCTTCTACACCTAACACTGTCCTTCTACACCTAACACTGTCCTTCTAGACTTAACACTGTCCTTCTACACTTAACACTGTCCTTATACACCTAACACTGTCCTTCTACACCTAACACTGTGCTTGTACAGATAACACTGTCTTTCTACACTTAACACTGTCCTTCTACACTTAACACTGTGCTTCTTCACCTAACACTGTTCTTCTACACCTAACACTGTCCTTCTACACTTAACACTGTGCTTCTACACCTAACACTGTTCTTCTACACCTAACACTGTCCTTTACACTTAACACTGTCCTTCTACACTTAACACTGTCCTTCTACACTTAACACTGTCCTTCTACACTTAACACTGTTCTTCTACACCTAACACTGTCCTTCTAGACCTAACACTGTTCTTCCACACCTAGCACTGTCCTTCTAGACTTAACACTGTCCTTCTACACTTAACACTGTCTTCTTCTAACACCTAGCACTGTCCTTCTAGACTTAACACTGTCCTTCTACACTTAACACTGTGCTTCTACACCTAACATTGTTCTTCTACACCTAACACTGTTCTTCTTCACTTAAAACTGTCCTTCTACACCTAACACTGTGCTTGTACAGATAACACTGTCCTTCTACACTTAACACTGTCCTTCTACACTTAACACTGTGCTTCTACACCTAACATTGTTCTTCTAGACTTAACACTGTTCTTCTACACCTAACACTGTCCTTCTACACTTAACACTGTGCTTCTACACCTAACACTGTCCTTCTACACTTAACACTGTGCTTCTACACCTAACTCTGTTGTTCTACACCTAACACTGTCCTTCTACACCTAACACTGTTCTTCTACACCTAACACCCTGCTTCTACACCTAACACTGTTCTTCTAAACCTAACACTGTCCTTCTACACCTAACACTGTACTTCTACACCTAACAATGTCCTTCTACACCTAACACTGTCCTTCTACACCTAACACTGTCCTTCTACACCTAACACTGTCCTTCTACACCTAACAATGTCCTTCTACACCTAACACTGTCCTTCTACACCTAACACTGTGCTTCTACACCTAACACTGTGTTTCTACACCTAACACTGTCCTTCTACACCTAACACTGTTCTTCTACACCTAAGACTCTGCTTCTACACATAACACTGTTCTTCTACACCTGACACTGTCCTTCTACACCTAACACTGTTCTTCTACACCTAACACTGTTCTTCTACACCTAACACTGTGCTTATACACTTAACACTGTCCTTCTACACCTAACACTGTTCTTCTACACCTAACACTGTCCTTCTACACCTAACACTGTTCTTCTACACCTAACACTGTGTTTCTACACCTAACACCGTGCTTCTACACCTAACACTGTCCTTCTACACCTAACACTGTCCTTCTACACCTAACACTGTGCTTCTACACCTAACACTGTCCTTCTACACCTAACACTGTGCTTCTACACCTAACACTGTCCTTCTACACCTAACACTGTTCTTCTACACCTAACACTGTGTTTCTACACCTAACACCGTGCTTCTACACCTAACACTGTCCTTCTACACCTAACACTGTCCTTCTACACCTAACACTGTGCTTCTACACCTAACACTGTCCTTCTACACCTAACACTGTCCTTCTACACCTAACACTGTTCTTCTTAACTTAAAACTGTCCTTCTACACCTAACACTGTGCTTATACACTTAACACTGTCCTTCTACACCTAACACTGTGCTTCTACACTTAACACTGTCCTTCTACACCTAACACTGTTCTTCTACACCTAAGACTCTGCTTCTACACATACCACTGTCCTTCTACATTTAACACTGTCCTTCTACACCTAACACTGTCCTTCTACACCTAACACTGTGCTTCTACACTTAACACTGTCCTTCTACACCTAACACTGTTCTTCTACACCTAAGACTGTGCTTCTACACATAACACTGTCCTTCTAGACTTAACAATGTTCTTCTACACCTAACACTGTCCTTCTACACATAACACTGTCCTTCTACACTTAACACTGTGCTTCTACACCTAACATTGTTCTTCTAGACTTAACACTGTCCTTCTACACTTAACACTGTCCTTCTACACCTAACACTGTTCTTCTACACCTAACACTGTCCTTCTAGACTTAACACTGTTTTTCTACACCTACACTGTTCTTCTACACTAACACTGTCCTTCTAGACTTAACACTGTTCTTCTTAACACTGTCATCCCACTTAACACTGTGCTTCTACACCTAACACTGTCCTTCTACACCTAACACTGTTATTCTACACCTAACACTGTCCTTCTACACCTAACACTGTCCTTCTACACCTAACACTGTGCTTCTACACCTAACACTGTCCTTCTACACCTAACACTGTCCTTCTACACCTAACACTGTGCTTCTACACCTAACACTGTCCTTCTACACCTAACACTGTTCTTCTGCACTTAAAACTGTCCTTCTATACCTAACACTGTTCTTCTACACCTAAGACTCTGCTTCTACACATAACACTCTCCTTCTACACTTAACACTGTTCTTCTACACCTAACATTGTTCTTCTATACTTAACACCGTCCTTCTACACTTAACACTGTGCTTCTTCACCTAACACTGTTCTTCTTCACTTAAAACTGTCCTTCTACACCTAACAATGTCCTTCTACACCTAACACTGTCCTTCTACACCTAACACTGTCCTTCTACACCTAACACTGTTCTTCTTAACTTAAAACTGTCCTTCTACACCTAACACTGTGCTTCTACACTTAACACTGTCCTTCTACACCTAACACTGTGCTTCTACACTTAACACTGTCCTTCTACACCTAACACTGTTCTTCTACACCTAAGACTCTGCTTCTACACATAACACTGTCCTTCTACACTTAACACTGTCGTTCTACACCTAACAATGTCCTTCTACACCTAACACTGTCCTTCTACACCTAACACTGTCCTTCTACACCTAACACTGTACTTCTACACCTAACACTGTCCTTCTACACCTAACACTGTTCTTTACACCTAAGACTCTGCTTCTACACATAACACTGTCCTTCTACACTTAACACTGTCCTTCTACACCTAACACTGTCCTTCTACACCTAACACTGTCATTCTACACCTAACACTGTTCTTCTTAACTTAAAACTGTCCTTCTACACCTAACACTGTGCTTCTACACTTAACACTGTCCTTCTACACCTAACACTGTTCTTCTACACTTAACACTGTCCTTCTACACCTAACACTGTTCTTCTACACCTAAGACTCTGCTTCTACACATAACACTGTCCTTCTACACTTAACACTGTCGTTCTACACCTAACAATGTCCTTCTACACCTAACACTGTCCTTCTACACCTAACACTGTCCTTCTACACCTAACACTGTCCTTCTACACCTAACACTGTTCTTCTTCACTTAAAACTGTCCTTCTACACCTAACACTGTGCTTCTACACTTAACACTGTCCTTCTACACCTAACACTGTCCTTCTACACTTAACACTGTGCTTCTTCACCTAACACTGTGCTTCTAGACTTAACACTGTTCTTCTACACCTAACACTGTCCACTGTTCACACTAGTGGTCTGGGGGCTGTGCTATGGCATAGTGGGTGGGGTTATATCCTTCCTGTTTGGCCCTGTCCGGGGTGTCCTCGGATGGGGCCACAGTGTCTCCTGACCCCTCCTGTCTCAGCCTCCAGTATTTATGCTGCAGTAGTTTATGTGTCGGGGGCTAGGGTTAGTTTGTTATATCTGGAGTACTTCTCCTGTCCTATTCGGTGTCCTGTGTGAATCTAAGTGTGCATTCTCTAATTCTCTCCTTCTCTCTTTCTTTCTCTCTCTCGGAGGATCTGAGCCCTAGGACCATGCCCCAGGACTACCTGACATGATGACTCCTTGCTGTCCCCAGTCCACCTGGCTGTGCTGCTGCTCCAGTTTCAACTGTTCTGCCTTATTATTATTCGACCATGCTGGTCATTTATGAACATTTGAACATCTTGGCCATGTTCTGTTATAATCTCCACCCGGCACAGCCAGAAGAGGACTGGCCACCCCACATATGCTCTCTCTAATTCTCTCTTTCTTTCTCTCTCTCGGAGGACCTGAGCCCTAGGACCATGCCCCAGGACTACCTGACATGATGACTCCTTGCTGTCCCCAGTCCACCTGACCGTGATGCTGCTCCAGTTTCAACTGTTCTGCCTTATTATTATTTGACCATGCTGGTCATTTATGAACATTTGAACACCTTGGCCATGTTCTGTTATAATCTCCACCCTGCACAGCCAAAAGAGGACTGGCCACCCCACATAGCCTGGTTCCTCTCTAGGTTTCTTCGTAGGTTTTGGCCTTTCTAGGGAGTTTTTCCTAGCCACCGTGCTTCTACACCTGCAATGCTTGCTGTTTGGGGTTTTAGGCTGGGTTTCTGTACAGCACTTTGAGATATCAGCTGATGTACGAAGGGCTATATAAATACATTTGATTTGATTTGATTTGATTCTTCTACACCTAACACTGTTCTTCTACACCTAACACTGTCCTTCTACACCTAACACTCTGCTTCTACACCTAACACTGTGCTTCTACACCTAACACTGTTCTTCTACAACTAACACTCTGCTTCTACACCTAACGCTGTCCTTCTACACCTAACACTGTCCTTCTACACCTAACACTGTCCATCTACACCTAACACTGTGCTTCTACACCTAACACTGTGCTTCTACACCTAACACTGTCCTTCTACACCTAACACTCTGCTTCTACACCTAACACTGTGCTTCTACACCTAACACTGTGCTTCTACACCTAACACTGGCCTTCTACACCTAACACTGTCCTTCTACACCTAACACTGTCCATCTACACCTAACACTGTGCTTCTACACCTAACACTGTGCTTCTACACCTAACACTGTCCTTTACACCTAACACTGTCCTTCTACACCTAACACTGTGCTTCTACACCTAACACTGTCCTTCTACACCTAACACTGTCCTTCTACACCTAACACTGTGCTTCTACACCTAACACTGTCCTTCTACACCTAACACTGTTCTTCTACACCTAACACTGTGTTTCTACACCTAACACCGTGCTTCTACACCTAACACTGTCCTTCTACACCTAACACTGTCCTTCTACACCTAACACTGTGCTTCTACACCTAACACTGTTCTACACCTGACACTGTCCTTCTACACCTAACACTGTTCTTCTACACCTAACACTGTTCTTCTACACCTAACACTGTCCTTCTACACCTAACACTGTGCTTCTACACCTAACACTGTCCTTCTACACCTAACACTGTCCATCTACACCTAACACTGTGCTTCTACACCTAACACTGTGCTTCTACACTTAACACTCTCCTTCTACACTTAACACTGTCATCCTACACCTAACACTGTTCTTCTACACCTAACACTGTGTTTCTACACCTAACACCGTGCTTCTACACCTAACACTGTCCTTCTACACCTAACACTGTCCTTCTAGACTTAACACTGTTCTTCTTCACCTAACACTGTCATCCTACACTTAACACTGTGCTTCTACACCTAACACTGTCCTTCTACACCTAACACTGTTATTCTACACCTAACACTGTCCTTCTACACCTAACACTGTCCTTCTACACCTAACACTGTGCTTCTACACCTAACACTGTCCTTCTACACCTAACACTGTCCTTCTACACCTAACACTGTGCTTCTACACCTAACACTGTCCTTCTACACCTAACACTGTTCTTCTGCACTTAAAACTGTCCTTCTATACCTAACACTGTTCTTCTACACCTAAGACTCTGCTTCTACACATAACACTCTCCTTCTACACTTAACACTGTTCTTCTACACCTAACATTGTTCTTCTATACTTAACACCGTCCTTCTACACTTAACACTGTGCTTCTTCACCTAACACTGTTCTTCTTCACTTAAAACTGTCCTTCTACACCTAACAATGTCCTTCTACACCTAACACTGTCCTTCTACACCTAACACTGTCCTTCTACACCTAACACTGTTCTTCTTAACTTAAAACTGTCCTTCTACACCTAACACTGTGCTTCTACACTTAACACTGTCCTTCTACACCTAACACTGTGCTTCTACACTTAACACTGTCCTTCTACACCTAACACTGTTCTTCTACACCTAAGACTCTGCTTCTACACATAACACTGTCCTTCTACACTTAACACTGTTCTACACCTAACAATGTCCTTCTACACCTAACACTGTCCTTCTACACCTAACACTGTCCTTCTACACCTAACACTGTACTTCTACACCTAACACTGTCCTTCTACACCTAACACTGTTCTTCTACACCTAAGACTCTGCTTCTACACATAACACTGTCCTTCTACACTTAACACTGTCCTTCTACACCTAACACTGTCCTTCTACACCTAACACTGTCATTCTACACCTAACACTGTTCTTCTAACTTAAACTGTCCTTCTACACCTAACACTGTGCTTCTACACTTAACACTGTCCTTCTACACCTAACACTGTTCTTCTACACTTAACACTGTCCTTCTACACCTAACACTGTTCTTCTACACCTAAGACTCTGCTTCTACACATAACACTGTCCTTCTACACTTAACACTGTCGTTCTACACCCTAACAATGTCCTTCTACACCTAACACTGTCCTTCTACACCTAACACTGTCCTTTCTACACCTAACACTGTCCTTCTACACCTAACACTGTTCTTCTTCACTTAAACTGTCCTTCTACACCTAACACTGTGCTTCTACACTTAACACTGTCCTTCTACACCTAACACTGTCCTTCTACACTTAACACTGTGCTTCTTCACCTAACACTGTGCTTCTAGACTTAACACTGTTCTTCTACACCTAACACTGTCCACTGTTCACACTAGTGGTCTGGGGGCTGTGCTATGGCATAGTGGGTGGGGTTATATCCTTCCTGTTTGGCCCTGTCCGGGGGTGTCCTCGGATGGGGCCACAGTGTCTCCTGACCCCTCCTGTCTCAGCCTCCAGTATTTATGCTGCAGTAGTTTATGTGTCGGGGGCTAGGGTTAGTTTGTTATATCTGGAGTACTTCTCCTGTCCTATTCGGTGTCCTGTGTGAATCTAAGTGTGCATTCTCTAATTCTCTCCTTCTCTCTTTCTTTCTCTCTCTCGGAGGATCTGAGCCCTAGGACCATGCCCCAGGACTACCTGACATGATGACTCCTTGCTGTCCCCAGTCCACCTGGCTGTGCTGCTGCTCCAGTTTCAACTGTTCTGCCTTATTATTATTCGACCATGCTGGTCATTTATGAACATTTGAACATCTTGGCCATGTTCTGTTATAATCTCCACCCGGCACAGCCAGAAGAGGACTGGCCACCCCACATATGCTCTCTCTAATTCTCTCTTTCTTTCTCTCTCTCGGAGGACCTGAGCCCTAGGACCATGCCCCAGGACTACCTGACATGATGACTCCTTGCTGTCCCCAGTCCACCTGACCGTGATGCTGCTCCAGTTTCAACTGTTCTGCCTTATTATTATTTGACCATGCTGGTCATTTATGAACATTTGAACACCTTGGCCATGTTCTGTTATAATCTCCACCCTGCACAGCCAAAAGAGGACTGGCCACCCCACATAGCCTGGTTCCTCTCTAGGTTTCTTCGTAGGTTTTGGCCTTTCTAGGGAGTTTTTCCTAGCCACCGTGCTTCTACACCTGCAATGCTTGCTGTTTGGGGTTTTAGGCTGGGTTTCTGTACAGCACTTTGAGATATCAGCTGATGTACGAAGGGCTATATAAATACATTTGATTTGATTTGATTCTTCTACACCTAACACTGTTCTTCTACACCTAACACTGTCCTTCTACACCTAACACTCTGCTTCTACACCTAACACTGTGCTTCTACACCTAACACTGTTCTTCTACAACTAACACTCTGCTTCTACACCTAACGCTGTCCTTCTACACCTAACACTGTCCTTCTACACCTAACACTGTCCATCTACACCTAACACTGTGCTTCTACACCTAACACTGTGCTTCTACACCTAACACTGTCCTTCTACACCTAACACTCTGCTTCTACACCTAACACTGTGCTTCTACACCTAACACTGTGCTTCTACACCTAACACTGGCCTTCTACACCTAACACTGTCCTTCTACACCTAACACTGTCCATCTACACCTAACACTGTGCTTCTACACCTAACACTGTGCTTCTACACCTAACACTGTCCTTCTACACCTAACACTGTCCTTCTACACCTAACACTGTGCTTCTACACCTAACACTGTCCTTCTACACCTAACACTGTCCTTCTACACCTAACACTGTGCTTCTACACCTAACACTGTCCTTCTACACCTAACACTGTTCTTCTACACCTAACACTGTGTTTCTACACCTAACACCGTGCTTCTACACCTAACACTGTCCTTCTACACCTAACACTGTCCTTCTACACCTAACACTGTGCTTCTACACCCAACACTGTTCTTCTACACCTGACACTGTCCTTCTACACCTAACACTGTTCTTCTACACCTAACACTGTTCTTCTACACCTAACACTGTCCTTCTACACCTAACACTGTGCTTCTACACCTAACACTGTCCTTCTACACCTAACACTGTCCATCTACACCTAACACTGTGCTTCTACACCTAACACTGTGCTTCTACACTTAACACTCTCCTTCTACACTTAACACTGTTCTTCTACACCTAACATTGTTCTTCTAGACTTAACACCGTCCTTCTACACTTAACACTGTGCTTCTTCACCTAACACTGTTCTTCTTCACTTAAAACTTTCCTTCTACACCTAACAATGTCCTTCTACACCTAACACTGTCCTTCTACACTTAACACTGTGCTTCTTCACCTAACACTGTTCTTCTTCACTTAAAACTGTCCTTCTACACCTAACAATGTCCTTCTACACCTAACACTGTTCTTCTTAACTTAAAACAAACTGTCCTTCTACACCTAATACTGTGCTTCTACACTTAACACTGTCCTTCTACACCTAACACTGTGCTTCTACACTTAACACTGTCCTTCTACACCTAACACTGTGCTTCAACACCTAACACTGTGCTTCTACACTTAACACTGTCATTCTACACTTAACACTGTGCTTCTACACCTAACATTGTTCTTCTAGACTTAACACTGTCCTTCTACACCTAACACTGTGCTTCTACACCTAACACTGTCCTTCTACACCTAACACTGTTCTTCTTCACTTAAAACTGTCCTTCTACACCTAACACTGTGCTTCTACACTTAACACTGTCCTTCTACACCTAACACTGTCTTTCTACACTTAACACTGTCCTTCTACACCTAACACTGTCCTTCTAGACTTAACACTGTTTTTCTACACCTAACACTGTCCTTCTAGACTTAACACTGTCCTTCTACACCTAACACTGTTCTTCTACACCTAACACTGTGCTTCTACAAATAACACTGTCCTTCTACACCTAACACTGTTCTTCTAAACCTAACACTGTCCATCCACACCTAACACTGTACTTCTACACCTAACAATGTCCTTCTACACCTAACACTGTCCTTCTACACCTAACACTGTTCTTCTACACCTAACACTGTCCTTCTACACCCAACACTGTCCTTCTAGACTTAACACTGTCCTTCTACACTTAACACTGTCCTTATACACCTAACACTGTCCTTCTACACCCAACACTGTGCTTGTACAGATAACACTGTCTTTCTACACTTAACACTGTCCTTCTACACTTAACACTGTGCTTCTTCGCCTAACACTGTTCTTCTACACCTAACACTGTCCTTCTACACTTAACACTGTGCTTCTACACCTAACACTGTTCTTCTACACCTAACACTGTCCTTTTACACTTAACACTGTCCTTCTACACTTAACACTGTCCTTCTACACTTAACACTGTCCTTCTACACTTAACACTGTTCTTCTACACCTAACACTGTCCTTCTAGACCTAACACTGTTCTTCCACACCTAGCACTGTCCTTCTACACTTAACACTGTCCTTCTACACTTAACACTGTGCTTCTACACCTAACACTGTTCTTCTATACCTAACACTGTCCTTCTAGACTTAACACTGTCCTTCTACACTTAACACTGTGCTTCTACACCTAACATTGTTCTTCTACACCTAACACTGTTCTTCTTCACTTAAAACTGTCCTTCTACACCTAACACTGTGCTTGTACAGATAACACTGTCCTTCTACACTTAACACTGTCCTTCTACACTTAACACTGTGCTTCTACACCTAACATTGTTCTTCTAGACTTAACACTGTTCTTCTACACCTAACACTGTCCTTCTACACTTAACACTGTGCTTCTACACCTAACTCTGTCGTTCTACACCTAACACTGTCCTTCTACACCTAACACTGTTCTTCTACACCTAACACTGTCCTTCTACACCTAACACTGTCTTTCTACACCTAACACCCTGCTTCTACACCTAACACTGTGCTTCTAAACCTAACACTGTTCTTCTACACCTAACACTCTGCTTCTACACCTAACACTGTCCTTCTACACCTAACACTGTCCTTCTACACCTAACACTGTCCTTCTACACCTAACACTGTGCTTCTACACCTAACAATGTCCTTCTACACCTAACACTGTCCTTCTACACCTAACACTGTGCTTCTACACCTAACACTGTGTTTCTACACCTAACACTGTCCTTCTACACCTAACACTGTTCTTCTACACCTAAGACTCTGCTTCTACACATAACACTGTTCTTCTACACCTGACACTGTCCTTCTACACCTAACACTGTTCTTCTACACCTAACACTGTTCTTCTACACCTAACACCGTGCTTATACACTTAACACTGTCCTTCTACACCTAACACTGTGCTTCTACACCTAACACTGTCCTTCTACACCTAACACTGTTCTTCTACACCTAACACTGTGTTTCTACACCTAACACCGTGCTTCTACACCTAACACTGTCCTTCTACACCTAACACTGTCCTTCTACACCTAACACTGTGCTTCTACACCTAACACTGTCCTTCTACACCTAACACTGTGCTTCTACACCTAACACTGTCCTTCTACACCTAACACTGTTCTTCTACACCTAACACTGTGTTTCTACACCTAACACCGTGCTTCTACACCTAACACTGTCCTTCTACACCTAACACTGTCCTTCTACACCTAACACTGTGCTTCTACACCTAACACTGTCCTTCTACACCTAACACTGTCCTTCTACACCTAACACTGTTCTTCTTAACTTAAAACTGTCCTTCTACACCTAACACTGTGCTTATACACTTAACACTGTCCTTCTACACCTAACACTGTGCTTCTACACCTAAGACTCTGCTTCTACACATAACACTGTCCTTCTACATTTAACACTGTCCTTCTACACCTAACACTGTCCTTCTACACCTAACACTGTGCTTCTACACTTAACACTGTCCTTCTACACCTAACACTGTTCTTCTACACCTAAGACTCTGCTTCTACACATAACACTGTCCTTCTAGACTTAACAATGTTCTTCTACACCTAACACTGTCCTTCTACACATAACACTGTCCTTCTACACTTAACACTGTGCTTCTACACCTAACATTGTTCTTCTAGACTTAACACTGTCCTTCTACACTTAACACTGTCCTTCTACACCTAACACTGTTCTTCTACACCTAACACTGTCCTTCTAGACTTAACACTGTTTTTCTACACCTAGCACTGTTCTTCTACACCTAACACTGTCCTTCTAGACTTAACACTGTTCTTCTTCACCTAACACTGTCATCCTACACTTAACACTGTGCTTCTACACCTAACACTGTCCTTCTACACCTAACACTGTTATTCTACACCTAACACTGTCCTTCTACACCTAACACTGTCCTTCTACACCTAACACTGTGCTTCTACACCTAACACTGTCCTTCTACACCTAACACTGTCCTTCTACACCTAACACTGTGCTTCTACACCTAACACTGTCCTTCTACACCTAACACTGTTCTTCTGCACTTAAAACTGTCCTTCTATACCTAACACTGTTCTTCTACACCTAAGACTCTGCTTCTACACATAACACTCTCCTTCTACACTTAACACTGTTCTTCTACACCTAACATTGTTCTTCTATACTTAACACCGTCCTTCTACACTTAACACTGTGCTTCTTCACCTAACACTGTTCTTCTTCACTTAAAACTGTCCTTCTACACCTAACACTGTCCTTCTACACCTAACACTGTCCTTCTACACCTAACACTGTTCTTCTTAACTTAAAACTGTCCTTCTACACCTAACACTGTGCTTCTACACTTAACACTGTCCTTCTACACCTAACACTGTGCTTCTACACTTAACACTGTCCTTCTACACCTAACACTGTTCTTCTACACCTAAGACTCTGCTTCTACACATAACACTGTCCTTCTACACTTAACACTGTCGTTCTACACCTAACAATGTCCTTCTACACCTAACACTGTCCTTCTACACCTAACACTGTCCTTCTACACCTAACACTGTACTTCTACACCTAACACTGTCCTTCTACACCTAACACTGTTCTTCTACACCTAAGACTCTGCTTCTACACATAACACTGTCCTTCTACACTTAACACTGTCCTTCTACACCTAACACTGTCCTTCTACACCTAACACTGTCATTCTACACCTAACACTGTTCTTCTTAACTTAAAACTGTCCTTCTACACCTAACACTGTGCTTCTACACTTAACACTGTCCTTCTACACCTAACACTGTGCTTCTACACTTAACACTGTCCTTCTACACCTAACACTGTTCTTCTACACCTAAGACTCTGCTTCTACACATAACACTGTCCTTCTACACTTAACACTGTCGTTCTACACCTAACAATGTCCTTCTACACCTAACACTGTCCTTCTACACCTAACACTGTCCTTCTACACCTAACACTGTCCTTCTACACCTAACACTGTTCTTCTTCACTTAAAACTGTCCTTCTACACCTAACACTGTGCTTCTACACTTAACACTGTCCTTCTACACCTAACACTGTCCTTCTACACTTAACACTGTGCTTCTTCACCTAACACTGTGCTTCTAGACTTAACACTGTTCTTCTACACCTAACACTGTCCACTGTTCACACTAGTGGTCTGGGGGCTGTGCTATGGCATAGTGGGTGGGGTTATATCCTTCCTGTTTGGCCCTGTCCGGGGGTGTCCTCGGATGGGGCCACAGTGTCTCCTGACCCCTCCTGTCTCAGCCTCCAGTATTTATGCTGCAGTAGTTTATGTGTCGGGGGCTAGGGTTAGTTTGTTATATCTGGAGTACTTCTCCTGTCCTATTCGGTGTCCTGTGTGAATCTAAGTGTGCATTCTCTAATTCTCTCCTTCTCTCTTTCTTTCTCTCTCTCGGAGGATCTGAGCCCTAGGACCATGCCCCAGGACTACCTGACATGATGACTCCTTGCTGTCCCCAGTCCACCTGACCGTGATGCTGCTCCAGTTTCAACTGTTCTGCCTTATTATTATTCCACCTGACCATGCTGGTCATTTATGAACATTTGAACATTTCTTGGCCATGTTCTGTTATAATCTCCACCCTGCACAGCCAAAAGAGGACTGGCCACCCCACATAGCCTGGTTCCTCTCCCCAGTCCAGGTTTCTTCGTAGGTTTTGGCCTTTCTAGGGAGTTTTCCTAGCCACCGTGCCTTTCTACACCTGCAATGCTTGCTGTTTGGGGTTTTAGGCTGGGTTTCTGTACAGCACTTTGAGATATCAGCTGATGTACGAAGGGCTATATAAATACATTTGATTTGATTTTATTTGATTCTTCTACACCTAACACTGTCCTTCTACACCTAACACTCTGCTTCTACACCTAACACTGTGCTTCTACACCTAACACTGTTCTTCTACAACTAACACTCTGCTTCTACACCTAACGCTGTTCTTCTACACCTAACACTGTCCTTCTACACCTAACACTGTCCATCTACACCTAACACTGTGCTTCTACACCTAACACTGTGCTTCTACACCTAACACTGTCCTTCTACACCTAACACTCTGCTTCTACACCTAACACTGTGCTTCTACACCTAACACTGTGCTTCTACACCTAACACTGGCCTTCTACACCTAACACTGTCCTTCTACACCTAACACTGTCCATCTACACCTAACACTGTGCTTCTACACCTAACACTGTGCTTCTACACCTAACACTGTCCTTCTACACCTAACACTGTCCTTCTACACCTAACACTGTGCTTCTACACCTAACACTGTCCTTCTACACCTAACACTGTCCTTCTACACCTAACACTGTGCTTCTACACCTAACACTGTCCTTCTACACCTAACACTGTTCTTCTACACCTAACACTGTGTTTCTACACCTAACACCGTGCTTCTACACCTAACACTGTCCTTCTACACCTAACACTGTCCTTCTACACCTAACACTGTGCTTCTACACCCAACACTGTTCTTCTACACCTGACACTGTCCTTCTACACCTAACACTGTTCTTCTACACCTAACACTGTTCTTCTACACCTAACACTGTCCTTCTACACCTAACACTGTGCTTCTACACCTAACACTGTCCTTCTACACCTAACACTGTCCATCTACACCTAACACTGTGCTTCTACACCTAACACTGTGCTTCTACACCTAACACTGTGCTTCTACACCTAACACTGTTCTTCTACACCTGACACTGTCCTTCTACACCTAACACTGTACTTCTACACCTAACACTGTTCTTCTACACCTAACACTGTCCTTCTACACCTAACACTGTGCTTCTACACCTAACACTGTCCTTCTACACCTAACACTGTGCTTTCACCTAACACTGTCCTTCTACACCTAACACTGTCCTTCTACACTTAACACTGTGCTTCTACACCTAACACTGTCCTTCTACACCTAACACTGTGCTTCTACACTTAACACTGTGCTTCTACACCTAACACTGTCCATCTACACCTAACACTGTGCTTCTACACCTAACACTGTGCTTCTACACCTAACACTGTGCTTCTACACCTAACACTGTTCTTCTACACCTGACACTGTCCTTCTACACCTAACACTGTCCATCTACACCTAACACTGTGCTTCTACACCTAACACTGTGCTTCTACACCTAACACTGTGCTTCTACACCTAACACTGTTCTTCTACACCTGACACTGTCCTTCTACACCTAACACTGTACTTCTACACCTAACACTGTTCTTCTACACCTAACACTGTACTTCTACACCTAACACTGTGCTTCTACACCTAACACTGTCCTTCTACACCTAACACTGTGCTTTCACCTAACACTGTCCTTCTACACCTAACACTGTCCTTCTACACTTAACACTGTGCTTCTACACCTAACACTGTCCTTCTACACCTAACACTGTGCTTCTACACCTAACACTGTCCTTCTACACCTAACACTGTCCTTCTACACCTAACACTGTGCTTCTACACCTAACACTGTGCTTCTACATCTGCATTGCTTCCTTTTGGGTGTTTTAGGCTGGGTATCTGTATAGCAATACTCATGTATAAAGGGCTTTATAAAATAAATGTGATTGATTGATACCTTCCGATGAGGCCAAGTCTCTGGACCTCACAGCGTAAGTTTGACCATGCATTCCATCAAGCGACGGGAACTACATTGGCCTCTTGCCACGGTAATGCAGTCCATGGCTACAAGTACGGACTACAAGTAAGGCTACAAGTAAGGACCCGCTTGATGGGGGCCCACACCTGGTATTGCTGTAATGGGGCATGGGAGTGTCCAGTTGGGCCTTTGTGGCCAGTACAGGTTTCGCAGGCATACACATACCGCTCCAGCCCAGCAAGAATTATCTCTGAGGTGTTGGATGGTATTTGTGTGCCCAAAGTGGCTTGCCCCTTCAAGGGAATGGACCCTTGAAGTCCGGTGAGTGCACAAGGAGGTCATCCAGGTAGACAACACACTTGTTGCAGGGGATTGTGGTCATAACTTGCTCCATAAGGTGCTCAAAGGTAGGCAGAGCGTTGCAGAGTCCAAAGGGAATCAAAGTGAACAGACAAAGACCTAATGCAATTGTGAAGGCAGTCTTCAGCCTGGCTTTCGGGGAAAGCACTTGCCAATAACCACTGTGGAGATGGAGGGAGCGGGAGGGGATAGGAATTATTCCTAGTCACATAGTTCAGCTGCCTGAAGTCCACACAGAAGCACCATGAGCTGTCCTTCTTCTTGACAAGGACTACAGGGGCCATCCAAGGGCCGTTGGATAGCCTGATGACCCCTGTCGTGACCATCTCCTGGATCTTTTGCTCCACTAAAAATAAAAAGATGAAAGTACAGCAAATAGGGAAAAACATGACCATGTAGACATAATAGAAGAATGATGTTTTACAACCAAAATCTTTCAAGACATTCTGTGGTTTCATATTACCATTGAAGCACCATCTGTGTTTTAACAGAGACTTCTACTAGTGCAATAATTAACTTATTCTGCTTCACCTGCATTACATTATAGAGAAGACTGAAACCGATTTAATCCCAGTTCAAATCCCCTAAATGTCTTCAGCTTCTTTTAAAGTTCACCACAAGTCGTACCATATTAAATCAATCACCTATTTGATGTCTATAATCTAAAAATGGCCCATCCATCTGGTCGAGGTTGTGCAAACCCACTTCTGACACAAGCAAAACTAAATGGATTAGGTTCATAATGGAATGACTAAAATAGCTCTTATATTGCATTTGCATGATTACAAAGGTTCCCCTTGGTAAGAGTCATTCATGGTGTCCAGGTTTGGGCAACGTGCCAGTGAAATCCACATTGTGGGAAAGGGAAGAGAAATAATGGCATTCATTAGCCTTTTAATGCTACAATTGGCTCTCCACACTAATACTGTATGGCCACAAGGTCAACTTTAATTTCTAATTTGCTTCTATCGAAATTGGCACTCACCAGCTCTCACTACCCAGCACCCCTCCCTTTTAAATCTGCCAGTTACAATAACCATGGTCACAGGAGTAATACAGACACAGAAGACATCCAGTTCTACTATAATAAGTATTGACTTCTTTCAGTTGCAATGCCGAATACAATGCTCTCCCTAATTAGTTGATTTACCTTACCTTCACAAATAAAACCTGATGTTTGATCATCACCTTTTTTATCAACACAGTTTCCATGGAAACATCACCCAGACACACATTGTTAAGCAGATTGGTGCGCTGATGACGAATGGAGCTTCAAAAGCTGAGAGTGTTTCAGTTGGAGAACACAACTAAACATTGATAATCAGTTCTCATCTTATTTAAAGGAGAAATGTTACAACTTATAAAGGTAAAACCTAACAAAGACAAATACAAGCATTGATTTGTGTGCATTCATTTGGATCCACCTGTTACATTGTCCCACTCTCAGTACACCCCACTTACAGGCCTGGCTCGGTTATCACTTTGTTACCATTTTTAGACCTCAGCCGCAGTAAACACAGTTTCCATGGAAACATCACCCAGACACACATTGTTAAGCGGATTGGTGCGCACTGATGACGAATGGAGCTTCAAAAGCTGAGAGTGTTTCAGTTGGAGAACACAACTAAACATTGACAATGTATTCTAGAAGGGAGACCCACAGAAGTAGAGGAATATGTTTGATTCTTCTCATTATGAGACACAGATAAAAAGCTGTTCTTAGCTGGCTTGGCCAAACCAGCCGCACTGACTCTGCCTGCAAGCCTGCCTGCCTGAGATAGCAGTCACAGATGTACTCCAAATTCCAATTCGATTTGGATTTGGAAATGGATACATTGACTTGCTGCTGTTCTCATCAATTTGTCGTGAAATAATCAGACAGTTTTCAATTTTCCTTGAATCAATGCACTCAACTACTGACAGTGACATGCAGGGGATGTGCCTAGTACTAAAACACTGAGCAGAAATACACCAATGATTTGCATTATGTTGGCTTAATGTGGACAAATTAATTTCCTTGTAAATATCAAATTAAATATTAAATAATTACCTAAATGTAATTACATTTCAATTTCGATTGGCCTACCGGGGTAATTCATTTATTGGTCTAAATGCCTGAGAGAAAAATCTGACAATCATTACAACACATATACTGTATTTAGTCAATATCCTCTGTAATATGAATGTATCTGAGTACTCAGCATTTACATCACATCAATGTTGCCAGCGATAAAGAATAAGATAAATCAATAGGCCTACATGGATGGTACACAAACGTTGAGACATACACTGTCTTGGGGGGCTTTACTGAGTCTCAGCAGTAAAGAACAGGACATTGATGGAGAAACCGGACTCCTTTGCAGCCTGTGACAACCTGAAAGAGACTTTGCTTGACAGCAGCACAGCTCCCATCGGTGATTTCTGAATCCCCAGAGTCTGAGCAGTGCAGAAAGTAGAAGAGCACTGACCTAAAAACTTCTGCCATGCAGCACTCTGAAGACCTAAAAACCCAAACTGGGAGAACATACAGAAGTGGCTATGCATTAAATAGTTTCATTCTGCATGGAATGTGTCTGTGAACAAAGTGAGCTGTTGCTAAAATCAGAGGTAGAGAATAAGGTAGTTCAGAGAGAGTTGGGGAGACAGAGGGCAAGGACCCGTAAATATACCATAGGCATGTCACTTCTGTTTACATCTGCAGTGGAGTACACTGGACACATCACGCTCAAACACATACAGTGTGACACACACATGCACGTACATACACACACAGAAACAATAACAAGGACACTGACACAATGACACTGCCCATCACACGTCTACGTATGCACACATACTGTAGACAGGCAACACACACTCAACACACTGTGAGATGCACTGAAATGTGACATCTCCCCATCCACGCCTCCTCCAAATACACACATGCTCACTCATACAGACCCCATGGTGCTGGGAAGAGTATGAACAATGTTCTGTGGGTTTGGAGGGAACTCAGTCCCCATTGGCAGCAGCCTGCAGTGTTTCTGTTGTCTAATTAAGACTGGCCCTGAGAGGAAATGATGACATACTGGCACCTGGCAACCAACACAGCCCAGCCAAGCACAGAGCTTCCTGATATATTTTATACTGTCACACCGAATGAAATGTGTTATAGCTATGGTGCTGTTCTTATTTCAAAGCAAAACTGTAACCCCACACCTTAATACAACCACTTAAAAATGTATTTGTCAGCAAAAGGCCATTTTCCTCAGGTTTAAAGAGATTGTCAATGGGAGTAAAATTGGCTTGCATAATCTTAGGATAGTAACTTATAAAAATCTTTATACCTTACTGTCATATCAAAAAACCAAAGGAATCTGGGCCACGTCTGTTTACGTATGGCACCAAGATTCAAATATCAGCTGCATTTAAAGCCTCATTCAGCCATTTGTAAAAAATAAAAATAAAAAAGTATTGAAAATGTCAATGAGTGGCTGCTTCAGTGGAGTCAGCATTAAAATGAAACTACAATATGCTCACAACCTAAAAGGTATTTTTTTATTTCACTCATAAATTCATGCCAGCAAAGATATATATGTCCTATTCAACTTGAACAGCAGTAGAAATAAAACACAGCACACAGGCCACATTATGAAGATGTACTGTCCATTGTAAAGGAGGGTGTGTAAAACATAAGAAAGAGGAAGTAGACCCTTTTAAGTAACACATCCCATACAGACAGTAACTATGACAAACCACAACCGATGGAGCTAGACCCGCTTCAGTGGCTTTAACCAAGAGATAATAGAGAAAGTGGGAACTAAATATGTGGATGTAATCCATTTGAAAATACAATAATTACTCTACACAAAAATAAGAGGCGAGCAAACTGCAGTGTGTAATGACTCACTAATGGCTTCTATTCCTCATTATTACCTTTAGATGTTGTTGACATGAACTCAAGACAGGGTATAATTAACCACAGTAAAAACAAAAACATTTCGAATAATGTTCTACAAACCGGTGCATGAATAAAATATGAAATGGAACAATTTATCTCTTATTAGTATTGACAGGAAATGTTCAGGAGCAATCTGCTCTGAAGAACAATTACATGTTTAGCACTGACAAAGTATAATAACTGTGCAAATGGAAACTGTGATACATGACTTTAATATGAGAACAGCCCGGAGGACTACATTTCAATTTGACAGCGGTGATATTTGGCTCAAACAGATTTGAAGATAACAAATGTTTCTGGGACTGATTTAAAGAGGACATACATGTAGCCTAACTCAGTGGTCCCTGCTGCTAATGGCTTCTCACATTGAATCAATACACTGAAGAAAGTAAATCTACACATAATAATACATGTCCAGGTCAAAGTTGAAACAGTTATGTTTTTGCCTGGGTAAAAAAAGGAGAAGAGGGTGATATGGATCAGTATTACCTCAGACCCAGGGTGACATCTAAAGTAGAGTAATATCCTTGAGGCAGATAAGCCTGCAAGGGGCCAGCGCTCCTGCCAAAATACAGGAGGATTAATAAAAGGTTAGGAGCAAGAAAAGCTAAGCACAGACAGAGTATGAATACTTGGGCATTAGAGCAGGTGCAGGTATTTACAAAATGTAGAAACCCAGTGAGCAAAATTATATATTTTAGACATCCATGGATGTCGGCGTCGGACAGTGCTAACTGGGATGTATTGAAACAAAATGCTGGACCAGCCTCAAAGTAAATAGGAGGCTGATAAAAAAATGAATGAAATGAAAAGAAAAGAAAGACAATCAGTCCTGACTCACCCTAGGGCTCACAGTAGCCCAACAAACTCCTACAGATACAGGCGGACATTTTTTATTCTAATCTCAAAAACCAAAAACCACCACTCCCTCCAGAGTACACCTGAGCATACTCTGCAGCCGCACTCTGGGGTAAAGTTTCCTTTAAGATCAGATTCCCCTCCCCCAATGCTAAACTTAACCATTACTGGGAGAAATGCAAAACTGACTCAAGGGCCAACTTCACCCTACCAGAGAGGAAGAGGTGAATCAAGAGGGTTTACTCCACCCAAAATCTGTCCACGTTACGCAGATCATTGGGGGCCAATGAGAGAGTGTCGAATTTAGTCAAGATAAAAATGAATGTTTATTTTGATACGTGAGGCTTATTTGATCTAATAGACTTCTTAATGCTTAGGTTATTATGAGTTTACTGATATACGTGTGATGCACGTGACATCTCGGCAACTTTGGAAAACACACTATATATTGGAGTTGACCCTGTTGAGATGGTCTATGCAATTGAATAGGCAATTGACGTCAACACCCTTCATCAAATACTCAAAACAGTATTCAAATAACGAGATGTATCCACCAAACCAAAAAGAGAGATATAGGCAGGAATTTGACATCCCACCGTTCCGTCCTGTGGACAAGGAATCCCATTGTTAGAGCAGAGACATAAGCATCTCGTCATTATAGCCAGTATCTCTGACCCCACTCCCTCCAGCCACTGGCAGAGACCAGATGGCAGGAAACTAGAAACACTATTGTCATTAAAGCACTTTGTCAACTAAAAATCTCACACATGACAGCAAACAATCAAACATTTAAAAGTTCTTATTTTAGGCTATGAAAATGATTAATGGACTTCATCTGATTTACTTCTTATGTGTACTGTAATCTTTGTTAAATGTTCAGAAATTATTAGCTAAATAACTGTTTATACACCTAACCAAAATGGAGGTCTAGTAAAGTAACCAAACAATAATGCCAAGTAGAAGTAGGCAACAGTGATGAAGCTTAGATTCACTTTCTCACTGGGATCCACTCAAAACCTACAGTAGCAGTTTTCCATTAATTAAACCACATACTGTGTGAGAATAGTTGATCTGATCATATCTGGGCTTATTCATATTTGATAGTATGTGAAAAGTGAAATTTGGCAGATCATTTCACGCCTGCAACATGATTGTAAAAAGTGCAGTCAAATGCCTATATGGACGTGTCGTTCCTTTAGCCTCTTTCATGTTGCATACCAACACAGATCCTCCTCTACACAGTTACTGAGCGTAGCTAGGGGTGCCAATCTCAAACTGTCAGATGACTGTCACTGCTGGATTTGTATGGGGCTCAGAGATCCTGCAAGGCAGTATTCTTTATCATGAGGATGAAAGATCCTCACAAAGTGGCCTTGCTTGCATTTACAGTGTGTGATCAGAGGCGTCATGCCCCGTGTCAGATTTGTCCTGTTATTTGTGATTTTGTTTGTTTGTTTTTTGTCTCTAATACTACTAGCCACTTAGCAATTGTATGAAGTTGGCTTTAGCTAGCCCAGATAGGTTTGCAATCTCTCAACCTCATAACTTGTCATGCCTGCTCCCGCTCCCACTCCCTGGCGCTCGAGGACGCCAGGCTGCCCATCATTACGCACACCTGTCACCTTCGTTACATGCATCAGTGCTTCATTGGACTCACCTGTACTCCTTTATGTTTTGATTGCCTTCCCTATATCTGTCTGTTCCTCTGTTTCATCCCCGTGTCAGCATTGATGTCTTTATTTCCCCCCTGTCCAGATGCTGTCCGTGTTCTGTTTATGTCCATTGTTTATTAAATGTTTACTCCCTGTACTCCCAGCATATGTCCTTACATAACTAGCTCCCAAGAAAAAAATTCAGGCTATGAATCAAGTTAGAGTAGCTAGCTTGTGTAACGATCTTTACATATTTTTTGCATCTAATTAAGCATAATGATTATGGCTCTAGATTGCAGGAAAAAGCTTGTCAGGTGTTTGAAAAATGCAAAATTCTCCAACTTACAGATGTGGGGGCATAGCTCCTCCCTGGACTAACCCACAGCCCACAGTACTTTGTGCCCCTTCAGATTTTTGAGGTGCAGGACGTGCCTGCCTGTGATTGATGTCAAATGGCAAACAGTGAATATTTAGTGTATTGTATCATCAGCTTAGCGAATTAAACAGACAATGTACCAAGATCAAATAAATGACTGACATTGTTACAGTAAAAGTAATGTCATATGCTCACCATCAAAGTGATTTATCCTCTTCTGTGCTGCACACTGAAATACAACAATGTCCATGATATGGGGAATGGGGGAAGAAAAAGTGGGAATGAAGGAATGAAAGGCAAAGGCAAAATATAGCTAAGCTTTAAAATTCTGCCCAGATTGAAGGAAACTATATCTTGGAGCTCAACACACACACACACATACACACACACACACACACACACACACACACACACACACTGAAAACCTCCATGCTTTCAGGCACCAGTAGACTCGGGAGATCTAGTTGGGGCTGATGCAACAGGAGGAACAGCTGCATGGAGGTGATACCATTCAAATAACTTAAGGACTTGAACATTCCAATAAATGTATAATTTCCCCTGTGGTATCGACAAATGCAAGTTTAATCATTTGGCTAACAACACTGCTCAAGAGAATTACCAGTCTGGTATTGCGACATATTGCGAAATCATTCTAATGTCATTGGATAATTGGGTGGAGTCAGAAGATTTTAAGAATTGGGTTCGTAATTAAAATAAAAGATCATTACTTTAGATGCATTCAGAAGATTAATCCCCTTCTACTAAAACGGACATATGTTTCTATCTCTTCTATGCAGATGTATTTGTTCATGGGTTCAGCATCAATGAATGACAATGCTGACTGACAAAAATCTAAACTCAGCAAAAAAATAAATGTCCTCTCACTGTCAACTGCGTTTATTTTCAGCAAACTTAACATGTGTAAATATTTGTATGAATATAACAAGTTTCAACAACTGAGACAGACATGTGACTAACAGAAATGGAATAATGTGTCCCTGAACAAATGGGCGGTCAAAATGAAAAGTAACAGTCAGTATCTGGCAGAGGTATGGACTCGAGTCACATGACTTGGACTCGAGTCAGACTCGAGTCACAAATATGATGACTTGCAACTCGACTTTGACTTTAACACCAATGACTCGTGACTTGAGTTGGACTTGAGCCTTATGACTCGACCTGACCTGATACCGTCCTCAAGCCCAGATATTAAAAATGATCCTATTAAAAAAAGTATGTAGCGCATCAACTCTTCATTTAACGGATTACAGTTTGAATCGGACAGCAGCCAATCAAATTGCGTCAGCTGAGAAAAAGTTGTGCGTTGCACTGCAGAGGAATGTCGGCGGGTGAATTCAGATGGAGCCCTTGGAAAGATGATACCCCAAAATTATATTTTTGGATATAAAGACGACGCTGTATCAACAAAAAACGGATTGCAACTTGCAAAACATGCAGGAAGAAAATTACAGCTGGAGTCGCAACAATTTCCAACTTTGTTCGACATTTGAAGCTGCACAACGAATGGTAAGTTGTGGCTAATATAGCCGACAGCTATATATTTTATTACTTTACTAGTGTATCACATAGGCTAACGTAATGTTAAATCAATGAGCCTCCACACAGTCAGTCAGTGTGGGAACGTAATCATTGCACCCGAGATTGAGCTACAACTGGCTTGGCAGTTGGTAGCCTAAATCCTGCCTGATGTTACTGCTGTTCCTAAAACCATTGACATACGTTAGCCTACTGCAACCACACAGAGAGTGTGTGTGTGTTAAGGTTGGGCGATTGTGTACAAGCCTCCATCGCCCGATTTCCCCCCATAGCGATCCTCGATAGTCGATCACTATTGGGGGGTCTTTCTCATGGCTACCCATGTATTTCCGTGGAAATATAATGTTTATTTGCAAAGTAATAAATATATGAATATATATATTCATGATTTGCGTAAACTATTACTAACTATTACTCTTGTTAAAAAAATGACATGGTATTACATTTGGTGAAGAGCACATTATGACTTGTTTAGGACTCGAAACTCAAAGTTTACGACTTGAGACTTGAGTTGATGCTTGACGGTCTTGACTTGAGACTTGACTCAGACTTGCCTGTCTTGACTTGGGACTTGACTTGGACTTGAGTGCTAAGACTTGAGACTTACTTGTGACTTGTAAAACAGTGACTTGGTCCCGACTCTGGTATCTGGAGTGGCCACCAGCTGCATTACGTACTGCAGTGCATCTCCTCCTCATGGACTGCACCAGATTTGCCAGTTATTTCTGTGAGATGTTACCCCACTCTTCTACCAAGGTACATGCACATTTCTGGGGGGAATGGCCCTAGCCCTCACCCTCCGTTCCAACAGGTCCCAGACATGCTCAATGGGATTGAGATCCAGGTTCTTTGCTGGCCATGGCAGAACAGTGACATTCCTGTCTTGCAGGAAATCCCGCAAAGAACGAGCATTATGGCTTGTGGTATTGTCATGCAGGAGTGTCATGTCAGGATGAGCCTGCAGGAAGGGTACCACATGAGGGAGGAGGATGTCTTCCCTGTAACGCACAGCGTTGAGATTGTCTGCAACGGCAACAAGGTCAGTCCGATGATGCTGTGACACGCTGCCCCAGACTATGATGGACCCTCCACCTCCAAATCAATGTCGCTCCAGAGTACAGGCCTTGGTGTAACGCTCATTCCTTTGACAATAAACGTGAATCCGTTCATCACCCCTGGTGAGACAAAACCATGACTCGTCAGTGAAGAACACTTTTTGCCAGTCCTGTCTGGTCCAGCGATGGTGGGTTTGTGCCCATAGGCAACGTTGTTGCCGGTGATGTCTGGTGAGGACCTGCCTTACAACAGACCTACAATCCCTCAGTCCAGCCTATTTCGAACAGTCTGAGCACTGATGGAGGGATTGTGCGTCCCTGGTGTAACTCGGGCAGTTGTTGTCATCCTGTACCTGTCGCGCAGGTGTGATGTTCGGATGTACCGATCCTGTGCAGGTGTTGTTACACGTGGTCTGCCACTGCGAGGACGATCAGCTGTCTCCCTGTAGCGCTGTCTTAGGCGTTTCACACTACGGACATTGCAATTTATTAACCTGGCCACATCTGCAGTCCTCGTGCCTCGTTGCAGCATGCCTAAAACATGTTCACGCAGATGAGCAGGGACCCTGGGCATCTTTCTTTTGGTGTTTTTCAAAGTCAGTAGAAAGGCCTCTTTAGTGTCCTAAGTTTTCATAACTATGACCTTAATTGCCTACCATCAGTAAGCTGTTAGTGTCTTAATGACCGTTCCACAGGTGCGTGTTCATTAATTGCTTATGGTTCATTGAACAAGCATGGGAAACAGTGTTTAAATCCTTTAAAATGAAGATCTGTGAAGTTAATTGGATATTTACTAATTATCTTTGAAAGAAAGGGTCCTGAAAATGAGACTTCTCTTTTTTTGCTGAGTTTACTTGTGGAACAGCCTTCCATTTTGCCCTGTGAATGGGACAGTGACTACTGTCTTATTTCTCTGTAGAGCCTCTAGCCCTGCTCAATATGCCTTCACCAACCATGTTGTTCCACCTCCTACATATGCGATGACATCACCTGGTTTAAACATCTCGAGAGACTATATCTCTCTCATCATTACTCAATGCCTAGGTTTACCTCCAATGTACTCACATCCTACCTTACCTTTGTCTGTACACTATGCCTTGAATCTATGCTATCGTGCCCAGAAACCTTCTCCTTTTACTCTCTGTTCCAAATGTGCTAGACGGCCAGTTCTTATAGTCTTTAGCCGTACCCTTATCCTACTTCTCCTCTGTTCCTCTGGTGATGTGGAGGTTAATCCAGGTCCTGCAGTGCCTAGCTCCACTCCCACCCCCAGGTGCTCTCATTTGTTGACTTCTGTAAACGTCAAAGCATTAGAAGCATACTCCAAAAGTTTGTTTTACTCACTGCTTTAGCACACTCTGCCAACCCAGATGTCCTAGCCGTGATGGAATCCTGGCTTAGGAAAACCACCAAAAACCCTGAAATCTCCATCGCTAACTATAACGTATTCCACCAAGATAGAACTGCCAAAGGGGTCGGTGTTGCAATCTACTGCAAAGATAGTCTGCAGAGTTCTGTATTACTATCTAAGTCTGTACCCAAACAATTTGAGCTTCTACTTCTAAACATTCACCTTTCCAGAAACAAGTCTCTCACTGTTGCCACTTGCTATAGACCTCCCTCTGCCCCCAGCTGTGCCCTCGATACCATATGTGAATTGATTGCCCCCCATCTATCTTCTGAGCTCGTGCTACTAGGTGACCTAAACTGGGACAACCTTTCAGGGAAGTTAGGAACAAATATACACAGGCAGTTAGAAAAGCTAAGGCAAGCTTTTTAAAACAGAAAATTGCATCCTGTAGTACTAACTCAAAAGAGTTCTGGGACACTGTAAAGTCCATGGAGAATAAGAGCACGTCCTCCCAGCTGTCCACTGCTCTGAGGCTAGGAAACACTGTCACCACCGATAAATCCACTATAATTGAGAATTTCAATAAGCATTTTCTGCGGCTGGCCATGCTTTCCAGCTGGCTACCCCTACCCCAGTTAACTGCTCGGCACCCTCCACAGCAACCCGCCAAAGCCCCCACCATTTCTCCTTTACCCAAATCCAGATAGCTGATGTTCTAAAAGAGCTGCAAAATCTGGACCCCTACAAATCAGCCGGGCTAGACAATCTGGAACCTCTCTTTCTAAAATTATCTGCCGAAATTGTTGCAACCCCTATTACTAGCCTGTTCAACCTCTCTTTTGTATCGTCTGAGATTCCCAAAGATTGGAAAGCTGCCGCGGTAATCCCCCTCTTCAAAGGGGGTGACACTCTAGACCCAAACTGCTACAGACCTATATCTATCCTACCCTGTCTTTCTAAGGTCTTCAAAAGCCAAATTAACAAACAGATTACTGACCATTTCGAATCCAACCATACCTTCTCCGCTATGCAATCTGGTTTCAGAGCTGGTCATGGGTGCCTCAGCCACGCTCAAGCTTCTGAACGACATCATAACCGCCATCGATAAGAGACAATACTGTGCAGCCGTATTCATCGACCTTGCCAAGGCTTTCGACTCTGTCAGTCACAACATTCTTATTGACAGACTCGACAGCCTTGGTTTCTCAAATGATTGCCTCGCTTGGTTTACCAACTACTTCTCTGATAGAGTTCAGTGTGTCAAATCGGAGGGCCTGTTGTCCGGACCTCCTACAGTCTCTATGGGTGTACCACAGGGTTAAATTCTCGGGCCGACTCTGTATACTCTGTATACATCAATGATGTTGCTCTTGCTGCTGGTGATTCTCTGATCCACCTCTATGCCGACGACACCATTCTGTATACTTCTGACCCCTCCTTGGACACTGTGTTAATTAATTAACCTCCAGACAAGCTTTAATGCCATATAACTCTCCTTCCGTGGCCTCCAACTGCTCTTAAACGCAAGTAAAACTAAATGCATGCTATTCAATCGATCACTGCCCGCACCTGCTCGCCCGTCCAGCATCACTACTCTGGACGGCTCTGACTTAGAATATGTGGACAACTACAAATACCTGGATGTCTGGTTAGACTGTAAATTCTCCTTCCAGACTCACATTAAGCATCTCCAATCCAAAATTAAATCTAGAATTGGCTTCCTATATTGCAACAAAGCATCCTTCACTAATGCTGCCAAACATACCCTCGTAAAACTGACCATCCTACCGATCCTCGACTTCGGTGATGTCATCTATAAAATAGCCTCCAACACTCTACTCAACAAACTGGATGCCCCATACACTACCCACAATTGCGACCTGTACGCTCTCGTTGGCTGGCCCTCGCTTCATACTCGTCGCCAAACCCACTGGCTACAGGTTATCTACAAGTCTCTGCTAGGTAAAGCCCCGCTTTTTTTTCAGCTCACTGGTCACCATAGCAGCACGCGCTCCAGCAGGTATATCTCACAGGTATATCTTGTTTTGCTGCTTTGCACCCCAGTATCTCTACCTGCATATTCATCTTCTGCTGATCTACCTTTCCAGTGTTTAATTGCTATATATTAATTACTTCACCACCATGGCCTATTTATTTCCTTATCTTACCTCATTTGCACACACTGTATATAGACGTTTTGTTTTCTTTTGTTCTACTGTATTATTGACTGTATGTTTTGTTTATTCCATGTGTAACTCTGTGTTGTTGTATGTGTTGAATTGCTACGCTTTATCTTGGCCAGGTCGCAGTTGCAAATGAGAACTTGTTCTCAACTAGCCTACCTGGTTAAATTAAGGTGAAAAAAGAAACTGCCTGCTACTCAGGCCCAGAAACTAAAATATGCATATTATTAGTAGATTTGGATAGAAAACAATCTGAAGTTTCTAAAAAATTTTGATTGATGTCTGTGAGTATAACAGAATGGCAGGCAAACACCTGAGAAGAAATCCAACCAGGAAGTGGGAAATCTGAGGTTGTAGGTTTTCAAGTCTTTGCCTATCCAATATACAGGGAAAAAAATGGTCTGATAGCACTCCCTAAGACTTCCACTAGATGTCAACAGTCTTTAGAACCTTGTTTCAGGCTTCTAATGTGAAGGTGGAGAGAATAAGAGCTGTTTGTGTCAGGTGTCTGGCAGAATGCCATGAGCTGGTCACTGAGAGCGTCAGTCTCGTACGCGGCCGTGAGAGTTAGCTGCGTTCCTTTTCTTTTCGAAAGACAAATGAATTGTCCGGTAGGAATATTATTGAAGATCTATGATAAAAACATCCTAAAGATTGATTCTATACATCGTTTGACATGTTTCCTACGAACTGTAATGGAACTGTCGTCTGAACTAAGTGCCTGCGCCATATGAATTTGGATTTGTGAACTAAACGAGCGAACAAAAAGGAGGTATTTGGACATAAATTATAGACTTTATCGAACAAAACAAACGTTTATTGTGGAACTGGGATTCCTGGGAGTGCATTCCGATGAAGATCATCAAAGGTAAGTGAAAATCTATAATGCTATTTCTGACTTCTGTTGACTCCACAACATGCCGGGTATCTGTATGGCTTGTTTTGGTCTCTGAGCGCTGTACTCAGATTATTGCATGGTGTGCTTTTTCCGTTAAGCTTTTTAAAAATCTGACACAGCGATTGCATTAAGGAGAAGTATATCTTTAATTTCCATGTATAACACTTTTCATCAACATTTATGATGAGTATTTCTGTAAATTGATGTGGCTCTCTGCAAAGTGACCGGATGTTTTGGAAGCAAAACATTACTGAACATAATGCGCCAATGTAAACTGAGATTTTTGAATATAAATATGAACTTTATCGACCAAAACATACATGTATCGTGTACCATGAAGTCCTATGAGTGTCATCTGATGAAGATCATCAAAGGTTAGTGATTCATTTTATCTCTATTTCTGCATTTTGTGACTCCTCTCTTTGGCTGGAAAAATGGCTGCGTTTTTCTGTGACTAGGTGCTGACCTAACATAACCATATGGTGTGCTTTCGCTGTAAAGCCTTATTAAAATCGGACACTGTGGTGGGATTAACAACAAGTTTATCTTTAAAATGGTGTAGAACACTTGTATGTTTGAGGAATTTTAATTATGAGATTTCTGTTGTTTGAATTTGGCGCCCTGCACTTTTACTGGCTGTTTTAACAGCTCTACTATAATCTGAAACATGGTCCTTCACTTTGTGATGACTCAACTCTGACCTCTGGTGGGTGTTGATGGAATTACAATCTTGGATACAGTAACCCTGCAAATATCTGTGTGCATGTTTCTTGGTGTTCTGAAGGTTTAGCAGATCACACTGACACACTGTAAAATTGCATTTGTCTCATTTCCCCCAACATATTTTTTTCTTTAAATTGGGGCGTCATAAAAAAAGACGGTGGTCATCAAATGGTCCCTGTTGTTCTTCGGCTCAATTATAACTCTTTGTGTTTGTGTGCAGAACTCTGTAAGGACCATGGACTCCAGTGATGCCACCATGTTGGACTGCACTCTGGTGGCCCCCAACTTCAACAGTCTCTATATACATGGGACACCAGTGTTGGCTGTGTGTGTGTGCATTTGCATTTGTTTGTGAGTATGAAAGTACTCTCAACCGGCCTCTGTCGGTGAAGACCTATCTGCTAGCCCCGGCCCGCTAGCCTTTTGAACTCCCGCTCGCCTAGTGTAGTAACGACTACCGAACGGCGCCCTGTTTCATCTATTGCTGCTCATTGGACCCTATGATCACCCTCGGCTACACAGCTGATGCCTGCTGGACTGTTCATTAACACGGGTTGGAGCGAGCGGTCGCATCCGCGCTTCGGTCTGCTTCGGTCTGCAGGTTGTATAACTTTTCATTACATTTCATTACATTTCATTATAGTACAACGGTTTGATTTGTCTAATCTTAGCAATTTCTTCTTAGCTAGCTACATAGCCGTCTTTGTATCAAAGATAATTGCGTAATTATCGTATTTCGTCGTCCTCCTATCTGCCCAGCAGCTAGCCAGCTAGCAAACGTTCACCGTCTACCGTAGCACTGTAGTAACTATCACACTCAACTGAACGACTTGATTAGTGTAGTGTTAGCTAGCTACATAGTTGTCTTTGCTGTCTTCGTATCCAAGATAATTGTGTAGTTTAGAGTGTGTAGTCTTAGAGTGATAATTGCGTAATTATCGTATTTCGTCGTCCTCCTATCTGCCCAGCAGCTAGCCAGCTGGCAAACGTTCACCGTCTACCGTAGCACTGTAGTAACTATCACACTCCACTGAACGACTTGATTAGTGTAGTGTTAGCTAGCTACATAGTTGTCTTTGCTGTCTTCGTATCCAAGATAATTGTGTAGTTTAGAGTGTGTAGTCTTAGAGTGATTATCTTAATTTACCGAGGTTAGCTAGCCAGCTATTTGTCGTCCTTAACGTAGGAGTCACTCCTAGCTAGCCAACAGCTAGCCAACGTCTACTGAATAGAACTTTCGCATTCCGGTCGCATTCCGCTTCGCTCCACAGGTAGTATCACATTTTCATTTCATTTAATTACAGTCCCAACGGTGTGATTTGTTTGATCGTAGCTAGCTACATAGCTAGCTACATAGCCGTCTTTGTTTCAAAGATAATTGTGTAGTCTAGAGCGATTTTCTAGGTTAGCTAGCCAGCTATTGTCGTTCTTTTAGCAACGTAACGTAATCAACACTGCTAGCTAGCCAGCTAGCCCCCGAATAGCAGCATTGTAGAAACTTTACACTCAACGGAACGACTTGATTAGTGTAGTGTCAACAACGCAGCCACTGCCAGCTAGCCTACAAAGTCAACAACGTAGCCACTGCCAGCTAGCCTACCTCAGCAGTACTGTATCATTTTAATCATTTTAGTCAATTAGATTCTTGCTACTTAAGCTTAACTTTCTGAACATTCGAGACGTGTAGTCCACTTGTCATTCCAATCTCCTTTGCATTAGCGTAGCCTCTTCCCTAGCCTGTCAACTATGTGTCTGTCTATCCCTGTTCTCTCCTCTCTGCACAGACCATACAAACGCTCCACACCGCGTGGCCGCGGCCACCCTAATCTGGTGGTCCCAGCGCGCACGACCCACGTGGAGTTCCAGGTCTCCGGTAGCCTCTGGAACTGCCGATCTGTGGCCAACAAGGCAGAGTTCATCTCAGCCTATGCCTCCCTCCAGTCCCTCGACTTCTTGGCACTGACGGAAACATGGATCACCACAGACAACACCGCTACTCCTACTGCTCTCTCTTCGTCCGCCCACGTGTTCTCGCACACCCCGAGAGCTTCTGGTCAGCGGGGTGGTGGCACCGGGATCCTCATCTCTCCCAAGTGGTCATTCTCTCTTTCTCCCCTTACCCATCTGTCTATCGCCTCCTTTGAATTCCATGCTGTCACAGTTACCAGCCCTTTCAAGCTTAACATCCTTATCATTTATCGCCCTCCAGGTTCCTCGGAGAGTTCATCAATGAGCTTGATGCCTTGATAAGCTCCTTTCCTGAGGACGGCTCACCTCTCACAGTTCTGGGCGACTTTAACCTCCCCACGTCTACCTTTGACTCATTCCTCTCTGCCTCCTTCTTTCCACTCCTCTCCTCTTTTGACCTCACCCTCTCACCTTCCCCCCTACTCACAAGGCAGGCAATACGCTCGACCTCATCTTTACTAGATGCTGTTCTTCCACTAACCTCATTGCAACTCCCCTCCAAGTCTCCGACCACTACCTTGTATCCTTTTCCCTCTCGCTCTCATCCAACACTTCCCACACTGCCCCTACTCGGATGGTATCGCGCCGTCCCAACCTTCGCTCTCTCTCCCCGCTACTCTCTCCTCTTCCATCCTATCATCTCTTCCCTCTGCTCAAACCTTCTCCAACCTATCTCCTGATTCTGCCTCCTCAACCCTCCTCTCTCCTCCCTTTCTGCATCCTTTGACTCTCTATGTCCCCTATCCTCCAGGCCGGCTCGGTCCTCCCCTCCCGCTCCGTGGCTCGACGACTCATTGCGAGCTCACAGAACAGGGCTCCGGGCAGCCGAGCGGAAATGGAGGAAAACTCGCCTCCCTGCGGACCTGGCATCCTTTCACTCCCTCCTCTCTACATTTTCCTCCTCTGTCTCTGCTGCTAAAGCCACTTTCTACCACTCTAAATTCCAAGCATCTGCCTCTAACCCTAGGAAGCTCTTTGCCACCTTCTCCTCCCTCCTGAATCCTCCTCCCCTCCCCCCTCCTCCCTCTCTGCAGATGACTTCGTCAACCATTTTGAAAAGAAGGTCGACGACATCCGATCCTCGTTTGCTAAGTCAAACGACACCGCTGGTTCTGCTCACACTGCCCTACCCTGTGCTCTGACCTCTTTCTCCCCTCTCTCTCCAGATGACATCTCGCGTCTTGTGACGGCCGGCCGCCCAACAACCTGCCCGCTTGACCCTATCCCCTCCTCTCTTCTCCAGACCATTTCCGGTGACCTTCTCCCTTACCTCACCTCGCTCATCAACTCATCCCTGACCGCTGGCTACGTCCCTCCCGTCTTCAAGAGAGCGAGAGTTGCACCCTTCTGAAAAAACCTACACTCGATCCCTCCGATGTCAACAACTACAGACCAGTATCCCTTCTTTCTTTTCTCTCCAAAACTCTTGAACGTGCCGTCCTTGGCCAGCTCTCCCGCTATCTCTCTCAGAATGACCTTCTTGATCCAAATCAGTCAGGTTTCAAGACTAGTCATTCAACTGAGACTGCTCTTCTCTGTATCACGGAGGCCCTCCGCACTGCTAAAGCTAACTCTCTCTCCTCTGCTCTCATCCTTCTAGACCTATCGGCTGCCTTCGATACTGTGAACCATCAGATCCTCCTCTCCACCCTCTCCGAGTTGGGCATCTCCGGCGCGGCCCATGCTTGGATTGCGTCCTACCTGACAGGTCGCTCCTACCAGGTGGCGTGGCGAGAATCTGTCTCCTCACCACGCGCTCTCACCACTGGTGTCCCCCAGGGCTCTGTTCTAGGCCCTCTCCTATTCTCGCTATACACCAAGTCACTTGGCTCTGTCATAACCTCACATGGTCTCTCCTATCATTGCTATGCAGACGACACACAATTAATCTTCTCCTTTCCCCCTCTGATGACCAGGTGGCGAATCGCATCTCTGCATGTCTGGCAGACATATCAGTGTGGATGACGGATCACCACCTCAAGCTGAACCTCGGCAAGACGGAGCTGCTCTTCCTCCCGGGAAGGACTGCCCGTTCCATGATCTCGCCATCACGGTTGACAACTCCATCGCGTCCTCCTCCCAGAGCGCTAAGAACCTTGGCGTGATCCTGGACAACACCCTGTCGTTCTCAACTAACATCAAGGCGGTGGCCCGTTCCTGTAGGTTCATGCTCTACAACATCCGCAGAGTACGACCCTGCCTCACACAGGAAGCGGCGCAGGTCCTAATCCAGGCACTTGTCATCTCCCGTCTGGATTACTGCAACTCGCTGTTGGCTGGGCTCCCTGCCTGTGCCATTAAACCCCTACAACTCATCCAGAACGCCGCAGCCCGTCTGGTGTTCAACCTTCCCAAGTTCTCTCACGTCACCCCGCTCCTCCGCTCTCTCCACTGGCTTCCAGTTGAAGCTCGCATCCGCTACAAGACCATGGTGCTTGCCTACGGAGCTGTGAGGGGAACGGCACCTCAGTACCTCCAGGCTCTGATCAGGCCCTACACCCAAACAAGGGCACTGCGTTCATCCACCTCTGGCCTGCTCGCCTCCCTACCACTGAGGAAGTACAGTTCCCGCTCAGCCCAGTCAAAACTGTTCGCTGCTCTGGCCCCCCAATGTTGGAACAAACTCCCTCACGACGCCAGGACAGCGGAGTCAATCACCACCTTCCGGAGACACCTGAAACCCCACCTCTTTAAGGAATACCTAGGATAGGATAAAGTAATCCTTCTCACCCCCCTTAAAAGACCTAGATGCACTATTGTAAAGTGGCTGTTCCACTGGATGTCATAAGGTGAAAGCACCAATTTGTAAGTCGCTCTGGATAAGAGCGTCTGCTAAATGACTTAAATGTAATGTAAAAATGTAAAGTACAGGAGTCTACATGCGTGTGTTAGAAACACAAGCATTTCAGCTGTGACATCAGATAATCTGAGTACACAACCAATAAACTTTTATTTGTAAATACTGTACATTTCTTATAATTTTGCAGACACTCTTTTTCCAGAGGGACTTACAGTAATGAGTGGATAATCATTTTTACTTTTTGGGGGGAATGGGAATCAAACTCATAACTCTGGCATTGCAAGTGCCATGCTCTATTAACTGAGCCACACAAGACCCATATCTCAGATCTTGTCAATATCAGATTTTTTACAATTTACTAAGGAATAAAATCATAATAGTCGTCATCATAGCAGTGCATTTAAGTATACAGTATATTATACCTTTATGTTTCTACTTTACACAGATTTTCATTATGTTCAGTTGAAGTCAGAAGTTTACATACACCTTAGCCAAATACATTCAAACTCAGTTTTTCACAATTCTTGACATTTAATCCAAGTAAAAATTCCCTGTTTTAGGTCAGTTTTGATCACCACTTTATTTAAAAAATGTGAAATGTCAGAATAATAGTAGAGAGAATGATTTATTTCAGCTTTTATTTCCCTCATCACATTCCCAGTGGGTCAGAAGTTTACATACACTCAATTAGTATTTGCCTTTAAATTGTTAACTTCGGTCAAATGTTTCGGGGAGCCTTCCACAGGCTTCCCACAATAAGTTGGGTGAATTTTGGCCCATTCCTCCTGACAGAGCTGGTGTAACTGAGTCGGGTTTGTAGGCCTTCTTGCTCGCACACGATTTTTGAGTTCTGCCCACACATTTTCTATATGATTGAGGTCAGGGCTTTGTGAATGCCACACCAATACCTTGACTTTGTTGCCACAACTTGGAAGTATGCTTGGGGTCATTGTCCATTTGGAAGACCCATTTGCGACCAAGCTTTAACCTTTCTAGCGCAGGGGTTCCGCTCGACAACATTCCGCTGAAAAGGCAGCTGCGCGAAATTCAAAAATATTTTTTGGAAATATGTAACTTTCACACATTAACCTCTTGACGCTAGGGGGCACTATTTTTATGTTTGGAAAAATAACATTCCCAAAGTAAACGGGCTATTTCTCAGGACCAGATGCTAGAATATGCATATAATTGACAAATTAGGATAGAAAACACTCTAAAGTTTCCAAAACTGTCAAAATATTGTCTGTGAAAAATCAAACCAGGAAGTGGCTTCTATTTTGAAAACTCCATGTTCCATAGCCTGCCTTCGCTCCATTTAAAGGGATATCAACCAGATTCATTTTCCTATCGCTTCCTCAATGTGTCAACAGTCTTCAGACATAGTTTCAGGCTTTTATTTTGAAAAATGAGCCAGAAAGATTACATTGCGTCAGGTGGTCACATGAGTTTTGCTCGCGCAACAGAGTTTGGACAGCTATTGTTTTTCCCTCTCCTATTGATAAAGACATTTGCTGTTGATATATTATCGATTATATATTTTAAAAACAACCTGCGGGTTGATTATAAAAAACGTTTGACATGTTTCTGTGAACATTACGGATATTATTTGGAATTTTCGTCTGCATTGTCGTGACCGCTCTTTCCTGGGGATTTCTGAACATAACGCGCCAAACAATCAGAGGTATTTGGATATAAAATAATCTTTATGGAACAAAAGGAACATTTGTTGTCTAACTGGGAGTCCTGTGAGTGTAAACATCCGAAGATCATCAAAGGTAAACAATTAATTTGATTGCTTTTCTGATTTTCGTGACCAAGCTACCTGATACTAAGTGTACTTAATGTTTTGTCATGCGATCGATAAACTTACACAAACACTTGGATTGCTTTCGCTGTAAAGCATCATTTCAAAATCTGAGACGACAGGTGGATTAACAAAAGGCTAAGGTGTGTTTTGCAATATTGCACTTGTGATTTTATGAATATAAATATTTTAGGTAATATTATTTGACTGTGGCGCTATGCTATTTAGCGGTTGCCGATGACATTTATCCCGCTTAAGGGATGGGTAGCGTCAAGAAGTTAACAAGTCCAATACAGCAAATGAAAGTTAACAATCTTGTTAATCTACCCATTGTGTCCAATTTCAAAAATGCTTTACAGCTAAAGCACAACATATGATTATGTTAGATCACCACCAAGTCGAAAAAACACAGCCATTTCTCCAGCCAAAGATAGGAGTCACAAAAAGCAGAAATATTGATCAAATGAATCACTAACCTTTGATGATTTTCATCAGATGACACTCATAGGACATCATGTTTTGTTTTGTTTTGTTTTGTTCGATAATGTGCATATATATATCCAAAAATCTCTGTTTATATTGGCGCCTTACGTGCAGTAATGTTTTGATTCCAAAACATAGCAGAAATACTCATAATAAACATTGATAAAAGATACTAGTGTTATTCACAGAATTAAAGATATTAAAGAATTAGACTTCTCCCTAATGCAACCGCTGTGTCAGATTTTTAAAAAACTTTACGGAAAAAGCATAATCAGAGAACGGTGCTCAGAACTCAAAACAGCCAGAGGATTAGCCGCCATTTTGGAATAAACAAAGTTAGAAACAACACCATAAATATTCACTTGCCTTTGATGATCTTCATCTCCCAGGAATCCCAGTTCGACAATAAATGACTGATTTGTTCCATAATGTTAATTTATCATCATTTATGTCCAAATAGCTACTTGTTGTTAGCGTGTTCAGCCCAGTAATCCATCTTCATGAGGCGCGAGCATTTCATCCAGACAAAAACTTGAAAAGTTCCGTTACAGTCCTTTAGAAACATGTCAAACGATGTATGGAATCAATCGTTAGGATGTTTTTAACATAAAACATCAATAATGTTCCAACAGGAGAATTCCTTTGTCTTTAGAAAAGGCACTGGAATGAGAGGTAACTCTGTCGGGAGCGTGCATCATGAGACCGAGGCACTATGCCAGACCACTGACTCAAACAGGTCTCATGAGCCCCTCCTTTATAGTAGAATCCTCATTCAACTTTCAAAAGACAGTTGACATCTAGTGGAAGCCCGAGGAAGTGCAACCTCATCCATATCTTGATGTGTACTCGGTAGGCAAAGCTTTGAAAAACTACAAACCTCAGATGTCCTGGTTGGATTTTTCTCAGGTTTTCCCCTGCCATATGAGTTCTGTTATACTCACAGACATCATTCAAACAGTTTTAGAAACTTTTATATCCAATAGTAATAATAATATGCATATATTAGCATCTGGAACAGAGTAGGAGGCAGTTCACTCTGGGCAAGCTATTCATCCAAAAGTGAAAATGCTGCCCCCTATCCCAAAAAGGTTAACTTCCTGACTGATGTCTTGAGATGTTGCTTCAATATATCCACATCATTTTCCTTCCTCTTGATGTCGTCTATTTTGTGAAGTGCTCCAGTCCCTCCTGCAGCAAAGCACCCCCACAACATAATGTTGCCACCCCCGTGCTTCACAGTTGGGATGGTGTTCTTCAGTTCTTCAGCTTGCAAGCCTTAAGCATATTATTGTAGTGTTCTCTGAAACTTCCTAGAAACTTCCCCGAAAGGGTGTGATGTTTGCAGAAGTTGGTTGTGTGCCAGCTCTTTTGTTATGGCTAACCTTCATTCAAGTAGGCCTTTAGATGTGACTGGTAACATGTTTAACTGTTATCCAATGCCATTTTAAATTAATAATTTATGTAATCTTTCAAAAATATTTTAACTCATGTCAAGTGAAGTTAATATGAGAAATAATCAAATGGTTCATTCTAGTAGTGGTTCAGTTAAACAGTGTTAACTAATGAGTTGACTTATATTTATTTCAAAATCCATGAGTTGTGAAACATTGACGAAATATGTAGGCCTATAAAGATACATTGGTGTGATAATTAAACGTTAACAAGGAGTGGGTTTTTTTATCAGTAGAACTAACATTCATCCACCTTTTAAGATAAGAATTGCTTCTCTAAAATATATACACTTCACATTTCAATTGTTACTAGGCCAAGTTCTAAGCTCACAAATGCCCAGTGGCGGTGGCGCAAAGTAGAACACGGGCTCGTGTAATGGAACCAGGCATAAGATGCCCACTTGAGACAAAAGCAAAAGCAGGTCTAGGTACTGTAGGTTAAAAGTGTCCAGCCTGGTCTCATGAACTAGACGTAACGTAGTAAATGTAAATCCGGTACATTCAAATTAGTATGATATGTTATGTTTGGTATGGTTACATAAGACAGATGATTGCTTAAGGCAAAAACAAAAGTAGGGTGGTTGGTCATGGTGGACGTATAATGCGAACATCTAGCCACCCAAAGGTTTTGAGTTTGAATCTTATCACGGCAAGTGTTCAACTATTACAAATTTTTTAGCTACTTTGCAACTACTTAGCATGTTAGCTAACCATTCTCCTAACCCTAACCATAACCCTTTAGCTAACCCGTCCTTAAACCCTAACCATAACCCTTTCAGCTAACCATTCTCCTAAACCTAACTTTAACCCTTTAACCTAACTCCTAAAATTAACCTTAACCTTAATCCTAACCCTAAACACTAGCCTAGCTAACGTTAGCCAGCTAGCTAGAATTCATATCACATAATACTTTTTGCAAATTCGTAAAATATCATACATTTTGCAAATTCATAACATATAATACGAATTGCGTCATTTGATATAAGTCATACGAAATGGGTGTTAGACATCCACAAATTAATACATACCGCACGAAATGTAACATATCATACTAAATTGAGTATATTGGATTTACATACAGAATTCTACAACATGGTCTGAGACCAGGTCACAGTGTCGGGTCTGAGAACTCCGCCAAGGGAGAGCCTATAGATAGGCTACATGCCAAATGAGGAGGTGTTCATTCCACCACAAACAAAGCAAATAGCATCCAACTACATTTACATTTACATTTAAGTCATTTAGCAGACGCTCTTATCCAGAGCGACTTACAAATTGGTGCATTCACCTTATGACCTCCAGTGGAACAGTAGTGCATCTAAATCTTTTCAGGGGAGGGGGTGAGAGGGATTACTTTATCCTATCCTAGGTATTCCTTAAAGAGGTGGGGTTTCAGGTGTCTCCGGAAGGTGGTGATTGACTCCGCTGTCCTGGCGTCGTGAGGGAGTTTGTTCCACCATTGGGGGGCCAGAGCAGCGAACAGTTTTGACTGGGCTGAGCGGGAACTGTACTTCCTCAGTGGTAGGGAGGCGAGCAGGCCAGAGGTGGATGAACGCAGTGCCCTTGTTTGGGTGTAGGGCCTGATCAGAGCCTGGAGGTACTGAGGTGCCGTTCCCTTCACAGCTCCGTAGGCAAGCACCATGGTCTTGTAGCGGATGCGAGCTTCAACTGGAAGCCAGTGGAGGGAGCGGAGGAGCGGGGTGACGTGAGAGAACTTGGGAAGGTTGAACACCCGACGGGCTGCGGCGTTCTGGATGAGTTGTAGGGGTTTAATGGCACAGGCAGGGAGCCCAGCCAACAGCGAGTTGCAGTAATCCAGACGGGAGATGACAAGTGCCTGGATTAGGACCTGCGCCGCTTCCTGTGTGAGGCAGGGTCGTACTCTGCGGATGTTGTAGAGCATGAACCTACAGGAACGGGCCACCGCCTTGATGTTAGTTGAGAACGACAGGGTGTTGTCCAGGATCACGCCAAGGTTCTTAGCGCTCTGGGAGGAGGACACAATGGAGTTGTCAACCGTGATGGCGAGATCATGGAACGGGCAGTCCTTCCCGGGAGGAAGAGCAGCTCCGTCTTGCCGAGGTTCAGCTTGAGGTGGTGATCCGTCATCCACACGGATATGTCTGCCAGACATGCAGAGATGCGATTCGCCACCTGGTCATCAGAAGGGGGAAAGGAGAAGATTAATTGTGTGTCGTCTGCATAGCAATGATAGGAGAGACCATGTGAGGTTATGACAGAGCCAAGTGACTTGGTGTATAGCGAGAATAGGAGAGGGCCTAGAACAGAGCCCTGGGGGACACCAGTGGTGAGAGCACGTGGTGTGGAGACGGATTCTCGCCACGCCACCTGGTAGGAGCGACCTGTCAGGTAGGACGCAATCCAAGCGTGGGCCGCGCCGGAGATGCCCAACTCGGAGAGGGTGGAGAGGAGGATCTGATGGTTCACAGTATCGAAGGCAGCCGATAGGTCTAGAAGGATGAGAGCAGAGGAGAGAGAGTTAGCTTTAGCAGTGCGGAGCGCCTCCGTGATACAGAGAAGAGCAGTCTCAGTTGAATGACTAGTCTTGAAACCTGACTGATTTGGATCAAGAAGGTCATTCTGAGAGAGATAGCGGGAGAGCTGGCCAAGGACGGCACGTTCAAGAGTTTTGGAGAGAAAAGAAAGAAGGGATACTGGTCTGTAGTTGTTGACATCGGAGGGATCGAGTGTAGGTTTTTTCAGAAGGGGGTGCAACTCTCGCTCTCTTGAAGACGGAAGGGACGTAGCCAGCGGTCAGGGATGAGTTGATGAGCGAGGTGAGGTAAGGGAGGAGGTCTCCGGAAATGGTCTGGAGAAGAGAGGAGGGGATAGGGTCAAGCGGGCAGGTTGTAGGGCGGCCGGCCGTCACAAGACGCGAGATTTCATCTGGAGAGAGAGGGGAGAAAGAGGTCAGAGCACAGGGTAGGGCAGTGTGAGCAGAACCAGCGGTGTCGTTTGACTTAGCAAACGAGGATCGGATGTCGTCGACCTTCTTTTCAAAATGGTTGACGAAGTCATCTGCAGAGAGGGAGGAGGGGGAGGGGGAGGAGGATTCAGGAGGGAGGAGAAGGTTGCAAAGAGCTTCCTAGGGTTAGAGGCAGATGCTTGGAATTTAGTGTGGTAGAAAGTGGCTTTAGCAGCAGAGAGAGAAGAGGAAAATGTAGAGAGGAGGGAGTGAAAGGATGTCAGGTCCGCAGGGAGGCGAGTTTTCCTCCATTTCCGCTCGGCTGCCCGGAGCCCTGTTCTGTGAGCTCGCAATGAGTCGTCGAGCCACGGAGCGGGAGGGGAGGACCGAGCCGGCCTGGAGGATAGGGGACATAGAGAGTCAAAGGATGCAGAAAGGGAGGAGAGGAGGGTTGAGGAGGCAGAATCAGGAGATAGGTTGGAGAAGGTTTGAGCAGAGGGAAGAGATGATAGGATGGAAGAGGAGAGAGTAGCGGGGGGAGAGAGAGCGAAGGTTGGGACGGCGCGATACCATCCGAGTAGGGGCAGTGTGGGAAGTGTTGGATGAGAGCGAGAGGGAAAAGGATACAAGGTAGTGGTCGGAGACTTGGAGGGGAGTTGCAACGAGGTTAGTGGAAGAACAGCATCTAGTAAAGATGAGGTCGAGCGTATTTCCTGCCTTGTGAGTAGGGGGAAGGTGAGAGGGTGAGGTCAAAAGAGGAGAGGAGTGGAAAGAAGGAGGCAGAGAGGAATGAGTCAAAGGTAGGCGTGGGGAGGTTAAAGTCGCCCAGAACTGTGAGAGGTGAGCCGTCCTCAGGAAAGGAGCTTATCAAGGCATCAAGCTCATTGATGAACTCTCCGAGGAACCTGGAGGGCGATAAATGATAAGGATGTTAAGCTTGAAAGGGCTGGTAACTGTGACAGCATGGAATTCAAAGGAGGCGATAGACAGATGGGTAAGGGGAGAAAGAGAGAATGACCACTTGGGAGAGATGAGGATCCCGGTGCCACCACCCCGCTGACCAGAAGCTCTCGGGGTGTGCGAGAACACGTGGGCAGACGAAGAGAGAGCAGTAGGAGTAGCAGTGTTGTCTGTGGTGATCCATGTTTCCGTCAGTGCCAAGAAGTCGAGGGACTGGAGGGAGACATAGGCGGAGATGAACTCTGCCTTGTTGGCCGCAGATCGGCAGTTCCAGAGGCTACCGGAGACCTGGAACTCCACGTGGGTCGTGCGCGCTGGGACCACCAGATTAGGGTGGCGCGGCCACGCGGTGTGGAGCGTTTGTATGGTCTGTGCAGAGAGGAGAGAACAGGGATAGACAGACACATAGTTGACAGGCTACACAAGAGGCTACGCTAATGCAAAGGAGATTGGAATGACAAGTGGACTACACGTCACGAGTGTTCAGAGAGTTAAGCTTACGTAGCAAGAATCTTATTGACTAAAATGATTAAAATGATACAGTACTGCTGAAGTAGGCTAGCTGGCAGAGGCTGCGTTGTTGACTAAGTAGGCTAGTTGGCATTGGCTGCGTTGTTGACACTACACTAATCAAGTCGTTCCGTTGAGTGTAATAGTTTCTACTGTGCTGCTATTCGGGGCTAGCTGGCTAGCTAGCAGTGATGATTACGTTACGTTGCGTTGAAAGAACGACAATAGCTGGCTAGTTAACCTAGGAAATCGCTCTAGACTACACAATTATCTTTGATACAAAGACGGCTATGTAGCTAGCTATGTAGCTAGCTACGATCAAACAAATCAAGCCGTTGTACTGTAATGAAATGAAATGAAAAATGTGATACTACCTGTGGAGCGGCGAAATGCGACCGGATTGTTGAGTGCAGAAGTTCTGTTCGGTAGACGTTGGCTAGCTGTTGGCTAGCTAGCAGAGTCTCCTATGTTAAGGACGACATAAAACTACACACTCTAAACTACACAATTATCTTGGGTACGAAGACAGCAAAGACAACTATGTAGCTAGCTAACACTACACTAATCAAGTCGTTCAGTTGAGTGTAATAGTTGTGCTGCTAATCGGTAGACGGTGGACTAGCTAACGGTGGACGTTAGCTAGCTGGCTAGCTGCAGGGCAGTGTAGACTGCGTTAGGACGACGAAATACGATAATTACGCAATTATCTATGATACAAAGACGGCTGTGTAGCTAGCTAAGAAGGAATTGCTGAGATTAGACAAATCAAACCGTTGTACTATAATGAAATGTAATGAAATGTAATACTACCTGCGGACCGAGTGCAGATGCGAGTGCAGATGCGACCGCTCGCTCCAACCCGGAAGCTACATTTCTAAGGTAAGTTTGACTGACAAATTTACAACAAAACAATTATTAATGAATTTAGAAGTTTGAACATAATTTATGGTGTCTACATTTCAACAGAGAAATGGTGGTTAGTTGTAAATACTCATTTAGTCCTAAAAGCAGAGACACAATGAGAGTAGCGCCTTGAGGGAATAATTGTGTGTAAACTATAGCCTAAGACATTTTCTGGCAAAATACCAGTAGGCCTAGAAATGGATTTCCCGCAAATGAAGTGCATTCACTGCTGAATAGGGCTGGATATCCCTTGGGTTTTCATTTGTGTGTTTTGTCACGCACTTTGTCATTCGGTTCCGTAATCTGGGTTTTATTCCCCTTAACTTGTTGGGGATAGAGGGCAGTATTTTCACTATGGATGAATTGCGTGCCCATAGTGAACTGCATCCTACTCTGTCCTAGATTGCTAATATATGCATATTGTTATTACTATTGGATAGAAAACACTCTGAAGTTTCTAAAACTGTTTGAATTATGTATGTGAGTATAACAGAACTCATAGGGCAGGCAATCTTCCGAACAGGAAGTGAAATTCTGAATGCGGGTCTAATTTTAAGTCATCGCCTCTACACTTCCAAATAAGATATGGATCTGTTAGCACTTCCTACTCCTTCCATTAGATGTCCTCATTCAGTAGAACGTGGAATGGAGCCTCTGGTGTGAACTTTGACCGAATGGGAGGGGAATGAGTCACTGTCCTGGCAGAATGCAATTTCCCTGTTGTGCATTTGTCTGTGGATGTCACCATCGTTCCATTTGGCTGCAGATGAAAACATATGCTCCGGTTGGAACGTTATTGGATATATATGAAAATAACATCCTGAAGATTGATTCTCTACTTAGTTTGACCAGTTTATTCGACCTGGAATATATATTTTTGAAGTTTTTTGTCCGAGTTCTCCTGGACCAGCGTCAGCTTTTGGGCACGTGAGCTGAAAGTGCTAGCAAATGCAGCTAATTGGAACGCCTTGCCATAATTAAATGCAAGTCCTTGAGGAGTTGGTTTATTCAAAGACAGGACATTTCTCAGGAGCCTTGTTTTTGAGATATGTTTTCCAACCACCACTCATAGGCTATTTCACAGAAATGTAATATATACATTTTAAAGGCGTGTGAAATGAGATGCTAGGTCTATTTTTTTCTGTCTCAGACTCGGAACATCATGTCAGGGGAGTTCCTCCTCTGCTTTCTCATGACTCATCTATAAGTCTTTGCTAGGTAAAGCTCCGCCTTATCTCAGCTCACTGGTCACCATAACAACACCATAGTAGCACGCGCTCCAGCAGGTAGCTCTCACTGGTCATCCCCAATGCAAACACCTCCTTTGGCCGCCTTTCCTTCCAGTTCTTTGCTGCCAGGGACTGGAACAAATTGCTAAAATCACTGAAGTTGGAGACTTATATCTCCCTCACTAACTTTAATCAGCTATCTGAGCAACTTATCGATAGCTGCAGCTGTACACAGCCCATCTGTAAATAGCCCACCCAACTATCTACCTCATCATCTGCACATCTATCACTCCAGCGTTAATTTGCTAAAATGTAATTACTTTGCTACTATGGCCTATTATTGCCTTACCTCCATACTCCATTTGCACACATTGTATATAGATTTTTCTATTGTGTTATTGACTCTACTTTTATTTATCCCACGTGTAACTCTGCATTGTTGTTTATTTTCGCACTGCTTTGCTTTATATTGGCCAGGTCGCAGTTGTAAATGAGAACTTGTTCTCAACTGGCCTACCTGGTCAAATAAAGGTGAAATATATATATATATATTGTTGCGCCACATCTCCCACTGCCAAGGTAAGTCAGGATGAAAGCGCAGACAGCAAAGTGCACTCTTCAAGCGAGGGGGAATGACATGAGAGGTTGTGTCACTTTGCGTTATTCAGTTTGAATGGGCAGGTTGGATAGAGTGGGGATGCAATCACTTGAGCAAACCGGCTGTGTTAAACAACACATGTGGTTAATGACTTCTCCTATACCAACTGTTGCTATGATCTTTATTATGCACCATAAAAGGCTATATCCAAAATAAGGTAGGCTATTTAATGCAGTGTTCCTTATCTTATTAACCTATTAAACAGGTATAAATCTTTAATAAGTAACCTGTTGGCTTAATTTCTTAAGGCTTTATTAACATTTCTAAATTGTGGCTGTACTTTAGGTGTGAGAAATGGTGCATAATGCTTGACTATGTAATGTAGCCAGCCTAATGTTTGTCTTCACCGATGCTGTTATGAAAGACAGGTGGCATCATTTATTAATTTACCTTTATTTAGCTAGGCAAGTCAGTTAGAGATAGGGGGCAGTATTTCCACTTTGGATGAATTGCGTGCCCATAGTGAACTGCCTCAAAATATGTCCTAAATTGCTAATATATGCATATTATTATTAAAAGTTTCTCTGAAGTTTCTAAAACCGTTTGAATTATGTCTGTGAGTATAACAGAACTCACAGGGCAGGCAATCTTCCAAACAAGTTTTGAAATCCTGAAAATTGGGGCAACTTTGACGTCATCGCCCCCTCCATTCCCAAAAAATTATGGATGGAAACACTTCCTACGTCTTCCACTAGATGTCCTCATTCAGTAGAAAGTGTAATGGAGCATTTGCTGTGAACTTTGACCTAATGGGAAGGAAAGTAGTCGGTGTCGCAAGAGAATGCCATTTTGTTGTGACGCATCTCTCTTTGAGTGCTACGGCTGTTCCAATCAGTCCCAGATGAAAATGAATGATCCGGTTGGAATGTTATTGGATATATATGATTATAACATCCTGAAGATTGATTCTGCATTTAGTTTGACCAGTTTCTTCGACCTGTAATATGTCTTTTGGAAGTTTTCATGCAAAGTTATCCTGGACCAGAAGTCATTTTTTGGGCATGTGAGCTGAAAGTGATAGCAAATGTTGCTACTTGGACACTAGAATTGAGCATTATGGAACAAAACGATTTATTGTTGTACTAGGACTCCTTGCACTACATTCTGATGAAAGATCATAAAAGGTAAGGGAATATTTATGTTGTAATTTTGTATTTCTGTTGACTCCAACATGGCGGAGAAATATTTTTACGTCTGAGCGCCGTCTCAGATTATTGCAATGTTAGGCTTTTTCCGTAACGTTAAAAAAAATGTGACACAGCGGTTGCATTAAGAACCAGTGTATCTTTAATTATATGATTAATTATAGAACATATATCTTTAGTCAAAGTTTATGATGAGTATTTACGTTATCTGGTGTAGCTTTCTATAATTCCTCCGGATATTTTGGAGGATTTTCTGAACATGGCGTCAATGTAAACCGAGATTTATGGATATAAATGGCATATTATTGAAAAAAACATAAATATACTGTGTAACATGTTCTATTACTGTCATCTGATGAAGATTTTCAAAAGGTTAGTGAATTATTTTTCTTTTAATCCTGCGTTTGTTGATTGCATATTTTGTTCAACTTGGCTATTCAAATTAGCTGTGTCTTCGGTGGTGGTTTGACATAAATATGTGCTATGTTTTCGCCTTAAAACATTTTAGAAATCTGACTTGCTGGGTAGATGAACAAGGTGTTTATCTTTCATTTGAGCTATTGGACTTGTTAATGTGTGGAGGTTAAATATTTCTAAGAATATTTTTGCATTCCCTGCGCCACCTTTTCAGCTGAATATGGGGGGGGGGGGGGTGGAGTTCCCTGGGGGGAACCCCTCGCCTTAACAAGTTTTAAGAACCAATTCTTATTTACAATGATGGCCTACCCTGGCCAAACCCTCCCCTAACCCAAATGACACAGCCAATTGTGATACAGCCCGGGAATGAACCAGTGTCTGTAGTGATGCCTCTAGTACTAAGATGCAGTGCCTTAGACAGCTGCGCCACTCGGGAGCAACTACTCTTTCTCAACTCAATTTCAATTTTAGGGCTATATTGGCATGGGAAACGTGTTTATATTGCCAAAGCAAAGTTTAATAGATAATAAACAAAAATGAAATAAACAATAAAAAATGCACAGTAAACATTACACACACAAAAGTACTAAAAGAATAGAGACATTTCAAATGTCATATTATGTATATATACAGTATTGCAATGATGTACAATAAAATAAATACACATGAATATAGGTTGATTTACAATGGTGTTTGTTGTTCACTGGTTGCCCTTTTCTTTTGGCAACAAGTCATAAATCTCGCTGCTGTGATTGCACACTGTGGTATTTCACCGAATAGATATGGGAGTTTGTCAAAATTGGATATGTTTTCAAATTCAAAGGGCAGAAGGGGGTGCACCTCAATATTAGGAAGATGTTCCTAATGTTTTGTACACTCAGTGTATATATCTGTCTCTCTCTCTATTCCTCCCTCACCCTATCTATATTACTGTAGATATATATACCCCCCTCTCTCTATCCCCTTCACTATTTCGTTTTGAAAGCCTCTTTTAAATGTTTGTCTCTTTTTGTACATCCTGTCTACCTGAATACAGTCAAAATCTGAAATGTGCGTCAGAAGAAAAGCTTGTTTCAGGTTAATTCTCTGCAAGGCCGACCCACTGGCCTTGTTTCTAAAATATTTCTCCCTCTTTCTGAACTGTTTACACCCTCCAAACATCTCTCTGATAGGTATACTTAAGCAATTAGGCCAGAGGGGGTGTTGTAAACGGCCAATATACCATGACTACGCGCTGTTCTTAAGCACGATGCAACGCAGAGTGTCTGGACACATCCCTTAGCCCTGGTATATTGGCCATATTCCACAACCCCCCGAGGTGCTTTATTTCTATTATAAACTGGTTAGCAACTTAATTTTACTGCTGTAATTACATGTTTTGTCATACCCGTGGTGGACGGTCTGATGTACCACGGCTGTCAGCCAATCAGCATTCAGGGCTCGAACCACCCAGTTTATAATATACTGTATGGCCTAGGGCAAGGCCATTAGCCAAACCTTATCTGCATTGATAAAGGACAGCTTACAGGTAACATGATAGACAAGCACGGATAAGTAGCGTCATGTGGGGTGACAATACCATTGATTTGCCTTTCTATTCTGCATGCAGACAGATATTGCAGCACCCTCGTCAGCAGTTTCATTTCCTGCTTGGGGTGTCTTGAACAGGTCAGGACCTGGTCAGGACCCACTAGTGGTTCACAGCTGATTGTTTGTGGATGCAGCTGACTTTGTTTGACAGGCAGTTGGGTTTCAGTTTTCTCAGGAAACAGCAGAGGGAACACCCCCCTATCCACATCGATGGAACAGTAGTGGAGAGGGTAGTAAGTTTTAAGTTCCTCGGCGTACACATCACAGACAAACTGAATTGGTCCACCCACACAGACAGCATCGTGAAGAAGGCGCAGCAGCGCATCTTCAACCTCAGGAGGCTGAAGAAATTCGGCTTGTCACCTAAAGCACTCACAAACTTCTACAGATACACAATCGAGAGCATCCTGTCGGGCTGTATCACCGCCTGGTACGGCAACTGCTCCGCCCACAACCGTAAGGCTCTCCAGAGGGTAGTGAGGTCTGCACAACGCATCATCGGGGGCAAACTATCTGCCCTCCAGGACACCTACACCACCCGATGTCACAGGAAGGCCATAAAGATCATCAAGGACAACAACCACCCGAGCCACTGCCTGTTCACCCCGCTATCATCCAGAAGGCCCTGGTCAGTACAGGTGCATCAAAGCTGGGACCGAGAGACTGAAAAACAGCTTCTATCTCAAGGCCATCAGACTGTTAAACAGCCACCACTAACATTGAGTGGCTGCTGCCAACACACTGACTCAACTCCAGCCACTTTAATAATGGGAATTTATGGGAAATGATGTAAAATATATCACTAGCCACTTTAAACAATGCTACCTAATATAATGTTACATACCCTACATTATTCATCTCATATGTATATGTATATACTGTACTCTATATCATCTACTGCATCTTTATGTAATACATGTATCACTAGCCACTAACTGTCATGTTATGTCTTGTCCCTGTGCTTTCCCTTCTCTTCGTTTCCCCCTGCTGGTCGTATTGGTTACTCTCTCTCTCTCTATCGTTCCGTTCCTGCTCCCAGCTGTTCCTCATTCTCCTAACGACCTCGTTTACTCTCTCACACCTGTCCCCTCTTTTGCCCTCTGATTAAGTCTCTATTTCTCTCTCTGTTTCTGCTTCTGTCCTTGTCGGATTCTTGTTTGCTTTGCCCTTGTCCCGTCCTGTCGTAATCTGCCTCTTCATCAGATGCTGCGTGTGAGCAGGTGTCTCTGTCCTCTACGGCCCGCGCCTACCCAGAGGGACCTGCAGTCGGTTGCCGCTAGCCCTGCAATTCTCCTCTACTACTAGAAGGAGGACTCTCCTGCAAAGATAGAGGATTTATGTTTTCCCTGTTTGGACATCTCCTGTAACGATTGAGGATTTATGTTTTCCCTGTTTGGACATTAAAATACTTTCTGTTGAATCGCTGTTGGGTCCTCACTCATCTGCATAACAGAAGAATCCGACCAAGAATGGACCCAGCGACTTCGGATCCTCTCTACTCAGCCGTCGAGATCCAGGGAGCGATGCTAGGCAGACACGAGCAGGAATTGTCTGCTGCTCGACATGCCGTTGAGACCCTGGCCGCCCAAGTCTCCGACCTCTCGAAACATATTCACAATCTCCGCCTTGATCCACCGGCTACTTCCAGGGCTTCCGAGTCTCCTGAGCCCAGAATTAATAACCCATCGTGTTACTCTGGGGAGCCCACTGAATGCCGCCCGTTCCTCACCCAGTGTGATATTGTGTTCTCTCTCCAGCCCAACACGTACTCCAGGGGTACAGCTCGTATCGCCTACGTCATATCTCTCCTTACTGGACGGGCTCGTGAGTGGGGCACGGCAATCTGGGAGGCAAGGGCTGAGTGTACTAACCAGTATCAGAACTTTAAGGAGGAGATGATACGGGTTTTTGATCGTTCAGTTTTTGGGAAAGAAGCTTCCAGGGCCTTGTCTTCCCTATGTCAAGGGAATCGATCCATAACGGACTACTCTATAGAGTTTCGCACTCTTGCTGCCTCCAGTGACTGGAACGAGCCGGCGTTGCTCGCTCGTTTTCTGGAGGGTCTCCACGCGGAGGTAAAGGATGAGATTCTCTCCCGGGAGGTTCCTTCCAGCGTGGATTCTTTGATTGAACTCGCTATTCGTATAGAACGACGGGTAGATCTTCGTCACCGAGCTCGTGGAAGAGAGCTCGCGTTATCCGTTTCCCCCCTCTCCGCATCACTACCATCTTCCTCCACTGGCTCAGGTGCTGAGCCCATGCAGCTGGGGGGTATTCGCATCTCGACTAAGGAGAGGGAACGGAGAATCACCAACCGCCTCTGTCTCTATTGCGGTTCCGCTGGTCATTTTGTCATTTCATGTCCAGTAAAAGGCCAGAGCTCATCAGTAAGCGGAGGGCTACTGGTGAGCGCTACTACTCAGGTCTCTCCTTCAAGATCCTGTACTACCTTGTCGGTCCATCTACGCTGGACCGGTTCGGCAGCTTCCTGCAGTGCCTTGATAGACTCTGGGGCGGAGGGCTGTTTTATGGACGAAGCCTGGGCTCGGGAACATGACATTCCTCTCAGACAGTTAGGGGAGCCCACGGCCATGTTCGCCTTGGATGGTAGTCCTCTCCCCAGGATTCAGCGTGAAACGCTACCTTTAACCCTCACTGTCTCTGGTAATCATAGCGAAACCATTTCTTTTTTGATTTTTCGTTCACCTTTACGCCTGTTGTTTTGGGCCATCCCTGGCTAGTGTGTCATAATCCTTCTATTGATTGGTCTAGTAATTCTATCCTCTCCTGGAACGTCTCTTGTCATGTGAAATGTTTAATGTCTGCTATCCCTCCTGTTTCTTCTGCCCCCTCTTCTCAGGGGGAGCCTGGTGATTTGACAGGGGTGCCGGAGGAATATCATGATCTGCGCACGGTCTTCAGTCGGTCCAGGGCCACCTCCCTTCCTCCTCACCGGTCGTATGATTGTAGTATTGATCTCCTCAAGAAGCGTTTTACATCCGCTCCTATCCTTGTTACACCTGACGTCTCTAGACAGTTCATTGTCGAGGTTGACGCGTCAGAGGTGGGCGTGGGAGCCATTCTGTCCCAGCGCTCCGATTCTGACGATAAGGTCCACCCTTGCGCGTATTTTTCTCATCGCCTGTCGCCGTCGGAACGTAACTATGATGTGGTAAACCGCGAACTGCTCGCCATCCGCTTAGCCCTAGGCGAATGGCGACAGTGGTTGGAGGGGGCGACCGTTCCTTTTGTCGTTTGGACTGACCATAAGAACCTTGAGTACATCCGTTCTGCCAAACGACTTAATGCGCGTCAGGCTCGTTGGGCGCTGTTTTTCGCTCGTTTCGAGTTCGTTATTTCTTATCGTCCGGGCTCTAAGAACACCAAGCCTGATGCTTTATCCCGTCTCTTCAGTTCTTCAGTAGCCTCCACCGACGTGTTGTCGGGTTGACTGTCTGGGGAATTGAGAGGCAGGTAAAGCAAGCACTCACTCACACTCCGTCTCCGCGCGCTTGTCCTAGGAACCTTCTTTTCGTTCCCGTTCCTACTCGTCTGGCCGTTCTTCAGTGGGCTCACTCTGCCAAGTTAGCCGGCCACCCCGGCGTTCGGGGTACGCTTGCTTCTATTCGCCAGCGTTTTTGGTGGCCCACTCAGGAGCGTGACACGCGTCGTTTCGTGGCTGCTTGTTCGGACTGCGCGCAGACTAAGTCTGGTAACTCTCCTCCTGCTCCTACCCCTGGCCTTGCTGTGTCTCAGTCTGTCCCCAGCCACCGCATCTCTCCTGGTCCTGCTCCTAGCCTTGCTGTGTCTCAGTCTGCCCCAAGTTGTCACTCTCCTGGCCTGTTTGGTCCTGATAGCTCTAACTCTTACAGTTCTCTACCCGTGTCTCATTTAAAAAATAATAATAGCACAATGATTCCCTCTTCATCGTTTTCCGGTACGGTCCTGAGGAAAGGAGTTGGGTTCCATCTCGGGACGTGCTGGACCGTTCGCTGATCGGTGATTTCCTCCGTTGCCGCCAGGTTTCCTCCTCGAGTGCGCCAGGAGGCGCTCGGTGAGTGGGGGGGTACTGTCATGTTATGTCTTGTCCCTGTGCTTTCCCTTCTCTTCGTTTCCCCCTGCTGGTCGTATTGGTTACTCTCTCTCTCTCTATCGTTCCGTTCCTGCTCCCAGCTGTTCCTCATTCTCCTAACGACCTCGTTTACTCTCTCACACCTGTCCCCTCTTTTGCCCTCTGATTAAGTCTCTATTTCTCTCTCTGTTTCTGCTTCTGTCCTTGTCGGATTCTTGTTTGCTTTGCCCTTGTCCCGTCCTGTCGTAATCTGCCTCTTCATCAGATGCTGCGTGTGAGCAGGTGTCTCTGTCCTCTACGGCCCGCGCCTACCCAGAGGGACCTGCAGTCGGTTGCCGCTAGCCCTGCAATTCTCCTCTACTACTAGAAGGAGGACTCTCCTGCAAAGATAGAGGATTTATGTTTTCCCTGTTTGGACATCTCCTGTAACGATTGAGGATTTATGTTTTCCCTGTTTGGACATTAAAAGACTTTCTGTTGAATCGCTGTTGGGTCCTCACTCATCTGCATAACACTAACTATGCCACTTTGTTTACATACTCATCTCATATGTATATACTGCACTCAATACCATCTACTGTATCTTGCCTATGCCGCTCTGTACCATCACTCATTCATATATCTTTATGTACATATTCTTTATCCCCTTACACTTGTGTCTGTCTATAAGGTAGTAGTTTGGAATTGTTAGCTAGATTACTTGTTGGTTATTACTGCAGTGTCGGAACTAGAAGCACAAGCATTTCGCTACACTCGCATTAACATCTGCTAACCATGTGTATGTGACAAATAAAATTTGATTTGATTTGATTTATTCATGGCTGTGTTCTTAGGCAAAATTGTGAGTGAGCAACCCCACACATGAATGGTCTCAGGATGCTTTACTGTTGACATGACACAGACATGATTGTAGAACTCACCTTGTCTTCTCCGGACAAGCTTTTTTCCAGATGCCTCAAACAATCGGAAAGGGGATTCATCAGAGAAAATGACTGCCCCAGTCCTCAGCAGTCCAATCCCTGTACCTTTTGCAGCATATCAGTCTGTCCCTGATGTTTTTCCTGGAGAGAAGTGGCTTCTTTGCTGCCCTTCTTGACACCAGGCCATCCTCCAAAAGTCTTCACCTCACTGTGCGTGCAGATGCACTCACACCTGCCTGCTGCCATTCCTGAGCAAGCTCTGTACTGGTGGTGCCCCGATCCCACAGCTGAATCAACATTAGGAGACGGTCCTGACACTTTCTGGACTTTCTTGGGCACCCTGAAGCCTTCACAACAATTGAACCGCTCTCCTTGAAGTTCTTGATGATAAATGGTTGATTTATGTGCAATCTTACTGGCAGCAATATCCTTGCCTGTGAAGCCCCTTTTGTGCAAAGCAATGATGCCATCATGTGTTTCCTTAAAGGTAACCATGGTTGACAGAGGAAGAACATGGTTAGAACAGGAAGAACAGGAAGAACTCACACCTGTGTTAACGGGAGAATCACTGACATGATGTCAGCTGGTCCTTTTCTGGCAGGGCTGAAATGCAGTATAAATGATTTTTTGGGATTGAGTTCATTTGCATGGCCCAGAGGGACTTTGCAATGAATTGCAATTCAACTGATCACTCTTCATAACATTCTAGAGTATTTGTAAATTGCCATCATACAAACTGAGGCAGCAGACTTTGTGAAAATGTATATTTGTGTCATTCTCAAAACTTTTGGCCACGACTGTATTCATTCCGTCAATTCTGTTGAAAGAAGAAAAAAAAAGCAAACGGAACAAAACGGGGATAAACATAGCTAAATTAGTCCAATATAAACTGTCGTTTGCAACTGTTGGACTAATGATTACACCCTAGATCAGTTAGATACAGGCAAGAGTGCAAGGAGGTACTGAATGTGTCATTGTCTGTCACCTTGATTACTCAAATTCTTCTCTTGACCTGTAAACTTTCATTCATAGGCTAGGTTGTAGCAACCTCATGATGGGTATAGGGAAAATTATCATGTAGTAGCCTAAACCTATCAATGTTACATTGAACTGGGTGAATGGAATATGAATGACAGTCATCCAATATGCTGTAATAGAAATATGGCTATGCTCATAAAATAAAAAAGAATCCTCATCTTAAACGGCACCGACCGCCTCTGGCCTGGCATGCATTACAATGTCATAGTAATAACGTAACAGATTGATAGTAGCTGACATCAGCTTGTGACAATGGACAGTCGTGACTGAACTGTTGTTTAGCTTAACTAACTGCCTTGCCTGTCATGAATGTCAGTTGCTCAAAATTGGTAACTTAATAAAAAACATTGATGACATTTCTATTGTGGGATAAGTAGATGGGATTGCGTGAGCTAACTTTGACACACAGCATCTCCGATGGGCTATGCAGGACTGTAGCCCTGTCGACCAGCATGGAGAGAAGATCATTGAAGAAGATGGTCTGAAGAGGCTCCGGGTGATCAATACTACTGAGAGCCATGCTGGAATTTACACCTGCCTAGTAGAGCTCTCTCTGCAGGGAAAACCCCCACCACTGCCCACTCAGCTCAAATTTAACAAAGGTAAAGTTGTACCTCCATTTAAATTCAATTAACATATATTTTTTCTCACCACACTTTCTGTGGCTGCAACAAAGTGTGAAATTGTATAATGTGTATAATTTTCTGACATATTTGGTGATAATTAGGTGATTTGTAAATTTGTACTTTTTGCAGCAGTTCCGTTTACCTGATGATATTGGCTTTATCTGACATTACCTGTCTGGTCTGCAACCCCAAGTTAACCGACCCCAGAAAGGGAAACCGTTGTGGTTGAACCAAGTGTGAAATTATGACGTCTTGCTTTTTTGTAGATAAGGCTATCTCTCATCCCTTGAACATTAGTGTTTAATAGAAATCTGGTGTGAAGACTGCTGGGTAATTTAGTCTTTCTGGGCCATGTCACAGCCGCTGACTCCACGTGTTTTCTGTTTGATGGCAGGCTCAAGGATAGAGCTGGTGTGTTCAGCGTTTCTTTGGGTCGGTGAAGGTACGGAGTCAGAGAGCTCTATGTTCTGGATGGAAGACATACTGACCACATAGAACAGCTCAACGTGACAAAGACAACAATGTGAGTACTCTTTTAAAACATGTAGTATACACTGTATCTTAGTATGTATCTTTTTAGAGATGTGTTTGTGCGTGAGTTTGTGTGTGATTGTTTGTTCGTTTGTGAGCATGTGAGCGAGAGTTTGTGTTTTATTTGGCATTAATATGTGTCACACATCAGTTTGTAAATAATGTTAAAAAAAATATATATATCATTGAGTTAATAAAGCCGCATACAACCATGGCCTCTTTTTAGTTTTCTTGATTAAGGCAGTTACAAAATTCAGGTGTTTTAGCCTAGCTCAGTGTTTTCTGTGGTGGTGGGGCAAACCAGCAGAAAATACGCAGCGTTGCGCCGTGATTGGCTCAGTGTTCTGTCACTCATGGGGACACTACGTCACTGCCAAGTCTAAGGGTAGAGCTAGAAAATTCAAGACACTTGGGTGCTGCCATAGAGTTACATTAGAAGTGCCCTTCGAAGAGGCTCAAGATCATTGGCCACAGATAAAATGACGTCAAATCACATTAAATCTACAATAGCTTTGATTGGACTGATCAACATCATACTTTCAAAGTCTAGCTAGCAGTCATCCTCATGAATCAAGTCGATAGTCTACTGGCCAATCCTTTTTAATCCTTATCATATGAAGAGAAATAAGGAAGATAAATGATAGACAATGTGTATCGGTGCTCATCGGCCATTCAACATAAAGACGCACATTGGATGCAAATTCAATGAGTGGTTTGGAAGGAATCAGTGTGGCTAACTGCAAGCATTGCGAAGCAATCACTAGCCTGCTATTCAGTGGAGTGGCTGTGTGGTCCCAAGTCTAAGATTAAGTCTCTTTTTTCCTAGTTTAAAATTCTAAACAGTCAACATTGGCCATGCTGTCAATGAAGCATGATTTGTGACGCGCTCAAAACAACTTAACTTGGAACTGCAAAATCTGACTTTAGTGAGTTCAAGACAACTGGGAACTCGGAATTGTAAATTCGGAACTCTGGCCTCTTTCTAGATATACGACATGAAGATCACTGATGTGACGTCATCATGATTCCTCATTTTTTTGTTTTGTTCCCAGTAGTCTTGAAAGGACCATGGGTTGTCCAGGGCAGAGACGTTTGCTCTGCAGGTTCTATCTGAGCTGGTGGAGAGACGATACGGATACACACTCTGTCAGCAGGCCAGGACGACCTCCCTGGAGAAGGTACCCAGACACACACACACACACACAAACACATTTCTATTGAAGTTTTGCTAATGGTCTGTCATGTTACTGCTTTGGGCCAGGATTCAATCTGATAGCGGGCTGTTGACAATGCAGCTTTTAAAGGCACTTTCTATTTGAGCCGACATATACAGTGTTCACCGTAATTGCGATCTCTGGGATTGCAGGAACATTGCCTTTAAAAGCTGCACTGTTGACAACCCACAATCAGATTGAATCCCGGCCTTAATCTAGACCAATTAGGCACATAAAATTTGCTTTCGAGAAAACTCAATGGTGGCACTTTGAATCTTAAATCTACTGCATAATCCCCATTCAAAAAATAAGACTAAATTCCCATGTTTATGACGTTTTCGACTTTTTTTCTAGTCATGAAATCTATGCAGCATACTCAATCACTTTTTATAGCTACTGTTTACAGGCCTCCTGGGCCATATACAGTGTTCCTCATTGAGTTCCCGGAATTCCTATCGGACCTTGTAGTCATAGCAGATAATATTCAAATTTTTGGTGACTTTAATATTCACATGGAAAAGTCCACAGACCCACTTCAAAAGGCTTTCGGAGCCATCATCGACTCAGTGGGTTTTGTCGAATATGTCTCTGGACCTACTCACTGTCACAGTCATACTCTCGACCTAGTTTTGTCCCATGGAATAAATGTTATAAATGTGGATCTTAATGTTTTTCCTCATAATCCTGGACTATCGGACCACCATTTTATTACGTTTGAAATTGCAACAAATAATCTGCTCAGACCCCAACCAAGGAGCATCAAAAGTCATGTTATAAATTCATAGACAACACAAAGATTCCTTGATGCCCTTCCAGACTCCCTCTGCCTACCCAAGGATGTCAGAGGACAAAAATCAGTTAACCACATAACTGAGGAACTCAATTTAACCTTGCGCAATACCCTAGATGTAGTTGCACCACTAAAAACGAAAACCATTTCTCATAAGAAACTAGCTCCCTGGTATACAGAAAATACCCGAACTCCTCTTTAAATCTGCGTATTCCTTCAAAGCGCGTTGCCCTGAGTCTGCACAACTCTGCCAGGACCTAGGATCAAGAGAGACACTCAAGTGTTTTAGTACTATATCTCTTGACACAATGATGAAAATAATCATGGCCTCTAAACCTTCAAGCTGCATACTGGACCCTATTCCAACTAAACTACTGAAAGAGCTGCTTCCTGTGCTTGGCCCTCCTATGTTGAACATAGTAAACGGCTCTCTATCCACCGGATGTGTACCAAACTCACTAAAAGTGGCAGTAATAAAGCCTCTCTTGAAAAAGCCAAACCTTGACCCAGAAAATATAAAAAACTATCGGCCTATATCGAATCTCCCATTCCTCTCAAAAATATTAGAACAGACTGTTGCGCAGCAACTCACTGCCTTCCTGACGACAAACAATGTATACGAAATGCTTCAGTCTGGTTTTAGACCCCATCATAGCACTGAGACTGCAGTTGTGAAGGTGGTAAATTACCTTTTAATGGCATCAGACCGAGGCTCTGCATCTGTCCTCGTGGTCCTAGACCTTAGTGCTGCTTTTGATCAAATCGATCACCACATTCTTTTGGAAAGATTGGAAACCCAAATTGGTCTACACGGACAAGTTCTGGCCTGGTTTAGATCTTATCTGTCGGGAAAGTTTGTCTCTGTGAATGGTTTATCCTCTGACAAGTCAACTGTAAATATAGGGGTTCCTCAAGGTTCCGTTTTAGGACCACTATTGTTTTCACTATATATTTGACCTCTTGGGGATGTCCTTCGAAAACATAATGTTAACTTTCACTGCTATGAGGATGACACACAGCTGTACATTTCAATGAAACAATGGTGAAGCCCCAAAATTGCCCTCGCTAGAAGCCTGTGTTTCAGACATAAGGAAGTGACAGAGATGCTTGTTCTAGGTCCCAGTAAACAAAGAGATCTTCTGTTGAATCTGACAATTAATCTTAATGGTTGTACAGTCGTCTCAAATAAAACTGTGAAGGACCTCGGCATTACTCTGGACCCTGACCTCTCTTTTGACAAACATATCAAGACTGTTTCAAGGACAGCTTTTTTCCATCTACGTAACATTGCAAAAATCTGAAACTTTCTGTCCAAAAATGATGCAGAAACCATTATTTTGTTACTTCTAGGTTAGACTACTGCAATGCTCTACTTTCCGGCTACCTGGATAAAGCACTAAATAATCTTTGGTTAGTGCTAAATACGGTTGATAGAATCCTGACTAGAACCAGAAAATTTGATCATATTACTCCAGTGCTAGCCTCCCTACACTGGCTTCCTGTCAAGGCAAGGGCTGATTTCAAGGTTTTACTGCTAACCTACAAAGCATTACATGGGCTTGCTCCTACCTATCTCTCTGATTTGGTCCTACCGTACATACCTACACGTACGCTACGGTCACAAGACGCGGGCCTCCTAATTGTCCCTAGAATTTCTAAGCAAACAGCTGGGGGCAGGGCTTTCTCCTATAGAGCTCCATTTATATGGAATGGTCTGCCTACCCATGTGAGAGACGCAAACTCGGTCTCAACCTTTAAGTCTTTACTGAAGACTCATCTCTTCAGTGGGTCATATGATTGAGTGTAGTCTGGCCCAGGAGTGTGAAGGTGAACGGAAAGGCTCTGGAGCAACGAACCGCCCTTGCTGTCTCTGCCTGGCCGGTTCCCCTCTTTCCACTGGGATTCTCTGCCTCTAACCCTATTACAGGGGCTGAGTCACTGGCTTACTGGTGCTCTTTCATGCCGTCCCTAGGAGGGGTGCGTCACTTGAGTGGGTTGAGTCACTGATGTGATCTTACTGTCTGGGTTGGCGCCCCCCTTGGGTTGTGCCGTGGCAGAGATCTTTGTGGGCTATACTCGGCCTTGTTTCAGGATGGTAAGTTGGTGGTTGAAGATATTCCTCTAGTGGTGTGGGGGCTGTGCTTTGGAAAAGTGGGTGGGGTTATATCATTCCTGTTTGGCCCTGTCCGGGGATATCATCGGATGGGGCCACAGTGTCTCCTGACCCCTCCTGTTTCAGCCTCCAGTATTTATGCTGCAGTAGTTTATGTGTCGGGGGGCTAGGGTCAGTTTGTTATATCTGGAGTACTTCTCCTGTCTTATCCGGTGTCCTGTGTGAATTTAAGTATGCTCTCTCTAATTCTCTCTTTTTCTCTTTCTTTCTCTCTCTCGGAGGACCTGAGCCGTAGGACCATGCCTCAGGACTACCTGGCATGATGACTCCTTGCTGTCCCCAGTCCACCTGGCCGTGCTGCTGCTCCAGTTTCAACTGTTCTGCCTGCGGCTATGGAATCCTGACCTGTTCACCGGATGTGCTACCTGTCCCAGACCTATTATTTGACCTTGCTGGTCATTTATGAACATTTGAACATCTTGGCCATGTTCTGTTATAATCTCCACCCGGCACAGCCAGAAGAGGACTGGCCACCCCTCATAGCCTGGTTCCTCTCTAGGTTTCTTCCTAGGTTTTGGCCTTTCTAGGGAGTTTTTCCTAGCCAACGTGCTTCAACACCTGCATTGCTTGCTGTTTGGGGTTTTATGCTGGGTTTCTGTATAGCACTTTGAGATATCAGCTGATGTACGAAGGGCTATATAAATACATTTGATTTGATACTTTACAGAGAAGCAGACGACTCATAATCCTCCTGTCATCCCAGAGTGGATCCCCTCTGGACTCCAACATGAATCCTGATTACCAGTTACCACTGCAACAGAAGCTGCAAGACCACCCTGGCTAAGACCAACAGATTGGCCTATACGACGCTTTGATCCAACATGGGCTCCGGGTGGTCCTGGTGGAGACAGATGCCAAGGTAGACTACACCTCCCTGCTTGAGTCACTAAGCTACATTAGGAGGAAGCCATGAGGTGGAGGCCCAGCTCTGGAAACAGCAGCTCAACTGCAGCCCCTAATGGCTACATCTGGAAGTGTATGAGATACCACATGCCCTCTGAGCCAAAAAAGGGGTCTGAATCCTCAGCCAACAACTGCGATGTACCATAGTATAGAACTTTATCAAACACCTGGGACATACTATAGCACAGAACTGTATTAGTTATTTGACAATGTGTATAATGTCTTTATATGGATATTTTGCTCTATGGCTTGGATGGCCAACCTTGGTCCAGGAGCTTATTCCTGCAGACCATTTGCTGTGTAATTGAAATGTGACCTGAGGTCAAGCCTTGAATTACACGATGACTGTCGTCATAATTAGGAGACCAAGGCGCAGCGTGATAAGCGTACATAACTCTTTTAATGAAAAGCACGAACCGTGACGCTATATGACTAGTGCAAACAGGCAACTAAACATAGAACATAACCCACAAACCAAAATGGAAAATGGCAACCTAAATAGAATCCCCAATCAGAGACAACGATAAAGAACTGCCTCTGATTGGGAACCAATTCAGGCCACCATAGACCTACATTACCTAGACATACGAAAACCCCATAGATATACAACAAACTTAGACAGGACAAAAACACATATAACCACCCTTGTCACACCCTGACCTGACCAAAATAACACATAAAACATAGATAACTATGGTCAGGGTGTGACAATGACCTGTTTGTTGTTTATTTTATTTTTTTAATGATTAAGATGGAAAGAAGTGGAGGGCGATCAAGATGAGTCAAGATGCAACCCAAAACATGTATCATCATTGAAAAGGAAAAGGCACAGCACTCGCTGACCATTAAAAACAAATGCTTTTATTTAACCAAGTATTTAAGCTTTTATCATAAAGAACAACATATGTTTTTGATGGTGAACAAGCATTGGGCATTTTCTTTTTCAATTTATATGATTGAGATACCAGTGTGATCGAGTATCCTCTTAAGAAATTTGTAAATTGTGCAAATTGAGAGGCTTTTTATCAATAACAGAGCTATTAGTGTAATGTGTCAGTGTAGTGGTACTGTATACACTGGTACGACTGGCCTGGTACTATTTACAGTAGTGTCAGTATAAACTGTGGATGGGTTGGATACTGCATGGTCTCAACCAAGGTCTCCACTGACTTAGTAAGTCTATTTTCAGTCTCTAATGGTACAGGAACCACATCGGCTGTGTATACCTTTTGTACTTTATTTGTTTATTTTAGACTGTACATTTAAAATATGATGAAGTGTGTTGACCTGGACAATGTTCTTCTTATCAATAGCTGTTGAATATAATGGCTGATATGTCAGAGAAGATCATTAGTTATGACAGTGTTTCATTACGGGCCCAGATTAAATTCAAACTTGTGTGTGTATTTCTGATAGCTTGTTGTACACTGCATATTTTAATGTATCTATGTTCCAGGAGGAAGGCAGCAGACACCTGCCTCATGTCTGTGACAGAGGTGATTGTGGTCAAAGTCCAACTGTTCAACAACTCAGTCCTGTTCAGCCATATCTCAGAGCTAGCAGACAGCATCGCTATCCCATGTCCTGACCCTCGTGGAACAACTGTGTCAGGATGGGAAAGGAAACTTAACTGGAATACTAACACAAGCGATGTACCATTGGTTCTCAACTCCTGTCCTAAAGCTCGTAAAGGTTGCATGTGTTTTTGTTGTAGACCAGCACTAACACCCAACTCATCATCAAGTTCTGCTTTAAATGTTGGTCTGCTGTTTTGTCTTTAATTCCAAACGAATGTGAGAGTTATCTGTCAGTTTATGGGCACCACTAAGAAATTGAGTTGTGAAGCGTTTTGTGGACAAAACATCATAGACAACTGTCACGTGGTGGGACATGAACGGAGAGAAAGTGTGATCGCAGAAGCAAGACTACTCAGTGAACTTGACCATATAGATAGATAGAGGACTCTAGTGCCCACAATCTTGTTTTATCAAGGGCAGCACCATTGAGGACTTTCATCATTTTGAAGTAGTCAACTAGGTGGGACTTTCTATGCGTTAAGGAAGGATTACATAATTCCATATGGGTCATCAGGATGGATCAGCCAATGATTTATACTCCTGAGCAAACGTTCCACACCTGCAGGTGGCAGTAAATCACCAAACTTGGCTTTATACCTGTTGGCAGTATGCACCCTTTCAGTTTGTTTACTAACTCATAGCATAGTAGAAGAAGAAAATTGACTACATGAAAATGGAGATGCCTCAATGGCGCTGCCCATGCGCTCACCAGTAGCAGTAAGTGGGTAAAATCAGCAGGAAAACAAGCCAGGGAAATAAAGCCATATTACAACCTATGCGTTGTGATAATTGCTTTGTTTGCTCTATAACCTGTTAGTTCATATGCCTTGACACAATGATATGTAGGCCTAAGGCCGAGACAATAAGAAGACACAGTGCCAAAATAAAATCAACCACACCGTTGTTTCATCACAAAACAAGACAGCTACATCTGTCTGAGGAAGTCCACAAAACGTATTGCATGTAATAAACAGTTACATGACCTACAGCATGGTCAAGCAAGTTAAATGTTAGTGTGGATTAGTGTGTGTGTGTGTGTGTGTGTGTGTGTGTGTGTGTGTGTGTGTGCGTGCGTGCGTGCGTGTGTGTGTGTGTGTGTGTGTGTGTGTGTGTGTGTGTGTGTGTGTGTGTGTAGAAAAAAACATGTTGACTCACCCTACTTGTAGAGAAACGCCAATGCCATCCTCCTCTTTCATGTTACCGAAACGGTCATACACACTTTTAATTTTTGTTGTCCTAGGCTACCTGGGTAAAATGCTTGCTCGCTAGCCTAACTTCCTTTCATGGGCAACTATGTGCCAGGCCAGCTAGTTAACATTAGCCTAACGTTTACTACATCTAGCTCCATGTTAAATTTCCATCCTCTCAGGCCAGGAGCACAATTTTTTCCAGTTTTTTTCAGGAGCACAACATATGAATTTATGGTTGGATCAGAATCACCGTTATAATCATTGGCCAATACGGAGAATTAAGTAAAGCCACAAGTCCAAATCTCTATCTCCATCCATAGCTAATTCAGGAAAGGGACGATTTCAGTTAGCTAGCGACTGGAGAACAACGACACAATGGGATGCAACAACTCAAGTTTTCTGTCAATGACGTTTGGCTTCTAATCCAAACTGGCTTCCCTTGAGACTTTTTTGGGGTGTGCCAGGACAATTCACAGCTAAGCTTACTCAGTTTAGGTAAATGCTTATTGGCTATTATTATTGAATTGTTTTTATCAAGGGAACACAAATGCTCGCTGGTTTCCCTTAAATCCAATGCTCAGGTGGCAAAAATGTCATACTCTTTTTGACCAGACAGCATAGATGGGCGACACATACAGAGACCGAGGGGAGCTGTTTCGTTCGCTTGGATGCTTTCTCCGGTGAAATATATTCAGCCTCTTGCAAATGGAAGGACATTTATGAAACACAGCAAGACAAAAGATAAATTAATTTGAATGTTTTTTGGTCATTTTTGGTCTGGCTTCCCTTGGCATCCATGAATGCATGCCACTGGCACTCAGACACCATAATGGGACAGATGAAAAGAGTCCTCTATCGTTCTCTATGGTACACACGCATGGATGCATGCATGCATGCAGGCACACACACACCCTTGTTTTTTAGAAAAAGGCAACAGAATGTAAACATTTCCTTGAATTCAACACCTCCGATTTGCTATTGATAATTCATTAATGTGTGAATGTTCTGTGTGTATTTGTTACTGTAGAGAGTAGTGAAAATCACCTATACTCACTGAGCTTGTCTGATGCTGTAAGATTACGGTTTGATGAAATAAGACAACTGCCTCAAGAGGGCACCAGAGATCAAAATAACCAGAAGAAAACCTAACCTGACCCAACTATTCTCCTCCCGCTCCTGCTGGCTTTTGCAGATTCTGCCATTACTCTCCTGAAGTTGCCGGTAATGGGTTACACGAGGAGTCAGAAACCTTTCTCATGCTGAATGACAATTTATCTTACCGTTTCTAGGGAAGCAGTTTAATTTAATTTATAATAACATCTTCATATCTCAAAATCTGTGTGGTTATGTGGTTAATCAAAATTCTATACAAATCTAAATTAAAATGATGCAATCCTAAAAAGTAACTTCTATTGCCATTGCCAACTATGTAAAAATAGCCTACATAAAGCCAACAAATAAAAACATTGCAGCCTGCAGGAAGAAATTATCCTGAGAAAAATAAATATCCTATTAATCACATTGGCTACATATTGGCTGTCTGCAACGAACTTGAAATATTGTATCAACTATTAACTTGGGTCCAGCCTGAATCTTGCACTAGCGAACTAAAATATTCCAGGCCCTCAGAGTTTCCTGTGCCAGTGAGCTCGGTAATGTTTAGATTTGTATAATTGTGATTTACTGTAGATAGAATATAGATTAACCAGACAATGATTTTGAGATACAAAGACTTATACACTGAACAAAAATATAAAAGCAACATGTAAAGTGTTGGTCCCATGTTTCATGAGCTGAAAAGATCCCAGAAATGTTCCTTAAGCACAAAAATCGTGTTTCTCTCAAATGTTGCACACACATTTGTTTACATCACTGTTAGTGAGATTTTCTTATTTGCCAAGATGATCCACCCACCTGACAGGTCTGGCATATCAAGAATATGATTAAACAGCATGATCATAACATGGGTGCACCTTGTTCTGGGGACAACAAAAGGCCACTCTGAAATGTGCAGTTTTGTCACACAACACAATGCCAAAGATGTCTCAAGTTTTGAGGGAGCGTGCGGGAGCGTGCAATTCGCATGCTGACTGCTGACATGATAACTGCAGGAATGGCCACCAGAGTTGTTTCCAGATAATTTAATGTTCCTTTCTCTACCATAAGCCACCTCCAACATATTTTTTTTTAAATTTGGCAGCAAGTCCAACCGGCCTCACAACCACAGACCACATGTACCCACGTCAGCCCAGGACCTCCACATCCAGCTTCTTCACCTGCGGTATCGTCTGAGGCAGTGTTGAGGAGTATTTCTGTCTGTAATATACGTTGAAAAATGTTTACCAATCAATTGAAGCTATTAATTATGTATCTAGTTAAAAGAATACTCTTGGTGGACCAAGATTTGCTTTAGTCGGGGACGGCCCTAGTAGAAATGCAGGTAATGAGCTTAGATGCCCAAAGAAATTCTGAGGGAGGACCCTCTGCCAGGTTATGTCCCCCCCCCACTTCTAGAACCAAAGTTGAGACCCTGATATATTGTGTCGTTTTAATAACATATTTTCTCTAGTTATTTTTACCACAACTCCAGTATTTTTCCTTCAAAACTTTCTTTTTAAATAGAGAGCCAATTTATTTTCAGTTTTTTATTTCCATGACTGATCAAAACAGACATATGGTGAGCAATATGTTTGGAATATCGAATCGCAATGAAATCACTATCAAATCGCAATACGTAAAGAATCAGGATAATCCTGAGAATCGCAATACATATCATATTTGCACCTAAGTATCGTGATAATATCGTATCGTGAGGTCATTGGCATTTCCCAGTTCTAGTAGAGGTGTGGAGATATCTTCAAGGCAGAGTATCTTCATGGCTATCCTGACCATAGACACCGTGATTATCAAGGACCTCCAGTCAGAGTTCAAGTGTGTGGCTCTCCTCTTCCGTGGAGAGTAATAAACAGTAATAAACTGTTAAAAACATAAACTTCTTCCACTTCTCTGTTGTGTACCCAGACTGGGGGTATATGCAGGAGGCTGATGGTCATTTTCGTGATGTTGTATTGATTAATGTGACGACTGCTGCTCATCAAATGATTAACGGTTCATAATTACGTGATTAAATGAATTAGGTAATTATTAACTCATTAACCTGGGGAACCATGGGAAAGTTTGGTTTTATTGAGTTTCTATTTCCCAAATTAACTCAAAGACTATCAGAATATCGATTTTACAACAGTCGGTAATTAATCCATTTCCTCTACAGTCTCATTCTGAATGTCGCATAATCCGTAGTTCTGCACAAACCCGAGTCTCACCAATGAGTCCGTACCACACCAGTTGAGTTGATTATTTATTTACAAACAAGCTAAAATTATAATATAAGATACACATACACAAACATACAGTCTATTCTATTGATTAGAACCTAGTACAACAAAACAGCTCCCTAGTGGGCCAACACAATATGACACGTGTTACATAACATGGTGATTTAAAAGAGAGAACGAGAGAGAGTACACGAGAGAAAAATACACTTGGGTGCATTTGTCAGCTATGCTTATTTTAACCCTAACCTCTTATGGGTCAGAAAATAATGATGTAATTACGTGTTGAAGGTCTCTGATGGGGGTTTCTGCTTCTCTGATGACGCACTTCTCTGGTGTAACTCTCTGGTTGTCCTCACGGTGTCAATGTCCTTTGTCTTAGTGGTCTATATTCCTTGCCCTTGATCTGAAAGGGGTCTTTTGAGAACAGCCAGCCCTGTAGCTCAGGGCTCACAGCGTAGGGATGAAAGCAATGAAGGCACACGAGTCGATGGAGAGTGGTGACCGGGTGGTCCTGCTTGAATTCACCCTCTACTCATCAGTAAAATAGATAGATAAAAGGTTCCTTTGTCTTCAACCTCGCGTTGCGTTTTGGGGTTGCTGACTACTCAGACCTTGGCTGCAGCTCAGGTCACTTAGTCTGGTTGTAAAATTCTTAACTCACAAGTTGTATACCCTCGGATCAGAAATGGGCATTTTCACCTTTTAGGGCAATTCTCTGGGCGTACCAAGCACCAGGCAAGGTCTGGATTTTACTCAGATCCAATTTAGACAACTAGCTTCACATTTCATCTTTACAAAAACATTCTCTTTGATCTGGACATTTTCCACACAACGTACAATATGCAAACATCCAGCATATACTAGGACAACTCTTAAAGTTACAATGTTTTCGCTTTAACGCCATCCTTTAACTTTTAATAACTTAACAAAAACGAAATTAATTTTCATATTCCATTTATCAATGTGGTTGATGAAACCTATCGTCCCAAAGTCCATTTATAGCATGTTAATGATCTGAGGCTGGTTCTCCATAGTGAGAGGACAAAGGAATTTTGTCTGCTGCATGAGGGAAGGCGGGGTATCACATGCTCTACATTTTTCGGACCTCTGAGAAACCTGCCTGTCTACTTACATAAAAAAGGGTTGACTATTATGAAAATAAAATAAAAGCACAAGATGGTCTACTGTAGGTTGCCTTTGAGTTTGTAAAGAGCTGCCTATCATTTACTCATGACATGCAATAAAGAGAAAAACGATCATGTTTCTGTCCTTTCTGTCAGTATTTATTGAGGTCTGTGTGAATGGTTTGGCTGCACTGATGTTGGTTTGCCAAATGTTGCTGCTACTGCTGTATCTAATCATCTCCCAACCATCTGTTCTCATGACATTTAGACTCTTCTCTGGCACACACCTTCTCATGTTACACAGCTACACACACACACCTGGGGACAAGGTGAGCACGCAGACACACACACACACACCTGGGGACAAGGTGAGCAAGCAGACACCTACACACACACACCTGGGGACAAGGTGAGCACGCAGACACACACACACACACCTGGGGACAAGGTGAGCAAGCAGACACCTACACACACACACCTGGGGACAAGGTGAGCACGCAGACACACACACACACACCTGGGGACAAGGTGAGCAAGCAGACACCTACACACACACCTGGGGACAAGGTGAGCATGCAGACACACACACACACACACACACACACACACACACGAACAGCTTCTAATTAGTTGTTAAACATTTTATTAAAAAGGATGTTTCAAGTGTCAAACTCAACCTGTCCACTGGGAGGCTACAGGCTGCACTTACACTCTGTGACCCCTCAACTACACTAATCGACTGAGTGCAAAGGCAGTTTGTAGTTATATCTACTATAGGCCTACATACAATGTAGATAGTACTGTACCTTTCACTCATGAAAATTATTTATCAACCTTTCAAAAGTCATCATCATTATTCAGTCATTCATAGTCATGCGTTGTTACGGGTGCTTATCTCGAAACAACTATCCTATTTAAATATATGGCTCTGTCTCTCAAACCATGTGAGACATCCACGTTTTGTGTTTGTTTATGGATAGCCTGTCTTCGGATAAATAGCATATTATTTTAATATTAATATTTAATATTAATAGTATATTAATATTAAAAGTTAATATTTTGGGGGGAATGTGCCCACTAGGAACAGATGTCAGTTAAACGCCTAATTTTGATTTACATTTGGTTAAGTTATCAACTAACGTGAATTCAACGCGAAATCAACAAAACATTTCACCATGTTATTGGATTTTGGTTAAAAGTCTGGTGATAAAAAAGGAGGCAGTGACTTTTTCTAAATCAACTCAGTTTTCCACGTTGATTCAGTGTCATCGCATTGATCTTTTTTATTGAAATAACTCGGAAACAACGTTGATTCAATCAGTTGTTGCCCAGTGTGTAACGGTTTCGTCGGGTGAAGGAGAAGAGGACCAAGGTGCAGCGTCGTAAGTGTTCATTTTAATAAACAAAATAAACTGAACACTGAAATGACAAAAATAATAAAGAGCGAGAACGAAAACGAAACAGTTCATTAAGGAATACGCACAAAACAGAAAACAATCACCCACAACCAAAATGGGGAAAACAGGCTACCTAAGTATGACTCTCAATCAGAGACAACGATCGACAGCTGTCTCTGATTGAGAACCATACCAGGCCAAACACACAAATACAACATAGAAAAAAGAACATAGACTACCCCCCCAACTCAAGCCCTGACCAAACTAACACAAAGATATAAAAAAGGAACTAAGGTCAAAACGTGACAGTACCCCCACCAAAGGTGCAGACTCCGGCCGCAAAACCTGAACCTATAGGGGAGGGTCTGGGTGGGCGTCTGTCCGCGGTGGCGGCTCTGGCGCAGGACGTGGACCCCACTCCACCATAGTCTTGGCCAACTTAAGTGGCGCCTTTGGAGCGGCGACCCTCGCCCCCGACCTCATACTGGGGACCCTAACAGCAGGCCCTGAATAGACGGGAGACTCCGTCAGCACCGTAGTGAAGGGCGACTCCGGCAGCGCCGTAGTGAAGGACAACTCCGGCAGCGGCGTAGTGAAGGACGACTCCGGCAGCGTCGGAGTGAAGGGCGACTCCGGCAGCGCCATAGTGAAGGGCGACTCCGGCAGTGCCGTAGTAAAGGGAGACTCCGGCAGCGGCGTAGTGAAGGGCGACTACGGCAGCGCCGTAGTGAAGGGCGACTCCGGCAGCGCCGTAGTGAAGGGTGACTCTGGCAGCGGCGTAGTGAAGGACAACTCCGACAGCGTCGGAGTGAAGGGCGGCTCCGGCAGCTCCTGACGGGCGGCTCTGGCAGCCTCTGACTGACGGGCGGCTCTGGCAGCTCCTGACTGACGGGCGGCTCTGGCAGCTCAGGACAGACGGGCGGCTCTGGCAACTCAGGACAGACTGGCGACTCTGGCAGCTCAGTGCAGACGGTTGGCTCTGTCCGCGGTGGCGGCTCTGGCGCAGGACGTGGACCCCACTCCACCATAGTCTTGGCCAACTTAAGTGGCGCCTTTGGAGCGGCGACCCTCGCCTCCGACCTCATACTGGGGACCCTAACAGCAGGCCCTGAATAGACGGGAGACTCCGGCAGCACCGCAGTGAAGGGTGACTCCGGCAGCGCTGTAGTGAAGGGTGACTCCGGCAGCGCCGTAGTGAAGGGCGACTCCGGCAGCACCGTAGTGAAGGGCGACTCCGGCAGCGCCGTAGTGAAGGACGACTCCGGCAGCGGCGTAGTGAAGGACGACTCCGGCAGCGTCGGAGTGAAGGGCGACTCCGGCAGCACCGTAGTGAAGGGCGACTCCGGCAGCGCCGTAGTAAAGGGAGACTCCGGCAGCGGCGTAGTGAAGGGCGACTACGGCAGCGCCGTAGTGAAGGGCGACTCCGGCAGCGCAGTAGTGAAGGGTGACTCTGGCAGCGGCGTAGTGAAGGACAACTCCGACAGCATCGGAGTGAAGGGCGGCTCCGGCAGCCTCTGACTGACGGGCGGCTCTGGCAGCTCCTGACTGACGGGCGGCTCTGGCAGCTCAGGACAGACGGGCGGCTCTGGCAACTCAGGACAGACTGGCGACTCTGGCAGCTCAGTGCAGACGGTTGGCTCTGGCAGCTCAAGACAGATAGGCGGCTCTGGCCTGGAGAGAGAACCTAGAGGGAGGAGACGGAGAGACAGCCTGGTGAGTGTGGCTGCCACAGGACCCACCAGGCTGGGGAGACCTACAGGAGGCCTGGTGCGTGGAGGAGGCACCGGATGGACCGGGCTGTGGGGGAGCACTGGAGATCTGGTGCGCAGCCTTGGCACCACTCCTCCAGGCTGGATGACCACTTTAGCCCGGACCATCCAGAATGCAGGCACAGGTTGAACTGAGCTGTGGGTGAGCACTGGAGATCTGGTGCATACTACTCGCACCTCCTTTCAATCGCTCCTTTCAACCACACCAGCCAACGCTTGACAATGCGCATGGTGATCTTAGGCTTGTGTGCGGCTGCTCGGCCATGAAAACTCCTTTCATGGAGCTCCCGATTAACAGTTATTGTGCTGACATTTTTTCCAGAGGCAGTTTGGAACTCGGTAATGAGTGTTGCAACCAAGGACAGAGGATTTTTACGAGTTACACACGTCATCTCTCAGCAATCCCGTTCTGTGAGCTTGTGTGGCCTACCACTTCGCTGTTGCTCCTAGACATTTCCACTTCACAATACTGGCACTTACGGTTGACCGGGGCAGCTCTAGCAGAGCAGAAATTTGACAAACTGATTTGTTGGAAAGGTGGCATCCTATGACGGTGCCAACTTGAATGTCACTGAGCAATTCAGTCAGGCCATTCTACTGTTAATGTTTGTCTACAGAGATTGCATGGATGTGTGCTCAATTGTATACGCCTGTCAATAACGGTGTGGTTGAATAAGACAAATCCACTAATTTGAAGAGGTGTCCACATACTTTTGTGTGTAAATAGTGTATATTTAGACCTGTTGTGACACAATATATTGCGTTATTTTATGACTGGTTATGACCCCTACATAAGAGTGTGAAAACCCACAAAACCTACCACACAAGGCAAACATTCTATTACACCATAGCCTAATTGTCAACAGTATGTTTATGTTCTAACTTTTTTTGAAATTGACCATGATAAATCATCATTGTAATTGCGCACACATTGATGTCAGACATGCACCGACCCCAATGCTTTGTTTCTGATGACTGGTGTCATGATGTTGGCCTGGGGGGTTGGTTTATGACAGTCATAAATACCTCTTCCCCCGCTTTGTCCTCTCTCTACACTACTGAGGTTACATTTGCAAAACCCTTGGTTAACATAGAGATTCTGGGAACATCAGTAGGTGGGGGGAAATGAACTATATTCTGGTAATCCGACCAATTGAACATATGCGGTGGTACTTAATGAATATGATGTCAGTTCGGTTGTCATCTGAGACATTCTCATCAATGATAGGATGACAAACTCTACAGTGGAAAATCTACACATCAACGTTATCGGATTCACATGGAATTGTTGTTCAATTTAAATGTTTGAATAGGAAATTATTTGTGATGGGATGAAATGTGATTTTAGCTTCTAAAATGTGAGATTTGGGTTTTCATAAGATAGGCCTCTGCTCAATCAGTGGCACATTTTTGTAAATATTTGAGTATATCTTTTCATGTGACAACACTGAAGAAATGACACTTTGCTACAATGTAAAGTAGTGAGTGTACAGCTGGTATAACAGTGTACATTTGCTGTCCCCTCAAAATAACTCAACACACAGCCATTAATGTCTAAACCGCTGGCAACAAAAGTGAATACACCCCTAAGTGAAAATGGATCACTCTTCCAGAAACTTTAAAATGAGGGCCAGGTTGTCAGGATGGGTAATGTACTGTATAAGTACACATTCATCACATGCAAGTTCCCCTCAAGATGCACTTCATTTTAACTAGCTATATGCTGTGTAACAACTAGTAATTACATTGTACTTAGGCAAACATCACATGTGCTTTGAAATGGTGTGTGATGACACTCGCATTAAATCTGTTTTCGTTAGCTCAACCAAGTTGACCCAGATGGTATGCTTTATTTTATGGGCAAGTGCTAGCAACAACATTGACTGGAGATATATTTTGAACAATGCACATTAATGTTTAAGTAATTAGTGTCTATTGAGCATAGGCTATAATATCTTAGACACCCAGTACATCCACAAGGGATCGCAACCTTTGTCAAAGTTGTTCATGAATCAGATGCAGCTCAGATGAAGCAAAAACACTAAGTTGGTGAATTAGTGTAAACTTGCACCAGGCACAAGTTTTTATTACATTATAACTATAAGTAGTTACAGTTAACTACAAAAGTTGTTACAGTATAAATGCACATGTAATTAAGCATCCTATACCTAGGACCTAGGATCCTAGACCTAGGATGCTAAATTATGATGTACTAGTGTGTTTATTCTCCCACATGATTCTTAGTCACACCACACGGGGAAAGTCTAAATAGGGCCCACTCATTGTGCAGTGCAGTATGCCTATAGTCTGCAGTAGGCCTATCTGCTCAAAGCCTATCTGCTCAAAGTAAAATTATGCTAATTTTGCTCAAATTAAAGAATTGAAATAATAAATCATTGGCCTTTTAAGATAAAATAACGACATTTCAGTTCAAATAGAATTTCATTTAATCTCTAGAATCCACTCTTCATTTTTTTTATTTTTTTTATTGAACCTTTATTCAACTAGGCAAGCCAGATAAGAACTAATTATTATTTACAATGACGGCCTACATGCAGAGGTTAGACAAAAAACTCTTTATCTGTGTTTTCAGATCAAAAGGTCTAGGATGCTTAAAGTTGTCTACCAGATGGTTGGTGTAGACCAAGGCATGCAGGAGAAAGTGTCACTTTGTGAGAAACTGTCCTGCAGCAGAAGTGAGGCTTAAGACTTTTCATCCACAGCAGAAACAACTTACCTGGAGAAGGTAAATTATTTTAGACAGTTCCCTTCCATCTAAGAGGCTAATTTAACAGTAATAAACTGTTAAAAACGTAAACTTCTTCCACTCCTCTGTTGTGTCCCCAGACTGTTGGAGGCTGATGTATTCAGCCGAGCAGGAGGCTGAAGGTCATCCTGACCCCCAGCTCAAGCTCAGGGTCAGGCTCAGGGTCGGGAGGTCAAGGGTCAGGGGGCCAGTGGGCTACTCGTCCTCACTGACCCCTGCAGAAGACTGACTGTCTGTCAGGTGGGGCTCCACCAGGCTCTGGTCCACAGTGAGATGAGTGTCATCCTCATCCAGCTGGGGGATATGGGGGAGGGGGGCTACACAGACCTGCCCCCCAGCCTGCAGCACCTGTTCTGCAAGAGCTCCCCCTTAAGGTGGCATGAGGGAAGGAGGGGTTCAATGTTGCTTAACTCAAATTTTGAGAAGAGGCATTGCGCATGGTGATCTTAGGGTTGTGTGCGGCTGCTCGGCCATGGAAACCCAATTCATGAAGCTCCCAACTAACAGCTTTTGTGTTGACATTGCTTCCAAAGGCAGTTTGGAACTCGGTAGTGAGTATTGCAACCGAGGACAGATTATTTTTACGAGTTACGCACGTCAGCACTCGGCGATCCCGTTCTTGTGAGCTTGTGTGGTCTACCACTTCGCAGCTGAGCTGTTGTTGCTCCTAGATGTTTCCCACTTCACAATAACAACACTTACAGTTGACCGGGCTGCTCTAGCAGTGCAGAAATTGGACAAACTGGCTTTTTGGAAAGGTGGCATCCTATGACGGTGCCACATTGAAAGTCACTGACCTCTTCGGAAAGGCCATTCTACTGCCAATGTTTGTCTATGGAGATTGCATGGTTGTGTGCACCTCTCAGCAACGGGTGTGGCTGAAATTGCCAAATCCACAAATTTAAAGGGGTGTCCATATACTTTTGTATATACTAGTCAAAAGTTTGGACACAACTTCCAGGGTTTTTCTTTATTTCTTACTATTTTCTACATTGTACATCAAAACTATGAAATAACACACAGAAATTTAGAACCAGGAACAGATATAGCCCTTGGTTCTCCCCAGACCTGACTGCCCTTAACCAACACAAAAACATCCTATGGCGTTCTGCATTAGCATCGAACAGCCCCCGTGATATGCAGCTGTTCAGGGAAGCTAGAAACCATTATACACAGGCAGTTAGAAAAGCCAAGGCTTGCTTTTTCAAGCAGAAATTTGCTTCCCGCAACACTAACTCAAAAAAGTTCTGGGACACTGTAAAGTCCAAGGAGAATAAGAACACCTGCTCCCAGCTGCCCACTGCACTGAAGATAGGAAACACTGTCACCACTGATAAATCCACCATAATTGAGAATTTCAATAAGCATTTTTCTACGGCCGGCCATGCTTTCCACCTGGCTACTCCTACCCCGGTCAACAGCACTGCACCCCCAACAGCAACTCGCCCAAGCCTTCCCCATTTCTCCTTCTCCCAAATCCGTTCAGCTGATGTTCTGATAGAGCTGCAAAATCTGGACCCCTACAAATCAGCCGGGCTAGACAATCTGGACCCTTTCTTTCTAAAATTATCTGCTGAAATTGTTGCCACCCCTATTACTAGCCTGTTCAACCTCTCTTTCGTGTCGTCTGAGATTCCCAAAGATTGGAAAGCAGCTGCGGTCATCCCCCTCTTCAAAGGGGGGGACACTCTTGACCCAAACTGCTACAGACCTATATCTATCCTACCATGCCTTTCTAAGGTCTTCGAAAGCCAAGTCAACAAACAGATTACCGACCATTTCGAATCTCACCATACCTTCTCTGCTATACAATCTGGTTTCAGAGCTGGTCATGGGTGCACCTCAGCCACGCTCAAGGTCCTAAACGATATCTTAACCGCCATCGATAAGAAACATTACTGTGCAGCCGTATTCATTGATCTGGCCAAGGCTTTCGACTCTGTCAATCACCACATCCTCATCGGCAGACTCGACAGCCTTGGTTTCTCAAATGATTGCCTCGCCTGGTTCACCAACTACTTCTCTGATAGAGTTCAGTGTGTCAAATCGGAGGGTCTGCTGTCCGGACCTCTGGCAGTCTCTATGGGTGTACCACAGGGTTAAATTCTCGGGCCGACTCTGTTTTCTGTATACATCAATGATGTTGCTCTTGCTGCTGGTGATTCTCTGATCCACCTCTACGCAGATGACACCATTCTGTATACTTCTGGCCCTTCTTTGGACACTGTGTTAACAACCCTCCAGGCAAGCTTCAATGCCATACAACTCTCCTTCCGTGGCCTCCAATTGCTCTTAAATACAAGTAAAACTAAATGCATGCTCTTCAACCGATCGCTACCTGCACCTACCCACCTGTAGGCTCTGACTTAGAATACGTGGACAACTACAAATACTTAGATGTCTGGTTAGACTGTAAACTCTCCTTCCAGACCCATATCAAACATCTCCAATCCAAAGTTAAATCTAGAATTGGCTTCCTATTTCGCAACAAAGAATCCTTCACTCATGCTGCCAAACATACCCTTGTAAAACTGACCATCCTACCAATCCTCGACTTTGGCGATGTCATTTACAAAATAGCCTCCAATACCCTACTCAACAAATTGGATGCAGTCTATCACAGTGCAATCCGTTTTGTCACCAAAGCCCCATATACTACCCACCATTGCGACCTGTACGCTCTCGTTGGCTGGCCCTCGCTTCATACTCGTCGCCAAACCCACTGGCTCCATGTCATCTACAAGACCCTGCTAGGTAAAGTCCCCCCTTATCTCAGCTCGCTGGTCACCATAGCATCTCAAACCTGTAGCACGTGCTCCAGCAGGTATATCTCTCTAGTCACCCCCAAAACCAATTCTTTCTTTGGCCGCCTCTCCTTCCAGTTCTCTGCTGCCAATGACTGGAACGAACTACAAAAATCTCTGAAACTGGTAACATTTATCTCCCTCACTAGCTTTAAGCACCAACTGTCAGAGCAGCTCACAGATTACTGCACCTGTACATAGCCCACCTATAATTTAGCCCAAACAACTACCTCTTTCCCAACTGTATTTAATTAATTTATTTATTTTGCTCCTTTGCACCCCATTATTTTTATTTCTACTTTGCACATTCTTACATTGCAAAACTACCATTCCAGTGTTTTACTTGCTATATTGTATTTACTTTGCCACCATGGCCTTTTTTGCCTTTACCTCCCTTCTCACCTCATTTGCTCACATTGTATATAGACTTGTTTATACTGCATTATTGACTGTATGTTTGTTTTACTCCATGTGTAACTCTGTGTCGTTGTATCTGTCGAACTGCTTTGCTTTATCTTGGCCAGGTCGCAATTGTAAATGAGAACTTGTTCTCAACTTGCCTACCTGGTTAAATAAAGATGAAATAAATAAATTATGTCAAACTTGATCTCTTGGATATATTACGAGAGGACATCAATGCATTATTTGACCGTCTAGAATTCAGCCAATGTCAGATTGATGATCTAAGGAAAGAGAACAGAGCTGAAAGGTGCTGTTGTCGTGTCTTTGGCATCATTAAAAGTGAAGACTTATTTTATCCAAATCAATTCTTTGTAATTATTATTACATGAATAAACTAATCATGTAAATGTAATTAACTAGGAAGTTGGGGCACCAAGGAAAATCTTATTTCAGATATTTTAATATCTGATCAATTAGTCTTCTAATCAATGAATTATTCTTTACCTCGCTTAGTCTCATTATAAACGTTGTAAATTGTTGGTTATCTGCACGAATCCAGCCTTTACTATGAATCATCCATACACCAATTGGCTTAATCATTTATTTATTAACTAACTAAATAATCACAGAAATGCATAAACAAACAACAGTAGATATGGTTACAAGGAAATGAAATAGGAGGTTCCCTTTTGGGCTAAGCTGATATGACTGCTTGGTGTACAAAGTGAAATGGGTGTGGACTGAGAACATGTGGGAAAGACAAAAGGAATCTGTCACGACTTTCGCCGAAGTCGGCTCCCCTCCTTGTTCGGGCGGCATTCGGCGATCGACGTCACCGGCTTTCTAGCCATCGCTGCTCCATTTTTCATATTTCCATTTGTTTTGTCTTATTCCATACACACCTGGTTTTCATTCCCTAATCATACTGCATGTATTTAGTCCTCTGTACCCCTCCATGTCTTTGTGTGAAATTGTTTCGTGTTACGTGGTTATCGTTACGCGCCAGACTGAGTTTTCATGTTTCCATGTCTTTTGCACACAGGTTGTTTATTTTGTACTGCAGTGTCTTGTATTGTACATTTATCGCGCCTTACACTTTTGCCTTGTGGGCTGGAGGTTTTCAAGAAGCTGTGTTCTTCTGTTTTTTTCTCTACTGTCATAATAAATTGTGTGCTTGTTCAATACTCCCTGCTCTCCTGCATCTGACCTCAACCAGCAGCGCACAGCCATAACAGAATTTCACACGAAACTATGGAGTCAGCAGGAGCAGGTACCCCGGTTAGAGGAGTCGAGGAGTGCGTCCAGGAACATTTGGCAATGTTACATCATCTTGGTGCCATGATGGATTGTGTTGTTCAGTCCATGGACCACTGGGAGATACAGGAAGTCTCTCCAGTGCTTCGACCAGCGCAACTGGGGTTACCTCTACCAGTCCCAGTGGGATGCGTCTCTCCCTTCCCAGGGAGTATGATGGGACGGCAGCACAGACTTCTAGGGATTCCTGTTACCACTGGACCTCTACCTGGCTACTGCTCACCCAGCTTCCTCGGGAAGGGATAGAGTGTCTGCCCTCGTCTCATACCTCTCAGGGAGAGCTCTGGAGTGGGCAAACGCCATGTGGGGAGAAGGAGACGCGGTGTTGGACCACTTCGAGGAGTTCACCTGTCGCTTCCAAGCTGTCTTTGACCATCCGCCCAAAGGTAGAGCGGCAGGGGAACAGCTCTTCCATTTGAGGCAGGGGATGAGGAACGCCCAGGAATTCGCCCTGGAATTCCGGACCTTGGCCGCCGGAGCAGGCTGGAACGACAGGGCCTTCATCGACCACTACTGGTGCAGCCTGCGTGAGGACGTCCAACATGTGTTGGCCTGCAGGGATGCCACCATCTCCTTTGAGCAACTGGTGGATTTATCCATCACCCGTGTCCAGAGGGGCTCTGTCGGTGCCATCTTCCAACACCCCCGCTCCCGTGCCCATGGAGTTGGGAGGGGCTGTGCGTAGGGAGGCTGGAGGAGGGGCCATCATGTGCACCATCTGTGGCCGCAGAGGTCCCACTGTCGGTCGGTGCCGGGTGGGTCCCTCTGGGAGTCGAGGCAACAGGCAGGGCACTCTGGCGTCACCCCAGTTGAGTCTGCACCACACTCATCCAGAGTCCCCTGTTGACCACCTGTTTGTTTCCCTGAGTTTTCCCTGCATTCCCAGCATAAGGTGCTCGTCGATTCAGGCGCAGCTGGGAGTTTTATCAAAAGAGCGTTAGTCCTTAGTTTAGGGATCCCCATTATTCCTGTAGTTAGACCTTGCCCGGTTCATGCTCTGGATAGTCGACCATTAGGTTCCGGGCTAATCAGGGAAGCCACCATCTCCCTGGCCATGGAGACGCAGGGGGTCGCAAGGAGAAAATCAGTCTCTTCCTCATTGACTGTCCTGTGCTTCCTGTGGTACTAGGCCTTCCCTGGTTGGCTCATCATAACCCCACTATTTTCTGGCAACAGAAGGCTCTCACGGGGTGCTCGCGAGAGTGCTCGGAGTGGTGTTTAGGGGTTTCCGTTGGTGTTACCACAGTGGAAAGTCCAGACCAGGTCTCCACCATGCGCACCCCCCCCCCCCCCCCCCCAGAATATGTTGATTTGGCTCAGAAGGCGACTCAATTACCACCTCATTGACGGGGGTATTGTGCGATAACTCTTCTGGCAGACGCTGCGCTTCCCAGGAGTCACGTGTATCCCCTGTCGCAAGCAGAGACGGTGGCTATAGAGACACATGTCTCTGAATCCCTGCGTCGGGGGTACATTCGGTCCTCTACTTCACACGCCATGTTCTTTACCCGTTTTGTGTTTACCCTGTCCTACAGACCAGGTTCCCAGAATACGAAGGCAGACGCACTGTCCCGGCTGTATGACACAGAGGAGCGGCCCATGGATCAGACTCCCATACTCCCGGCCTCTTGCCTGGTAGCGCCGGTCATATGGAAACTGGACGCGGACATTGAGCAGGTGTTGCGTACCGAGCCCGCTCCTCTCCAGTGTCCCGTCATGCGTCTGTACGTTCCGTCTGCTGTCCGTAACCAGTTGATCTATTGGGTCCACACGTCACCCTCCTCTGGTCACCCGGGGATCGGTCGGACGGTGTGCTGTCTGACTGGGAAGTACTGGTGGCCCACCTTGGCTAAGGACGTGAGGGTTTCCTCCTGCTCAGTGTGTGCCCATTGTAAGGCTCCGAGACACCTGCCCAGTGGTAAACTACACCCCTTACCCGTTCCACAACGACCTTGGTCACACCTGTCTGTGGATTTTTTAACCAATCTACCTCTTTCACAGGGAAACACTACGATCCTGGTTGTTGTGGATTGTTTATTTAAGTCCTGTCGTCTCCTCCCTCTGCCCGGTCTTCCTACGGCCCTACATACTGCGGAAGCCCTGTTTACTCACGTCTTCCGGCACTACGGGGTGCCTGAGCAAATAGTGTCTGATCGGGGTCCCCAGTCCACGTCGAGATTCTGGAATGCGTTCATGGAATGTCTGGGGGTCTCGATCAGCCTTACCTCGGGTTTTGACCTCGAGAGTAACGGGCAGGTAGAGAGAGTCAACCAGGATGTGGGCAGGTTTCTTCGGTCCTATTGCCAGGAACGGCCGGGGGAGTGGGCGGTGTTCGTGCCCTGGGCCGAGATGGCGCAGAACTCGCTTCGCCACTCCTCCACTAACCTCTCCCCCTTTCAGTGCGAATTGGGGGACCAGCCGTAGAATCAGGGTCAGACCGAGGCTCCTTCGGTGGACGACTGATTCAGGCGCGCGGAGGACACATGGGAGGCTGCCCGTATTCACCTCCAGCGAGCCGCACTTCGCCAAAAGACCAGCGCGGACCATCACCGCAGTGAGACCCCGGTGTTTGCACCAGGGGGCCGGGTCTGACTCTCAACCTGAAACCTGCCCCTTCGCCTGCCCTGCTGGAAGCAGGGTCCGCGGTTTGTGGGCCCATTCAAAGTCCTGAGGAGGGTGAAAGAGGTGTGTTACAGATTACAGCTTCCCTCTGATTACCTCATTCCATGTGTCTCTCCTCAGGCCTGTGGTGGCTGGTCCGCTCCTGGAATCTGAGGTGCGGGAGGTTCCTCCGCCCCCTTTGGACATCGAGGGGGCCCCGGTGTACTCCATTCGTTCCATCCTGGATTCGAGGTGTCTTCAGTACCTCGTGGAGTGGGGGGGGTACGGTCCGAAGGAGAGGTGCTGGGTCCCGGTTGTTTTGGACCCTGAACTGCTGCGGGAGTTTCATCGTCGCTGGCCGGAATGCCCTGCCGCTGGAGCCGCGCGTCAAAGGTGTGAAATTGTTTCATGTTATGTGGTTATCATTACGTGCCAGACTGAGTTTTCATGTTTCCATGTCTTTTGCACACAGTTTGTTTATTTTGTATTGCAGTGTCTTGTATTGTACATTTATCGCGCCTTACACTTTTGCCTTGTGGGCTGGAGGTTTTCAAGAAGCTGCGTTCTTCTGTTATTTTCTCTACTGCCATAATAAAGTGTGCAGTTGTTCAATACTCCCTGCTCTCCTGCACCTGACTTCTCCATTAGCAGCGCACAGCCATAACAGTCAGGATCAATGGTCTCAGGGTTTAACCATTTCCAGCCGTGTAGCCAATGCTCCACATGGTATGGTTAGGAATTCAACAATCATTGCAACCTCAGTGTCCACCGAGGTACGCGTGGTCTAAAGAGGATTTCCTCAGAAGTGGGTTTTATTCGTAACAATAGGAAAGGGCTGTTCCATGACACCGGATCATGTCTGTGCTCACGGGGGCAGGCCAGGTACTTAGTTAAACTTTGAAGGGAATATAATTCTCTCACATTAAAGGTTTAACATCACATTACAAAATTTCACAAATTGTTTCATTTCTACTCATTCATTTTATACAAGAATTAGATGCAAACCCCATAATTGAGAAATGTAAACATTCAGAGATATAGTTAAGTGTGTTTCCTGTCATCAGTTGAAACACACTCGTCATACCCGTCCCTTAAGTGTCCACAGACCATCCCCACCTACTGACAAGTGGACATTTTGTTTCAAATTCCCATTTTGGGGATTTAGGAGTTCGCCATGTGAAATCCTTTGTTCTCCCTGTGTCTCTCTTTCTGCATGGTCAAGGGGTAAGAGTCTCCACCAGGAATTTACGACCTGAGATAACAGAACCTGGGTGTAGGAGAGAGAGAGGGAGAGAGAGAGAGAGAGAGAGGGAAGCCACTATCTATACCCAGAAAGGGCCACGTCATGACTGTAGATTCTATTCATGGCAAGGTGGAGGTGGTGCCAAGGGAGAACAAACTGTGGATTCTATTCATGGCAAGGTGGAGGTGGTGCAAAGGGAGAACAAATAACTTTAAAAAACATTGCTTGTGTGCAGTGTCGATCAATGCGGACAAGCTAATCTTTTCAGGGATACCGGAGAATGACAACAGCAGAAGCTGTGAGGACACAGTCCGAGACTTTATGTCAACTCAACTGAAACTGCCCACTGATGTTGTGTGTAATGTCACTTTCTCCAGACTATGTAATTGGCAAGGCCTCTGGGAATAGGCCACGGGCTAGTATTGCATGTTTTGACAAATTTAAGCAAAAGGAAATGGTGAAGAGCAGGGGCAGAGATTTGGGAATAAATTATCACTTCCCCACAGAGATCAATGAAAGGAGAAAAAACTGTATCCCATCATGAATGAAAAGCATTGCCTGAATCAAAACGTTTCCATGGTTATGAATAAACTTTACATCAACAGGCAATTGTATCTGGACTCTAGAGTAACTCCCTGGCTGTTTTAATTCAATGTTCAAATCTGAGTTTGTGTGTTGTAGTGTATCATGATAACTTCAACTATAACCAATACATGCATCCTTCCCAACAAAATACATGAGGTTTTTAACTTGGTCATCATAAATAATATTCCTATTTTGGCTTTCACTGAAACACATTTAGATGCATCTGTAAATGATGGGCAAATGAACATTCATGGATATAGTCTACTGAGAAGGGACAGGAATAGGAATGGTGGGGGTGTAGCTCTGTACATTCAGAATCATATACCTTTTAATGGGAGGGATGACCTTAATATATGTCAAATAGAGGCACTATAGGCTCAAGTACATCTGCCTCATCAGGCACCCATATTGGTAGGATGTGTGTATAGACCTCCTAGCTCTAAGGTGTCCTATCTGGATAACTTATGCACTGGGTTTGACCAGGTCACAGATAGTAACAGAGATGTATTTATCTTGAGTGATTTTAATATAAATTGGAATGATCATAATAATTAAAAAATAACTAAATGTATGAGATATCCCAAGAACTGTGGTTTGAAACAAATGGTTAATGATACTGCTAGATCATCAACTAAGTTGGGTCATCGTTCAGACACATGCATTGATCTGATCTTCTGTAATATACCATTGCAATTCTTAAAAGCCAGATCAATGCCAGTGGGCTGGACAGACCATCAAATTGTGACCATAACCATGAACACCAAGGTTCAAAAGAAACCCCCAAGAATTGTGGTCAAGAGAAATTTTTAAACATTTAATCATGAGCTATTACAAAATAATTTGGCTGCTGTATCCTGGGAGCTGATGGGAGCTGATTTATCTAGAGGATGATTTAAATCACGCTACAGAATGTTTTATTGATTTGCTCACTGATGTAATGGACCATCATGCCCCAGTAAGAAAGAGTACATTTGGGGCTCATCCATTGATGATGAGTCTTTTTCTCAAAGAAATATGCAAAAGTTTTAGGAGCCAAATCTAAAGTAGAAATTGATTCACAGAATTATGCAGTTAAATTAAGTCATGAGAAAAAAACGTTATTTAACAAAAATGCTTTTTATTTATTGATTTTAAAAATGTTTCTAGAAAGGTTGTCACGGCTGACTAGGTGTGTAGATAGGAATCAGGCGCAGAGAGCAGAGAGTTCCAGGGGAAAGATGCACTTTATTCCGGCACCAAAAGTAAATGCCCAAACACACAGGGCGCAAAACACTGACCAACCCAAAACAACGGGTAACTCGACAACAAAGGGGCAGGTTCCACGCGCTAAATAGGGAAGCAAACCAAGCACACACAAAATAGGAACAGATGTAACTAATGAGACAAAACTAACTGAAAGGAAAAAGGATCGGTGGCGGCTAGTAGGCCGGTGACGACGACCCCCGAGCACCACCCGAACAGGCGGGGGAGCCAACTTCGGCGGGAGTCATAACAAAGGTATGGAATACAGTTAAGTGCTTACTTGGTACATATATCTCATCATGCCCATCTAGTGTCGAGGTTGGTGGCGGGAGAACAATAACAAAACCAGCTGATACTGCCAATAATTTTGCAGTTTTTTTACAAAGAAAATGTATTTACTGAGCGATAATGTAAACACCCATTCTTCCAAACAAGCTGTTGTCCAATGGATTGATGATCATATTATGAGCAACAAAACCTGCTCTTTCTGTCTACAAATGGTGTCAGTAGAAGAGGTGTTAAACCTACTGAAGTCATTACCCGATGGAGAATCTACAGGTTATGCTCTTATGGACAATTTTTTACTTTGCTATGCTGCTCCCCAGATTGCAGCTCCACTGAAGTACATATGTAATTGGTCATTGGAAAAGGGGATGTTTGCAAATGTATGGAAGCACGCTAAACTGTGTCCTATTCCGAAAGACTGCAAAGAACTCATTACTCCTGGCAATAGTTGACCAATTAGTCTACTCCCTTCACTCATTAAGATATTGGAGGGTATTGTGAGTAGACAAATATGGGAGTACATGAAAAAGAATGATCTGATTACAGTCAATCAGCATGCTTACTGCAAAAGCCATTCCACTACCACTGCATTGGTTGACATGACTGACCAGTGGCTCAATGCTATAGATAATGGCAGGTTTGTGGGTGTACTAATTTTTGATTTTAGTGCAGTATTTGATTTAGTGGATCACAAAATTATTTGACAAAATTCTTTCATTGTGGTTTTAAGGAGGTAGCATATAATTGTTTACAGTCTTATCTAACTGACAGAAAACAGTCCACCTATATCAATGGTTCATTTTCTTCCCCTCATACTTTAAACTGTGGAATACCGCAGGGCAGTTGCCTTGGGCCACTTCTTTACTTAATATATACCAACGACCTTCCTTTTGCCTTATCGGAAACTCAAGCTATTATATTTGCAGAACATACTACAATTTATACAGCAAGACAATTGGTTCAACAGGTACAGCAAGCTCTAAAAGTGGATTTGGAAAATATCAGGGATTGTTTTTGCCGGAACAAACTTGTTTTAAACACCAAGAAAACCAAAGTTATGTTGGTCTGTTCCACCAACACAGCATGGGATTACAATTAAGTATGTGAGGAGTACAAATTGAGGAAGTGGCAAAAACAAAAAAATAGGAGTGCAGATAGACAACTGCTTACCATGTTCATCTCAAATAACGAATCTATGTATAAAAAAAAGTATTAAAACTGCATGCATGATCATAAGGATAGCTACATATTTACCTGGAAATATTCTTAAGTAAATAACCCAAGCATTAATTAGGAGTCAGGTGAACTACTGTTCTGTGGCCTGGGGAAATACATCAGCAAGTGAAATTAGGAGGCTGCAGAATGCACAGAACAAAGCAGAAGGATTGTTTTAAGGTGAAGATATGGTTCATCTGTTGTAGTTATGTGCAATGCTCTTGGTTGGTCATCAATCAACAAAAGAATCTTTAAAAACATGCTTATTTTATTTAATAATTTACACCCTTTAAAACGGCCAAACTCTATTCACATCAGTTTTCAGTTGGTAAGAGACAGACATTCAGGAAATACTAGGAATAGATTGTCCACCATCTATGTGTTATCCAGAAGAGAAATAAGAGAAGAGAAAGAGAAATAGGCTAAATAACATTTTGATTTAGAGCAATAAAGAAATGTAATAATGTATCTGAGCAAACCAGAAACCAGACTTTTGGAAGATTAGTCCAAATGAGGACTAAAAGAGATCCTAATAATCAAGTGAAATGTCCATTGCTAGTATTTCTTGGCCCAAGCAAGTCTCTTCTTATTATTGGTGTCCTTTAGTAGTGGTTTCTTTGCATCAATTTGGCCATGAAGGCCTGATTCAAGCAGTATCCTCTGAACAGTTAATGTTGAGATGTGTCTGTTACATGAACTCTGTGAAGCATTCATTTGGGCTGCAATTTCTGAGGTTGGTAACTCTAATGAACTTATCCTCTGCAGCAGAGGTAACTTTGGGTCTTCCTTTCCTGTGGCAGTCCTCATGAGAGCCAGTTTCATCGTAGCGCTTGATGGTTTTTGCGACTGCACTTGAAGAAACTTTCAAAGTACTTGAAATTTTCCACATTGACTGACCTTCATGTCTTAAAGGAATGATGGACTGTCGTTTATTTTGGCTTATTTGAGCTGTTCTTGCCATAAAATGGACTTTGTCTTTTACCAAATAGAGCTATCTTCTGTATACCACCTCTTCCGTGTCACAACACAACTGATTGGCTCAAATGCATTAAGAAGGAATGAAATTCCACAAATTAACTTTTAACAAGGCACACCTGTTAATTGAAATGCATTCCAGATGTATACCTCATGAAGCTGGTTGAGAGAATGCCAAGAGTGAGCAAAGCTGTTATCGAGGCAAAGGGTGGCTACTTGGAATAATCTCAAATATAAAATGTATTTTGATTTGTTTAACACTTTTTTGGTTACTACATGATTCCATATGTGTTATTTCATCGTTTTGATGTCTTCACTATTATTCTACAATGTAGAAAACAGTAAAAATAAAGAAAAACCCTGGAATGAGTAGGTGTGTCCAAACTTTGACTGGTACTGTATAGTGTAGATGATGTCGCCACTGTCTGGGATCAAATCGAAGTTTATTGGTTGCGTACACAGTTTAGCAGGGGTTATAGTGGGTGCAGCGAAATGCTTATCTTATGAGCTCCTAACAATGCAGTAAAATGTCAAACATTTACACAAATAATCAATTTAAAGCAGCAATATGCAACTTTTTGGGCGACCTTACCACATTCACATAGAAATGTGTGTTATAGATCTATCAATCTCATTGAAAGCAAGTCTACAAATCTGTAGGTCTGTTCTATGTGCTCTATGCTTCTCATTCTTAACTGTCATTTTTGCGTCTTTTACTTTCGGTTTTGTACACCAGCTACAGACATCTGAAAATCCAATATTAATATGTTTTGATTTGTTTAACACTTTTTTGGCTACTACATGATTCCATATGTGTTATTTCATAGTTTTGATGTCTTCACTATTATTATCTTCACTATTATTATTCCACAATGTAGAAAATAGTAAAAATAAAGAAAAACCCTTGAATTAGTAGGTGTTCTAAAAGTTTTGACAGGTAGTGTATTTCTATAGAGGAAGAAAATAGAAGAAGCCAATATGTTAACTAAAAGACAGCCCGTGGTCGATCCAGATGCCCAGATATTTGCAGGCAGGGCACGATCTAAGTGGGCACCATCCGAAGTACAAATTCTTAAATAATTTGTGTCCTTTTAACACTCGCTAGAATACAATATTTACTTAGTTTTATGCGGATTCAATACTAGTTTGAGGTCAATAAAGGTTTTCTGTAAAACAATGAAGGCAGACTGTAGATCAGAGAGTCTGCACGGTAGCCTAGTGGTTAGAGTTTTGGACTAGTAACTGAAAGGTTGCAAGTTCAAATCCCCGAGCTGACAAGGTACAAATCTGTTGTTCTGCCCCTGAACAGGCAGTTAACCCAGTGTTCCTAGGCTGTCATTGAAAATAAGAATTTGTTCTTAACTGACTTGCCTAGTTAAATAAAGGTTACAAAAATAAATTAAATAAAAAACAGAAGTGGCAGCAACATACACAGTAGTATCATCTGCAAACAAGTGAAGGTTACTTTTTCTTTCTTTCCTTTTTTTACAGACAAACAAATATTGTTAAAATAGATAGTAAAAAGTACAGGACCCAAAATCGACCATTTTTGGACACCTTTTGTAGCATCAAGGAAACCTGATTTAACATCATTAGAAAATACCCATTTTGTCCTGTCTCTCAGGTCGTTTTTAACCAGTTACATGCATCCTGATCCAGGTCAATTTTGGACAACTTTTGAATTAATAATGAGTGGTCCACAGTGTCAAAAGCCTTTGACAGGTCAATTAAAAGGGCAGCACAATGTTGCCTGCTGTTAACTATATCATTTATAAACAATGATAAAGCAGAGATGGTCTTATGACCTGGCCTGAAGACAGATTGATGAACACTTTGAATACATTTTGCAAACAGGAAAGATCTTAACTGAGAATTGATCAAAGATTCTAATATGTTTGCAAGGCAGGAATGTTTAGAAATAGGGCGATAGTTATTTAGGTCACCAGGTTAAACACCTTTGTGGGGAGGAGGTACTTGGGCTGCCCTCCAAACCCTGGGGATAGTACCAGTTACGATTGTCAGAGTAAAAATACGTGTTAATGATTCAGCAATCAAGACGTGAAAAGCTGCAATAAAAACGGGTCAAGCATATCTACACCAGTGGATTTCTTTTGCATCAATCTTAAAAGCAAGGCAGTTAGCACAAAATAGGTAGTAAGTTGTTGAAATGAAAACAAAGATTCACTAATAAATGATGACTGCCCTCTGGGACTGTGCCTCTGATCCAGCAGCACTGGCTTAGTCTCATTCTCCATGCCTCTTATTGTGCTTAGAACATTACGGTTTACCACTTATGTCAATTGTGTGTGAGACTGCAAAGTCCAAAATATGTTTTTATTCAACTCATTGACTTATAACTGTTTTATAGGTGGTTGTGTTCATCAAGGCCAGTTTTGGATTGTTGAATCACAGCCAAAATCTGCTAATGGTTTCTGTCGAAATATGTGATCATCCAAAGGATCTATCTAAGCAGCATATGTCTGGAACAGTTGTTTTAGTTTTGTCATCACTCTCTCATCATCCAACAACTTCTGCTTGAAAGACATCCATTTCTCAGTCATCAAGTTTATTATAGTTGTGACTGCTGTGCATGTGGATGTTTTGTGGATGTATTTACACATTTCTCTGCATGTTCCCATGTGCTCTTTCCCTAGTCTCTAGTGGGCCCCAGACATGACCATGGCCCCCTGGGCCGACTGCGTGTGTGTGTTTGTGTGTATGCATGTGCATGTGTGTATCAGCAGAAGCCAGCACACTCCCATTCAGATGGGAAAGGGTGGGTGTTTGGGGGTAGTGATGGAGATGATGTTTGGCTTAACAGCTGGCACGGGGCCATAGGAGACCTGCTCCCCGGCTTTGTTCCTCTCTGGCCCCAGTGACATGGCACTCGCCCTGCGGTCCCCCCCTGCCTCCCTTCTCCTCCACGCCCCTCTCTCTGGACCCCCTGAACCAAACAAACCCCTGTCCGAACCCCACCCTTTCAGGGGCAAGGCCAGTGGGGTCCGATCCATCATGAGTTAATCAGAGAGCACTAAAAACAGACACCAGATGCACAATGAATGACAACCACATAGATATATAGATATATAGATAACCCAGGCATGAATCTGTGATCGGCAATGTAGTCACTACCACTGCTATGGGTGTTCAAGGGCTGTCCACCAATATATAGAAAGCATATTAAAAGTGATTGAAGTGAATGACTGGGAATCGTGTGGTGTCACATTTGACCTTGTCTCTGTGTCATATATCATAGTAGTAGAAATGACTGGGGAGGTCTGTATAGGGAGTGTCCGGCCAGAGTCTCTGTTAGGGAGTACACTGGGATTCCTAGTGTGCTAGTCTGACTGGCACATTGTTTCTTGGATGATGAGGAAAGTGTTGTTGTGTTAGGCCATAGTATCTCAGTGAAGTCTTTACTCCTTTTCTCTGGGTTTGTAGGGGAGGAATCCACTCCATCACTATTAACCAACAGTTCTGAATAAACAGCAGGTGGTGGTGGGGGCGGGGGGGGGGGGGTCGTAGAGGTACAATGGACTGGCCTTAGGCCTACTGCCCTCAGGATCACTTAAACCAATGTGCACAAACACACACCACACACACCGAGCATGCACACCCCCAACACAATACTAACAGCCCTCACACATGCTCCCCCCTATGGAGAAGACAGCAAGACTAAGGAATCTAACAGGGCCCCATGCTGTGTATGTTTGCACAATAGAGAGTGTCCATGTGTGGTGGTGAGTAGAGATATAAGGACAGAGCATCAGCTGGGCTTCTGGACTACCTCTTCCCCTTTAGAGGCCCTTGCCTGAAAAAAGTGTGGCACTTGGGTTGAAGAGGAGGCGCTACCAGGTGAATGCCATCCCCCTCTGTCCCCTTCCTTTCTCTGTCTTTTTTCAATCACTGTTCATCTTTTAGTATCTCTTTCTCTGCTACCTTCTTGTGGCATGTCCTTCATTTAAGTCAGTATTGATGGGATGGAGCATCTCTTTCTGTCTCTCTAGATTCTGTTTCGAGAAGGGGCAGTTCGCTCAGCCTAATCAGATATGGCACTTTACAACTACACTGAACAAAAATCTAAATGCAACATGTAAAGTGTTTCGTGAGCTGAAATTAAAGATCCCAGAAATTTTCCATATGCACATAAAGCTGAAAAACAAAAAAATTGCACTCATTTGTTTACATCCCTGTTAGTGAGCATTTCTCCTTTGCCAGGATGATCTATCCACCTGAAAGGTGTGGCAAATCAAGAAGCTGATTAAATAGAACGATCATTACACCGGTGCACCTTGTGCTGGGGACAATGAAAACTCTAAAATGTGCCGTTTTGTCACACAACACAAGGCCACAAGTTTTGAGGGCGTGTGCAATTGGCATGCTGACTGCAGGAATGCCCACCAAAGCTGTTGCCAGATAATTTAATGTACATTTCTCTCCCATAATGTAATGGCTGTTTGAAGAAGAGGACCAAGGTGCAGCATGGTACGTGTTCATGATTTTTAATAAAACTGAACACTAGAACAAAAAATAACAAAGCGGTACAAACAAAAGAGTTCTGTCTGAATGCAGACACACAAAACAGAAAATAACTACCCACAAAACACAGGTAGGAAAGGGCTACCTAAGTATGGTTCTCAATCAGAGACAACGATAGACAGCTGCCTCTGATTGAGAACAACACCCGGCCAAACACACAGAAATAGAAAACATAGAATGCCCACCCCAACTCACGCCCTGACCAAACCCATGACACATAATCTGCCTCCAATGTCGATTTAGAGAATTTGGTACATCCAACCGGCCTCACAACTGCAGACCACGTGTAACCACGCCAGCCGAGGACCTCCACATCCAGCTTCTTCACCTGCGGGATCGTCTGAGACCAACCACCAGGATAGCTGATGAAGCTGTGGGTTTACACAATCAAAGAATTTCTGCACAAACTGTCAGAAACCGTCTAAGGAAGCTCATATGCGTGCTCGTTGTCCTCAACAGGGTCTTGACCTGAAAACAGTTTGTTGTAGTAACCGACTTCATTTGGAAAATGCTCACCTTCGATGGCTACTGACATGCTGGAGAAGTGTGCATTTCACGGATGAATCCCGTTTCAACTGTACGAGGCAGATGGCAGAAAGCGTGTATGGCGTCATGTGGTCGAGCGGTTTGCTGATGTCAATGTTGTGAACAGAGTGCCCCATAGTGGCAATTGGCTTATGGTATGGGCAGGCATAAGCTAAGGACAACATTCCACAGGCCACAATCAACAGCCTGATCAACTCTATGCGAAGGAAATGTGTAGCGCTGTATGAAGCAAACGCTGGTTTTGTGATTCACGCACCTAGCTTTTTTAAGGTATCTGTGACCAATAGGTGCATATCTGTATTCCCAGTCATGTGGACTCCATAGATTAGGGGCTAATGAATTTATTTCAACTGACTGATTTCCTTGTATAAACTGTAACTCAGTAAAATGTTTGAAATTATTGCATGTTGCATTTATATTTTTGTTCAGTGTAAATAAATTCACCTTCTTTTGGATGTGTAACAACATCTTCAAGAGACCAACACATCTTCTTTAATTAAGGATTTAAATTAAACCAAGTGAGGAGAGCAGGTTGCATTAGTTCCCTACAGGCTGAGATGAGCCAGTTAAGGAGAGGAGAACAGCGCGGTGGTGTGTTCTTCTATAAACAGACTAGCGCAGGGTTTGAAAGGTGACCGGCAGGCAGAGAGGAGGAGGAGGAGAAGGAGGAGGACAGCTGTTTATATGGCAGATGGCCAGTTCATGGCTCCCCAGGGGAAATCTGTCAGCTGAGTCACCCACTGCACTGTACCGCTCAGCAACGCAAGTCAAACTGCCAAGGACACCTCGCCCGCCTGCGATTACACATACGTATGGACTTACAGCGTTACACACATACTGTACATAGGCACACACACTCAAATAGGCAACTGCAAACCTTTATGTCCCTCCTCAAACTCACCTTCCAAAAAACACTTTAACATTCATGAAGACCCTCCACACGTCCACTACTGCAGCCCCAAACCTGTTAATACCTACATTCCCCCCAGCATACATATACAGTACCAGTCAAAAGTTTGGACACACCTACTCATTCAAGGGTTTTTCTTTATTTGTTATATTTTCTACATTGTAGAATGATAGTGAAGACATCGAAACTATTAAATAACACATTTGGAATCATGTAGTCACCAAAAAAGTGTTAAACAAATACATTTTGAGAATTTGAGATTCTTCAAATAGCCAACCTTGATGACAGCTTTGCAAACTCTTGGCATTCTCTCAATCAGCATTATGAGGTAGTCACCTGGAATACATTTCAACAGGGAGAAGGGGGAGAGACGGACACCAGTTACGAGAGATAAGAAAGACCGAGCAAAACCGAAGTGATATCTTTGATATATTTATTTTCCGTCTTAGTAAAGTTGTTTTGTGGACTAAAGCCTCCCTGTCTCTTTGTCAATCTCTGTACGCTCAACCCACCACCCCATGGTTTACTACATATGGTGGAGAATGAGGGAAGCTCAGTAGCTTTGGGTGCCGTGGAGTCGAGTGTGCGGAGATTACCATGGAGGAGCTGGTGGTTCAGTTCATCCTCAGCCAGCAGAAGCAACAGGCTCTCCAGGAGGGAGCAAGCACTGGAGGAGCAGCACCAACAAAACCGCAGACTGGTAGAGGCGGTAGCCCAGTTGAAGGTTGGGAGGGCTCAGGAGTCTGGCCCGAATCAGTTCCTGGTTCAGTTAAGGGTGGAAGATGACGTGTTAGTCGTATCTGTGCACCTTCGAGAGGACGGCACAGCGGGAAGGATGGCTTGGGCCCAAGTGGGCCAGTCTGTTGGCACCCTACCTCTCTGGGAAGGCCCAGAAGGCCTACTTTGATTTGAACACGGACCAGGCCGCGAATTATGAGGGACTCAAACGGGAGATACTAAGCCGCTATGGGTTCAATCTCGCACGCCGCGCACAACTGGTCCACGACTGGGCCTTTGACCCCACCCTGTCCCCCTGTGCTCAGATGAGCGACCTTTTGTGGCTGACCAAGGGCTGGCTACTGACGGAACTACCGTCCCTCCCGATGCTCGACAAGCTCATCCTGGATAAATATCTTCGGGCCCTGCCCTACGAGATGAAGGAGACGGTGAGCATGCAGAACTCCCAGAGCCTGGAGGAGTTGCTGACAGAGGTGGAAATTCACCAGAACACCCAGGACCTGCTGAGAAGGTCCGAGCGGAGAGAGGAGACGCGGCAAGGAGTGTGACCAACACAAAGAGAGGCGAGGAGCTGAAGGGGGCCAAGACGGAACCAGCCGAGGCTGTGAAGCGGGAAGGTGACCCAAACTGACGACGTCGGCGGCTGCTGGACCCTGATCAGAGACGCTGCTATGCGTGCGGTGATCCGGTGCAACTTGCGTGGAGCTGTCCCTACCGGGAGGAGGCCATTCCCTCCGCCATGACTGTCCTCTATTCCAGGCACTGTGGAGGAGGGACCTGGGGAGGCGAGCATGGGAGGTAGGAAGAAAAGGAAAAATGACGGTGGCCTGTGCAACCCAACCCCCGCCATGAGAGGTGTCCAGTGGACCCGAGTCGGACCTGGAGGAGGGCGACGACCCCGCTCCGGCAAGTGATCCACCGTGCGAGGAAGACCTCAGGCTCCCCTTTGTGGAGGTGGAGGCCCTAGACGGACCTCCCGACACGGGAATCCTCATGAGTCAGTTCGGGACGGCACAATTAGAAGACCCCAATCTCCAGAACGCTAGGGGCCAGGTGATTGCGGTGGATGGCGTACTGTTACCACTTCGCAATCAAGCATAACTTATTGTATCAGGTAGTAAAGCATAATGGGGAGACCCAATACTCGTTATTCATACCCAGCCAGTATGTTAGGACTGTGCTGCAGCTTGCCCACACCCACCTGCTTGGGGCACACCTGGGGATGGAGAAAACCAGGGAGCGGATCAGGAACCGGTTCCACTGGCTCGGAGTCGAGCGTGCCGTGGAGTACTACTGCCATAGTTGCCCAGAGTGCCAGATCACAGCTCAGAGGGTGCATTATCGAAACCCTTTGGTTCCCTTGCCCATTATAGGAGTGCCATTCGAGCAGGTGGCAATGGATCTGGTGGGTCCGTTGGTGAAGACCGCGAGGGGACACCAATACATCCTGGTAATCATGGACTATGCCACCCGGTATCCTGAGGCGATCCTGCTACGCACGGCGGCAGCAAAAGGTATTGCACGGGAGCTCTTCCATTTATTTAGCCGGGTGGGCATTCCGTGGGAAATCCTGACAGACCAGGGCACCGCGTTCATGTCTTGTGTGATGAAGGATGTCTGCAATCTGTTATGAATCGAACAGGTGAGGACCAGTGTGTACCATCCACAAACCAACGAGCTGGTGGAATGCTTCAATAAGACCCTGAAACAGATGCTGAAGAAGGTCATCGAGAGAGACGGGAGGAACTGGGACCAGCTGCTGCCCCACCTGATGTTTTCAATGCGCGAGGTACCCAAAGCATCCACGGGGTTCTCCCCCTTTGAACTCCTGTATTGCCGTCGGTCCCGTAGGCTGCTGGACCTAGTCAAGGAGGTCTGGGAAGAACAGCCGACCACCCTTCGCAGCATAATAGAACATGTGGAGGAGATGAGGGACAGGATGACGGTGATTTGGCCAGTGGTGAGAGAGCACATGGCCCAGGCGCAATGTGCCCAGGAGCGTGTATATAACTGGGGGGGCCCAACCATGAGAGTTCCAACCTGGTGAAAAGGTCTTGGTGTTGATCCCTACCATGGAGAGTAAATTCCTGGCTACATGGCATGGGCACTACGACATCGTTGAGCGGGTAGGCGATGTCAACTATAAGGTCCGCCAACCGGGGCCGAGAAAACCCCTCCAGCTTTACCATGTGAATTTACAGAAGAAATGGCACGCACGCGAGGCGCTATGAGTGACGTGGACACGGCCACAGCAGGGCCTGCCCTCAGTCAAAGTGGCAATGGGGGAAGATCTCAGCCCGACCCAACAACAAGAGCTCAGAGAGTTGGTCCAGCGGAATACGGCGGTGTTCTCTGAGGTGCCGGGGCACACAGGCCTCGTGGAACATCAGATCTACACCCTTCCGGGAGAAAAAGTGTGTAAACGGCCATACCGGATACCAGAAGTCCGGAGGGTGGCGGTCCAGCTGGAGTCACACAGTGAGTGGTCTAGCCCCATAGTGCTGGTTCCGAAACCGGACGGAACCGTTCGCTTCTGTAATGACTTCCGGGACCTGAACGAGGTCAGTAAGTTTGATGCCTACCCTGGGTGGACGAACTGATCAACCTCTGGGGATGGCAATATACGTCAGCACCTTGGACCTGACGAAGGGGTACTGGCAGGTGCCCCTGGCAGAGGCCTCCCGGGAGAAGACTGCCTTCTCCACCCCAGGGGGGATATACGAAAGAGAATCGCTGTAAGGACAGGAACCAGCGGGTGACACGGTCATTCGTGTCCTTACCTCGTGCCAACCACACAAGGGGGGCATGGTCAGTGATCTAGGCGACCAGTTTTGATAGCCTTTAGCCGCACCCTCATACTACTCCTTCTCTGTTCCGCGGGTGATGTGGAAGTAAACCCAGGCCCTGCATGTCCCCAGGCACCCTCATTTGTTGACTTCTGTGATTGAAAAAGCCTTGGTTTCATGCATGTCAACATCAGAAGCCTCCTCCCTAAGTTTGTTTTACTCACTGCTTTAGCACACTCTGCTAACCCTGATGTCCTTGCCGTGTCTGAATCCTGGCTCAGGAAGGCCACCAAAAATTCTGAGATTTCCATACCCAACTATAACATCTTCCGTCAAGATAGAACTGCCAAAGGGGGGGAGTTGCAGTGTACTGCAGAGATAGCCTGCAAAGTAATGTCATACTTTCCAGGTCCATACCCAAACAGTTCGAACTACTAATTTTGAAAATTACTCTCTCCAGAAATAAGTCTCTCACTGTTGCCGCCTGCTACCGACCCCCCTCAGCTCCCAGCTGTGCCCTGGACACCATTTGTGAATTGATCGCCCCCCATCTAGCTTCAGAGTTTGTTCTGTTAGGTGACCTAAACTGGGATATGCTTAACACCCCGGCAGTCCTACAATCTAAGCTAGATGCCCTCAATCTCACACAAATCATCAAGGAACCCACCAGGTACAACCCTAACTCTGTAAACAAGGGCACCCTCATAGACGTCATCCTGACCAACTGGCCCTCCAAATACACCTCCGCTGTCTTCAACCAGGATCTCAGCGATCACTGCCTCATTGCCTGTATCCGCTACGGAGCCGCAGTCAAACGACCACCCCTCATCACTGTCAAACGCTCCCTAAAACACTTCTGTGAGCAGGCCTTTCTAATCGACCTGGCCCGGGTATCCTGGAAGGACATTGACCTCATCCCGTCAGTTGAGGATGCCTGGTCATTCTTTAAAAGTAACTTCCTCACCATTTTAGATAAGCATGCTCCGTTCAAAAAATGCAGAACTAAGAACAGATATAGCCCTTGGTTCACTCCAGACCTGACTGCCTTCGACCAGCACAAAAACATCCTGTGGCGGACTGCAATAGCATCGAATAGTCCCCGCGATATGCAACTGTTCAGGGAAGTCAGGAACCAATACACGCAGTCAGTCAGGAAAGCTAAGGCCAGCTTCTTCAGGCAGAAGTTTGCATCCTGTAGCTCCAACTCCAAAAAGTTCTGGGACACTGTGAAGTCCATGGAGAACAAGAGCACCTCCTCCCAGCTGCCCACTGCACTGAGGCTAGGTAACACGGTCACCACCGATAAATCCATGATTATCGAAAACTTCAACAAGCATTTCTCAACGGCTGGCCATGCCTTCCGCCTGGCTACTCCAACCTCGGCCAACAGCTCCGACCCCCCCCGCAGCTACTCGCCCAAGCCTCTCCAGGTTCTCCTTTACCCAAATCCAGATAGCAGATGTTCTGAAAGAGCTGCAAAACCTGGACCCGTACAAATCAGCTGGGCTTGACAATCTGGACCCTCTATTTCTGAAACTATCGGCCGCCATTGTCGCAACCCCTATTACCAGCCTGTTCAACCTCTCTTTCATATCGTCTGAGATCCCCAAGGATTGGAAAGCTGCCGCAGTCATCCCCCTCTTCAAAGGGGGAGACACCCTGGAGGAGTGAGGAGCTTCCTACTGACATACATGATGGGGTGCTCCTCACCTTCCTGCTCTTGGGACAAAGCGGCCCCTACCCCGGTGTCAGACGCGTCTGTCTGGACGAGGAGGTTCTTTGAGAAGTCCGGGGTGACGAGTACGCGGTGCGAACACAGTGCATCCTTCAGGGCCTGGAACGCCGCCTCTGTGTCTTCTGTCCATCGCACCGTCTGGGGTAGTTGTGCATTTGTTAGATCTGTGAGGGGAGAAGCTATTGCAGCAAAGTTAGGTACGAATCTACGGTAGTAGCCTGCTAACCCCAGGAATGACTTTACCTGCCTCTTGGTTCGGGGGACTGGCCATCCCCTAATGGCAGCAGTTTTTTTTCTTGGGGTTTCACATTTCCCCTCCCGATCTGAAATCCCAGATACTCCACTTCGGCATAGCCCAGCTTGCACGTGTGGGGGTTCGGGGTCAGACCTGCATCCATTAGCGCTTCAATCATGGCCTGTAAAAAAGTCAGAAATAGCGATATAAAAAATGCCTTACCTTTTGATGATCTTCTTCTGTTGGCACTCCAAAAGGACCCAATTACATCACAAATGGTCCTTTTGTTCGATAATGTCCTTCTTTATGTCCATAAAAACTCAGTTTAGCTGGCGCGCTTCAGTCAATAATCCATCCAGTTTCCCTCCATCAAAATGCATACAAAATTCATCCCAAACGTTACTAATAAACTTTTCCAAACAAGTCAAACAACACTTATAATCAAATCTTAGCTTCCCTAATACGCAAATAAACGATAAAATTTAAGGAGGAGAATAGTATGTTCCTTACCGGAGATAAATAAGAAAGAACGTGCTTTCCTCCACGCGCTTGGAAACACTACAGCAAAATGTGAGCCACCTAGAAAAACTACAATTTCTGGGAAATTTTTCCAAAAACCAGCCTGAAACTCTTTCAAAGACTGTTGACATCTATTGGAAGCCCTAGGAACTGTAATCTGGGAGGACTTGGCCTTATTATTAAAGTTATAGCCATTGAAAATAGAGGTAAACTAAAATGTTTTGGGGGGTGGTTTGCCCACAGGGTTTCGCCTGCCATATCAGTTCTGTTATACTCACAGACATAATTTTATGTGTGTTTTCCATCTAAATTATACACATATCCTAGATTCTGGGCCTGAGTAACAGGCAGATTACTTACGCTTTTCATCCGGACGTGAAAATATTGCCCCCTATCCCTAAGAATTTTTAAACAGGTCAACATTCACAAGGCCGCAGGGCCAGATGGATTACAAGGATGTGTACTCCGAGCATGCCCTGACCAAATGGCAAGAGTCTTCACATTTTAAACCAGTCCCTGACTGAGTGTGCAATACCAGCATGTTTTAAGCAGACCCCCATAGTTCCTGTGCCCAAGAACATGAAGATAACCTGCCTAAATGACTACCGACCTGTAGCACTCACGTCTGTAGCCGTGAAGTGCTTTGAAAGCTGGTCGTGGCTCACATCAACACCATTATCCCAGAAATCCTAGACCCACTCCAATTTGCATACCGCTCCAACAGATCCACAGATGATGCAATCTCTATTGCACTCAACAATACCCTTTCCCACTATTCATTGACTACTTCATTGACTACAGCCCAGCGTTCATCACCATAGTGCCCTCAAAGCTCTTCACTAAGCTAAGGACCCTGGGACTAAACACCTCCCTCTGCAACTGGATCCTGGACTTCCTGACGGGCCGCCCCCAGGTGGTAAGGGTAGGCAACAACACGTCTGTCACGCTGATCCTCAACACTGGGGCCCCTCAGGGGTGTGTACTTAGTCCCCTCCTGTACTCCCTGATCACCCACGACTGCGTGGCCAAACATGACTCCAACACCAGCATTAAGTTTGGTGATGACACAACAGTGGTAGGCCTGATCACCAACAATTATGAGACAGCCTATAGGGAGGAGGTCAGAGACCTGGCCATGTGGTGCCAGGACAACAACCTCTTCCTCAATGTGATCAAGACAAAGGAGATGATTATGGACTGCAGGAAAAGGAGGACCAAGCACGCCTCAATTCTCATCGACGGGGCTGTAGTGGAACAGGTTGAGAGCTTCAAGTTCCTTGGTGTCCACATCACCAACAAACTATCATGGTTCAAACACACCAAGACAGTCGTGAAGAGGGCACAACAAAGCCTATTCCCCCTCAGGAGACTGAAAATATTTGGCATGGGTCCTCAGATCCTCAAAAGGTTCTACAGCTGCACTCTCGAGATCATCCTGACTGGTTGCATCACTGTCTGTTATGGCAACTGCTCGGCCTCCAACCGCAAGGCACTACAGAGGGTAGTGCGTTCGGCCCAGTATGGACAAGTGGTACCGGAGCGCCAAGTCTAGGTCCAAAGAGCTTCTTAACAGCTTCTACCCCCAAGCCATAAGACTCCTGAACATCTAATCAAAGGACTACCGAGACCCCTCTCTTACGCTGCTGCTACTCTCTGTTTGTAATCTTTGCATAGTCACCTTAACTCTACCTACATGTACATATTACCCCAATTACCTTGACTAACCGGTGCCCCCGCACAGTTGACTCTGTACCGGTTCCCCCTGTACATAGCCTGCACATTGACTCTGTACCGGTACCCCCTGTACATAGCCTCCACATTGACTCTGTACCGGTACCCCCTGTACATAGCCTCCACATTGACTCTGTACCGGTACCCCCTGTACATAGCCTCCACATTGACTCTGTACCGGTACCCCCTGTATATAGCCTCCACATTGACTCTGTACTGGTACCCCCTGTATATAGCCTCCACATTGACTCTGTACCGGTTCCCCCTGTATATAGCCTCCACATTGACTCTGTACTGGTACCCCCTGTATATAGCCTCCACATTGACTCTGTACCAGTACCCCCTGTATATAGCCTCCACATTGACTCTGTACCGGTACCCCCTGTATATAGCCTCCACATTGACTCTGTACCAGGTACCCCCTGTATATAGCCTCCACATTGACTCTGTACCGGTACCCCCTGTATATAGCCTCCACATTGAGTCTGTACCGGTACCCCCTGTATATAGCCTCCACATTGAGTCTGTACCGGTACCCCCTGTATATAGCCTCCACATTGAGTCTGTACCGGTACCCCCTGTATATAGCCTCCACATTGACTCTGTACCGGTACCCCCTGTATATAGCCTCCACATTGACTCTGTACCAGGTACCCCCTGTATATAGCCTCCACATTGACTCTGTACCGGTACCCCCTGTATATAGCCTCCACATTGAGTCTGTACCGGTACCCCCTGTATATAGCCTCCACATTGAGTCTGTACCGGTACCCCCTGTACATAGCCTCCACATTGAGTCTGTACCGGTACCCCCTGTATATAGCCTCCACATTGAGTCTGTACCGGTACCCCCTGTACATAGCCTCCACATTGAGTCTGTACCGGTACCCCCTGTATATAGCCTCCACATTGACTCTGTACCGGTACCCCCTGTATATAGCCTCCACATTGAGTCTGTACCGGTACCCCTGTATATAGCCTCCACATTGAGTCTGTACCGGTACCCCCTGTACATAGCCTCCACATTGAGTCTGTACCGGTACCCCCTGTATATAGCCTCCACATTGAGTCTGTACCGGTACCCCTGTATATAGCCTCCACATTGAGTCTGTACCGGTACCCCCTGTACATAGCCTCCACATTGAGTCTGTACCGGTACCCCCTGTACATAGCCTCCACATTGACTCTGTACCGGTACCCCCTGTACATAGCCTCCACATTGACTCTGTACCGGTACCCCCTGTACATAGCCTCCACATTGACTCTGTACCGGTACCCCTGTATATAGCCTCCACATTGACTCTGTACCGGTACCCCTGTATATAGCCTCCACATTGAGTCTGTACCGGTACCCCCTGTATATAGCCTCCACATTGAGTCTGTACCGGTACCCCCTGTATATAGCCTCCACATTGACTCTGTACCGGTACCCCTGTATATAGCCTCCACATTGAGTCTGTACCGGTACCCCCTGTATATAGCCTCCACATTGACTCTGTACCGGTACCCCCTGTACATAGCCTCCACATTGACTCTGTACCGGTACCCCTGTATATAGCCTCCACATTGACTCTGTACCGGTACCCCTGTATATAGCCTCCACATTGAGTCTGTACCGGTACCCCCTGTATATAGCCTCCACATTGAGTCTGTACCAGTACCCCCTGTACATAGCCTCCACATTGACTCTGTACCGGTACCCCCTGTATATAGCCTCCACATTGACTCTGTACCGGTACCCCCTGTATATAGCCTCCACATTGACTCTCTACCGGTACCCCCTGTATATAGCCTCCACATTAACTCTGTACTGGTACCCCCTGTATATAGCCTCCACATTGACTCTGTACCGGTACCCCCCTGTATATCGCTCCACATTGACTCTGTACTGGTACCCCCTGTATATAGCCTCCACATTGACTCTGTACCGGTTCCCCCTGTATATAGCCTCCACATTGACTCTGTACTGGTACCCCTGTATATAGCCTCCACATTGACTCTGTACCGGTACCCCCTGTATATAGCCTCCACATTGACTCTGTACCGGTACCCCCTGTATATAGCCTCCACATTGACTCTGTACCGGCCCCCCTGTATATAGCCTCCACATTGACTCTGTACCGGTACCCCCTGTATATAGCCTCCACATTGACTCTGTACCGGTACCCCTGTATATAGCCTCCACATTGACTCTGTACCGGTACCCCTGTATATAGCCTCCACATTGACTCTGTACCGGTACCCCCTGTATATAGCCTCCACATTGACTCTGTACCGGTACCACCTGTATATAGTCTCCACATTGACTCTGTACCGGTACCCCCTGTATATAGCCTCCACATTGACTCTGTACCGGTACCCCCTGTATATAGCCTCCACATTGACTCTGTACCGGTACCCCTGTATATAGCCTCCACATTGACTCTGTACCGGTACCCCCTGTATATAGCCTCCACATTGACTCTGTACCGGTACCACCTGTATATAGTCTCCACATTGACTCTGTACCGGTACCCCTGTATATAGCCTCCACATTGACTCTGTATCGGTACCCCCTGTATATAGTCTCCACATTGACTCTGTACCGGTACACCCTGTATATAGTCTCCACATTGACTCTGTACCGGTACACCCTGTATATAGTCTCCACATTGACTCTGTACCGGTACCCCCTGTATATAGTCTCCACATTGACTCTGTACCGGTACCCCCTGTATATAGCCTCCACATTGACTCTGTACCGGTACCCCCTGTATATAGCCTCCACATTGACTCTGTACCGGTACCCCCTGTATATAGTCTCCACATTGACTCTGTACCGGTACCCCTGTATATAGTCTCCACATTGACTCTGTACCGGTACACCCTGTATATAGTCTCCACATTGACTCTGTACCGGTACCCCCTGTATATAGTCTCCACATTGACTCTGTACCGGTACCCCCTGTATATAGCCTCCACATTGACTCTGTACCGGTACCCCCTGTACATAGCCTCCACATTGACTCTGTACCGGTACCACCTGTATATAGTCTCCACATTGACTCTGTACCGGTACCCCTGTATATAGTCTCCACATTGACTCTGTACCGGTACCCCTGTATATAGCCTCCACATTGACTCTGTACCGGTACCCCCTGTATATAGTCTCCACATTGACTCTGTACCGGTACCCCTGTATATAGCCTCCACATTGACTCTGTACCGGTACCCCTGTATATAGCCTCCACATTGACTCTGTACCGGTACCCCCTGTATATAGCCTCCACATTGACTCTGTACCGGTACCACCTGTATATAGTCTCCACATTGACTCTGTACCGGTACCCCTGTATATAGCCTCCACATTGACTCTGTATCGGTACCCCCTGTATATAGTCTCCACATTGACTCTGTACCGGTACACCCTGTATATAGTCTCCACATTGACTCTGTACCGGTACACCCTGTATATAGTCTCCACATTGACTCTGTACCGGTACCCCCTGTATATAGTCTCCACATTGACTCTGTACCGGTACCCCCTGTATATAGCCTCCACATTGACTCTGTACCGGTACCCCCTGTATATAGCCTCCACATTGACTCTGTACCGGTACCCCCTGTATATAGTCTCCACATTGACTCTGTACCGGTACCCCCTGTATATAGTCTCCACATTGACTCTGTACCGGTACACCCTGTATATAGTCTCCACATTGACTCTGTACCGGTACCCCCTGTATATAGTCTCCACATTGACTCTGTACCGGTACCCCCTGTATATAGCCTCCACATTGACTCTGTACCGGTACCCCCTGTACATAGCCTCCACATTGACTCTGTACCGGTACCACCTGTATATAGTCTCCACATTGACTCTGTACCGGTACCCCCTGTATATAGTCTCCACATTGACTCTGTACCGGTACCCCCTGTATATAGCCTCCACATTGACTCTGTACCGGTACCCCCTGTACATAGCCTCCACATTGACTCTGTACCAGTACCCCCTGTACATAGCCTCCACATTGACTCTGTACCAGTACCCCCTGTATATAGCCTCCACATTGACTCTGTACCAGTACCCCCTGTATATAGCCTCCACATTGACTCTGTACCGGTACCCCCTGTATATAGCCTCCACATTGACTCTGTACCAGTACCCCTGTATATAGCCTCCACATTGACTCTGTACCAGTACCCCCTGTATATAGCCTCCACATTGACTCTGTACCGGTACCCCCTGTATATAGCCTCCACATTGACTCTGTACCAGTACCCCCTGTATATAGCCTCCACATTGACTCTGTACCAGTACCCCTGTACATAGCCTCCACATTGACTCTGTACCAGTACCCCCTGTATATAGCCTCCACATTGACTCTGTACCAGTACCCCTGTATATAGCCTCCACATTGACTCTGTACCGGTACCCCTGTATATAGCCTCCACATTGACTCTGTACCGGTACCCCCTGTATATAGCCTCCACATTGACTCTGTACCGGTACCACCTGTATATAGTCTCCACATTGACTCTGTACCGGTACCCCCTGTATATAGCCTCCACATTGACTCTGTACCGGTACCACCTGTATATAGTCTCCACATTGACTCTGTACCGGTACCCCCTGTATATAGCCTCCACATTGACTCTGTATCGGTACCCCCTGTATATAGTCTCCACATTGACTCTGTACCGGTACACCCTGTATATAGTCTCCACATTGACTCTGTACCGGTACACCCTGTATATAGTCTCCACATTGACTCTGTACCGGTACCCCCTGTATATAGTCTCCACATTGACTCTGTACCGGTACCCCCTGTATATAGCCTCCACATTGACTCTGTACCGGTACCCCCTGTATATAGCCTCCACATTGACTCTGTACCGGTACCCCTGTATATAGTCTCCACATTGACTCTGTACCGGTACCCCCTGTATATAGTCTCCACATTGACTCTGTACCGGTACACCCTGTATATAGTCTCCACATTGACTCTGTACCGGTACCCCTGTATATAGTCTCCACATTGACTCTGTACCGGTACCCCCTGTATATAGCCTCCACATTGACTCTGTACCGGTACCCCTGTACATAGCCTCCACATTGACTCTGTACCGGTACCACCTGTATATAGTCTCCACATTGACTCTGTACCGGTACCCCCTGTATATAGTCTCCACATTGACTCTGTACCGGTACCCCTGTATATAGCCTCCACATTGACTCTGTACCGGTACCCCCCTGTACATAGCCTCCACATTGACTCTGTACCAGTACCCCCTGTACATAGCCTCCACATTGACTCTGTACCAGTACCCCTGTATATAGCCTCCACATTGACTCTGTACCAGTACCCCCTGTATATAGCCTCCACATTGACTCTGTACCGGTACCCCTGTATATAGCCTCCACATTGACTCTGTACCAGTACCCCTGTATATAGCCTCCACATTGACTCTGTACCAGTACCCCTGTATATAGCCTCCACATTGACTCTGTACCGGTACCCCCTGTATATAGCCTCCACATTGACTCTGTACCAGTACCCCTGTATATAGCCTCCACATTGACTCTGTACCAGTACCCCCTGTACATAGCCTCCACATTGACTCTGTACCAGTACCCCCCTGTATATAGCCTCCACATTGACTCTGTACCGGTACCCCTGTATATAGCCTCCACATTGACTCTGTACCAGTACCCCCTGTACATAGCCTCCACATTGACTCTGTACCAGTACCCCCTGTATATAGCCTCCACATTGACTCTGTACCAGTACCCCCTGTATATAGCCTCCACATTGACTCTGTACCAGTACCCCCTGTATATAGCCTCCACATTGACTCTGTACCAGTACCCCCTGTTTATAGCCTCGCGTGTTATTTTACTGCTGCTGTTTAATCATTTGTCACCCATTTTCAATTTTTTTACTTATCTATTTTTTATTTAACAAGTCTTTTTTTTATTCTTAAAACTTCTTAAAGCATTGTTGTTTAAGGGCATGTAAGTAAGCATTTCACTGTAAGGTCTACCTGTTGTATTCAGAGAATGTGACAAATACAATTTTATTTTATTTTATTTTAAATTTACTGCCTTCATGTGCTCGTCGCAAATGGAAAATGTTCAAGTCGTATTTCTGACATTGTGTTCAAGGGCTTTTGATGTCTGAACAACTCTCAAACCAATAATATTTCAGTCAATTAACATTGACAATATGGTCAAAATAGCTTCTTAACCAAATGTCTATCTTTGTAAACTCAGCAAAATAAGAAACGTCCCATTTACAGCACCCTCTCTGAACAAGGCAGTTAATCCACTGTTCCAAGGCCGTTATTGAAAATAAGAACTTGTTCTTAACTGACTTGCCTAGTTAAATAAAAAAATGTATGAACATGAACCTGTGGAACGGTTGTTAAGACACTAACAGCTTACAGACGGAAGGCAATTAAGGTCACAGTTATGAAAACTTAGGACACTAAAGAGGCCTTTCTACTGACTCTGAAAAACACCAAAAGAAAGATGCCCAGGGTCCCTGCTCATCTGTGTGAATGTGCCTTAGGCATGCTGCAAGGAGGCATGAGGACTGCAGATGTGATCGGGGCAATAAATTGCAATGTCCGTACTGTGAGACGCCTAAGACAGTGCTACAGGACGGACAACTGATCGTCCTCACAGTGGCATACCACGTGTAACAACACCTGCGAGACAGGTACAGGACGACAACAACAACTGCCTGAGTTACACCAGGAATGCACAATCCCTCCATCAGTGCTCAGACGGTCCTCAATAGGCTGAGAGAGGCTGGACTGAGGGCTTGTAGGCCTGTTATAAGGCAGGTCCTCACCAGACATCACAGGCAACAACGTCGCCTATGGGCACAAACTCACCGTCGCTGGACCAGACAGGACTGGCAAAAAGTGCTCTTTACTGACGAGTCGTGGTTTTGTCTCACCAAGTGTGATGGTCGGATTCGCGTTTATCATCAAAAGAATGAGCGTTACACCGAGGCCTGTACTCTGGAGGGGGATCGATTTGGAGGTGGAGGGTCCATCATGGTCTGCGGCGGTGTGTCACAGCATCATCAGACTGAGCTTGTCATTCTAGGCAATCTCAACGCTGTGCGTTACAGGGCAGACATCCTCCTCCCTGATGTGGTACCCTTCGTGCAGGCTCATCCTGACATGACCCTCCAGCATGACAATGCCACCAGACATACTGCCTGTTCTGTGCGTGATGTCCTGCAAGACAGGAATGTCAGTGTTTTGCCATGGTCAGCGAAGAGCCCAGATCTCAATCCCATTGAGCATGTCTGGGACCTGTTGGATCGGAGGGTGAGGGTTAGGGCCATTCCCCCCCAGAAATGTCCGGGAACTTGCAGGTACCTTGGTGGAAGAGTGGGGTAACATCTCACAGCAAGAACTTAATGTACTTAATGCAGCTGTTGGCCACACCAGATACTGACTGTTACTTTTGATTTTAACCCCCCCTTTGTTCAGGGACACATTATTCAATTTCTGTTAGTCACATGTCTGTGGAACTTGTTCAGTTTATGTCTCAGTTGTTGAATCTTGTTATGTTCATACAAATACTTACACATGTTAAGTTTGCTGAAAATAAACGCAGTTGACAGTGAAATGTGGGTTTATTTTTTTGCTGAGTTTTGTTGTCAAAAATTGATTTCTTGTCATCTTTTGGTTGAACAGGTGAAAGGTCAGTGATGAAAAGTCACAATTCGGGAAAACTCAGGTAATTACGAGTCGGGGTGTAGTTCAAGCTAATCTTTTGAAACTCATGTTTTTAATCATTCTGAAGGCACCATTAGGTGTGAAGGCACCATTAGGTGTGAAGGCACCTTTAGGTGTGAAGGCACCATTAGGTGTGAAGGCACCATAGGTGTGAAGGCACCATAGGTGTAAGTAAAGGTACCATTAGCAACAGATCTCAACAGGACTAGAAATAGATACGCATCACTGGTTTTAGTGCATTTCACTTTGTCAACACTTTCTTTTTATCCAATTAAAACGTGTTGGAGCACCTCTAAGATGCCTTTTGTGAGACTGTATTTTTTTTAGATGTAAGGCATGAGTTTGCTTGTTCTGTGTTTTGTTTATGCAGAGGAAGAATCCAACATCTACGTCTCTCTATTGTTTGTTAAAGCGGTGTGGAGAGTTGAGTTTGGCTTTGTGCCTGGGAGATATTGCATTTGGGGTTTCTGCGTTATATGCAAATATGTGTCTGTAGGTGATAATGGGATACATGTTGTCACAGTAACTGGAGAGGAAATGTAATGCGACATCTCCCTGGCTCTCAGGGACAGAGAGTTACCAACCCCAGTTGTTTAACTGTTGCCTCACACTGACTCTTTGATAACCTCAAAGTCCAAAAGTAATTAAATCAAATCAAATCTAATTTATTTATATAGCCCTTCGTACATCAGCTGATATCTCAAAGTGCTGTACAGAAACCCAGCCTAAAACCCCAAACAGCAAGCAATGCAGGTGTAGAAGCACGGTGGCTAGGAAAAACTCCCTAGAAAGGCCAAAACCTAGGAAGAAACCTAGAGAGGAACCAGGCTATGTGGGGTGGCCAGTCCTCTTCTGGCTGTGCCGGGTGGAGATTATAACAGAACATGGCCAAGATGTTCAAATGTTCATAAATTACCAGCATGGTCGAATAATAGTAAGGCAGAACAGTTGAAACTGGAGCAGCAGCATGGCCAGGTGGACTGGGGACAGCAAGGAGTCATCATGTCAGGTAGTCCTGGGGCATGGTCCTAGGGCTCAGGTCAGTTGAAACTGGAGCAGCAGCATGGCCAGGTAGACTGGGGACAGCAAGGAGTCATCATGTCAGGTAGTCCTGGGGCATGGTCCTAGGGCTCAGGTCCTCCGAGAGAGAGAAAGAAAGAGAGAAGGAGAGAATTAGAGAATGCACACTTAGATTCACACAGGACACCGAATAGGACAGGAGAAGTACTCCAGATATAACAAACTGACCCCAGCCCCCCGACTCATAAACTACTGCAGCATAAATACTGGAGGCTGAGACAGGAGGGGTCAGGAGACACTGTGGCCCCATCCGAGGACACCCCCGGACAGGGCCAAACAGGAAGGATATAACCCCACCCACTTTGCCAAAGCACAGCCCCCACACCACTAGAGGGATATCTTCAACCACCAACTTACCATCCTGAGACAAGACTGAGTATAGCCCACAAAGATCTCAGCCACGGCACAACCCAAGGGGGGGGTGCCAACCCAGACAGGATGACCACAACAGTGAATCAACCCACTCAGGTGACGCACCCCCTCCAGGGACGGCATGAGAGAGCCCCAGTAAGCCAGTGACTCAGCCCCTGTAATAGGGTTAGAGGCAGAGAATAATCCATGTCTGTCGATATCCGATTCCTTTGAAAAGAGTGCACCATTTTGTTGAAGTGTGTCCAAACAATTACGACCCCCCTGCCCTCATCCCCCTCTCTCTCTTTCTCTCTTGCTCTCCCTCTTTCTTTCTCTCTGGACCTCCAATGAAACTGAACATTTTTGCAGTGTCTCCCTTCACTTGTAATTACAAGTTGGGGTGTAGTGATTCTGAAGGCACCATTAGGTGTGAAGGAAACATTAGGTGTGAAGGCACCATTAGGTGTGAAGGCACCATTAGGTGTGTAGGCACCATTAGGTGTGAAGGCACCATTAGGTGTGAAGCCACCATTAGGTGTGTAGGCACCATTAGTTATGTTTCCTGACAGAGAGATATCAACCCTCTCTCTCTCTGGACCTCCAATGACACTGAAAGCTTTTGCAGGGTTTCCCTCCACAACCCCATCTTAACTTTTCCCCTCTTTTTTCCTTCTTTCCCATCCTCCCATTCCCCATTCCATCTCTTCTAACACCATTTAGGAATATGCACTACTTTTAACATAATTCAGCTCATTGTCTGCCCACCCCCACCCTCTGGGGGACAAGGGGCCAAGGGAGACAGTGGTCCCCAGTGAGCCAGGTGTTCCCACTCTGTAATGGCTGCAGCTTGGTGCTTCTGCAGCTGCCTGCCGGCCGGGACCCTTTTGTTTGACTGCCATTGTCAGTGCACGCCCCTTGTCCATTCATGGCTCGAGCTGGAGGGGTGGAGGGAAGGGAGAGGTGCTTATTTTTTTGCCATATTGGTGTGTGTGGGTTTGTGTGTGTTGATGGGGGGGGGTTAGGGTGGTGTGTGTGTGTGTGTGTGTGTGTGTGTGTGTGTGTGTGTGTGTGTGTGTGTGTGTGTGTGTGTGTGTGTGTGTGTGTGTGTGTGTGTGTGTGTGTGTGTGTGTGAGTGAGTGAGTGAGTGAGTGAGTGAGTGAGTGAGTGAGTGAGTGAGTGAGTGAGTGAGTGAGTGAGTGAGTGAGTGAGTGAGTGAGTGAGTGAGTGAGTGAGTGTGTTTATGTTTGCGTGTGTGAATAAATGTGTGCCGGAGTAGACGGCTTGGTGGTGGTCACTGCTGTGCTCTTATTGGTCACTAGGCAGACTGTGTGTAATGGGGACATGAATGGTAGACACTGCAGCTCCATCTGTTCACACTCACATTGTTCAACCCTCCTGCCTTAGGACCAGACTGCAGCACTACCAAACCTAAAAGGGCATTGAGTTGAGTTGAGTTTGGACCACTGTGCTACAAGGAAGCTTGATTCACTACACCTCCGTTTGGATTTTTTGTCACTTTATTCATTCTCTGCTGGATACATAGAACCTGGATTTGTACGTACAAAAATTAGAAAAAGCTGAGAAAGTCCTTCTGGCATGCTGGAATGACCAAAGCTATTCTGTCCAGAGCATATCTTTAGGAGTTCCTTCTGTATTTGTGTTGCTGTTCTTTTCTTCTTCCTTGAAGCCTGTGGTAAGTCTTTTAATAAACATTTGTATAGGCAGTTATATACATTCATTTTATAGTTACAACAAGTGTAAAAACTACATCTGAAATCAACATTTTCTCTGTCTGATCCTGACCGTTGCACAGTTTAGTGCACAATTGTTCATTGTCATTGATTATGTGATTTACTTTGTGTTTGATAAGTGTTTTTGTTTTCCGAAATCTTGGTTGGAAACAATGTTAAATATATCTAATGATAGATAAGCTTTATCCCAGTTTGATTATTTATTCATTTGATATCTATGATAAATGAATTGATAAATAGACTACAATCAATAATACCGGTATACTATCAGTAAAACAGCAAAGATGTAAGATGCTAATTGTCCTAAACATAGATATGTGGTCCTCAGTTGGTAGCGCAGGGTGCTTGCACCACCAGGGTTATGGGTTTGATTCCAGGGGCCACCCATATGTAAAATGTATGTATGCATGACTTTAAGTTGCTTTGGATAAAAGTGTCTGCTAAATGGCATACATTATTATGTTTATACTCTGAACATAGCAACCAGGGAATCCCTACCCCATTGAAGTTTACATTTACAATGGTTAAGGTTAGTGTTAGGTAAGGGTTATGGGTATGGATGGCCCAAGGATCCCAGATAGCTCTAACCCATAAAACAGTGTTGGAGTAGACAATACAAGATGGAGTGTGTTAGTGTTGAAGCTTTTCATTTCACCTTTGGGCTAAAGATACAGTTTATGTTTGAAAGATCAAATTGTTCAATCCATGTAGTCAGGCGCTTTCAGAGTCACCAGTTGTTGCTGCCAATGAAAATAAAACATACTTTCACATACAGTATATTATGATACAGTGAATATTTTGTCTGAGAGAGCGAGAGAGAGAACCTGTCCACTGTCGCTATGTACAGACACAGTGAGCGTTGTTATTGATAGAGGCCACTTATAGGCAGACCTGGCTCTCAAGAGAAGACAGACTGTCACACCCTGACCTTAGACATCCTTTTTATGTCTCTATTTTGGTTTGGTCAGGGTGTGATTTGGGTGGGCATTCTATGTTCTTTATTTCTTTGTTTCTGGCTGAGTGTGGTTCCCAATCAGAGGCAGCTGTCTATCGTTGTCTCTGATTGTGGATCATACTTAGGCAGCCCTTTTCCCTCCTTCTGTGTGGGATCTTGTCTTTGTTTGTGTGCAGGTAGTTTGCACAACGAAGCTGGTCGGTTGTTGTGTTCTTTATTGTTTTGTCTTTTCTAAAGTTTCAGTTCGTTAATAAAGTATGTGGAACTCAAAGTACGCTGCGCCTTGGTCTCATCCTTCATCCGACGACACCCGTGACACAGCCTATGTGCACACTGCCCACAATATGAGGTGGAAACTGAGCTGCACTTCCTAACCTCCTGCCACAGATTACACAGACTCACAAAGAATTTTAAAACAAATCAAAAACTGATAAACTCACATATCTATCTGTCAGGCGAAATACCACAGTGTGCAATCACAGCAGTAAGATTTGTGGCACATTGCCACGAGAAAAGGGCAACCAGTGGAGCACAAACAACATTGTAAATAACACCAATATTTATCTGTTTATTTATCTTCCTCTACTATTCGTACTATAAGTATTTGCACATTGCTAAAACACTGTACATAGCTGATAATATAACACATGAAATGTATTTTTGAGTGCAATATTTACTGTTACATTTTAATATTTAAAAATGTTCACTTTTGTTTATTGTTTATTTCACTTGTTTGGCAATGTTCCCATGCCAATAAAGCCCCATTTAATTTAATGTAATTGAGAGAGCGAGCGAGCGAGAGAGAGAAGCAAGTGCAAGAGAGAGAGAGAGATGGGTGGGGGGGGCAGAATATAAAATGAGTGAAGGACTGGGCAAATGGAAATTTGTGTTCATGTCTGTGCTGAGGGGTGAAAGTGAGGTCCATTACCGGGTCACATGACAGTGGTGATATGTATCAGCCTTTACTGAGCGCCAGTTTCCTTGGTCCCCTGTGGTTTCAGTAGGCATCTGTTGCCCCTGCTGCCTATACACTCCCCCTGTCCCTCCTCCCCCCTCTCTTTCACTCCTCTTACCTCCCTTTCTTTGTCCCTGGCTCAGTGCAGACTTCAGAGTGTCATGGCTCAGCATTCAGAGGGGAATAGGTCAGGTCTTCCCCAGCCCCAGGGGAGAGAGCAGGGCCTAAGGGGGCTAACCCTGGCTCTCTCCCCCAGCCCCAGGTACAACCGTCTCGAACACTGAGGAGGAGGCCGCAGCATCTGCTCACTGTAGTAGGACCTTAACGCCCAGTTCCATCTCTGTCTCTATCTCCATGTCTAGATCTAGCTTGCCTTTTATTTCCATTTTTCCATATCATTCTTTGTCTTTATTTGTATCTCTCTCCAGCTGGAAGTATAGCTTTACATTTACTTCCACTCATCTTTGCTGGAGACTGAGGCAGCACAGAGAGAAGAGCAGTTGTGGCGTTTCTAGGACTGCTAATGTCTGTGGTTATTGTATGCTAAATAAAATGTGCAACCAGGGTCACTTATTTTCTAAATAGCCATTCAAGTTTCTCTTCATCTCTAATACAGAATTGTTCTGGTTTCTGTTGTTGTGTTTAATAAAACAAGATTACACTTAAATCATCATATAAATAAGTAAGGTCCTCTATAAATGAGTCAAAGGACCTTGGGCATTTATTGATCTGATCTCAAAGCCTTGGAACTCTCTACATTGTAATTTAAATGCAGTGTCTATTCAGCCATGGTCCTTTACATCTGACTACAGTAAAATCAATGGACTGAGAACTGCACTGTACTACTTATCTTCATGGGGAGAATGAGTATATCTATGATGTGTAGAAACATGGAAATAATCTGACCCCCTTATCCACTGCTTATGGAAGATTTTAATGGTGTCTGTATTTGTTTGGAAGATTGTTTGGGTAAAATTTGGAGGTTGTGTGTTTGTGGTTAAAGAGAGAGAGAGAGAGTGTGTGTGTAGTGTTGGTGTGTGTGTAGTGTTGGTGTGTGTGTAGTGCTGGTGTGTGTGTGTTCGTGTTGGTGTGTGTGTTCGTGTTGGTGTGTTTGTGCTGTGTGTGTGTGTGTGTGTGTGTGTGTGTGTGTGTGTGTGTGTGTGTGTGTGTGTGTGTGTGTGTGTGTGTGTGTGTGTGTGTGTGTGTGTGTGTGTGTGTGTGTGTAGTGCTGGTATGTGTGTGTTCATGTTGGTGTGTGTGTTGGTGTTGGTGTGTTTGTTTGTTTGTGTTTGTGTGTGTGTAGTGTTGGTGTGTGTGTGTTGGTGAGTGTGTTCGTGTAGGTGTGTGTGTAGTGTGTCTTATCATGTTTAAACACTTGCGGATTCCATCTGATGAGCAGTGACTCAGGCCCGCACAAGTACATCTGTTCTGATTTTAATGGGGTAATTGTATGTGTGTGTATGTGGTGTGTGTATGTGGTGTGTGTGTGGTGTGTGTGTGTGTGTGTGTGTGTTTGAATAGCCCCATCCTCTATCTGTGCACACCGCACGCCGCTGTGGAACAATGCTCTGTCAGAGGAGTCCAGATTGGGATGGCAGCAGCATTGTTTGGGGACGGCAAGCCAGACACACTTTAGCCCCCCCATATCACCCTCCCACACACACACTCTCTCTTTCTTTGTTTGTGCCCCTTTTGTTGTTAGAGGACTAAATTATTTCAGCCATCTTGTGGCATTCATAGCGACCCACAATGGGGCAGCAGCTTGGATACTGAGGGGCAGGTCATTAGGAGGCCTTTTTTCCAGTACTGAGATCCCACCTTTACCCTACTTATACATGCAGACACACACAGACATATACACACTCATACATCACTCCACACACACACACTTATACACACTCATATATCACTCCACACACACACACACTTATACACACTCATATATCACTCCGGACACACACTCATACACACTCATATTTCACTCCACACACTGAAACACACTCATATACCACATTTAACATTACATTTAAGTCATTTAGCAGACGCTCTTATCCAGAGCGACTTACAAATTGGTGCTTTCACCTTATGACATCCAGTGGAACAGCCACTTTACAATAGTGCATCTAGGTCTTTTAAGGGGGAGGGGAGAAGGATTACTTTATCCTATCCTAGGTATTCCTTAAAGAGGTGGGGTTTCAGGTGTCTCCGGAAGGTGGTGATTGACTCCACTGTCCTGGCGTCGTGAGGGAGTTTGTTCCACCATTGGGGGGCCAGAGCAGCGAACAGTTTTGACTGGGCTGAGCGGGAACTGTACTTCCTCAGTGGTAGGGAGTCGAGCAGGCCAGAGGTGGATGAACGCAGTGCCCTTGTTTGGGTGTAGGGCCTGATACCACTCCAGACAAGTGGGACACAATCATGAAGTGGAACGACATTTATTGGATATTTCAAACTTTTTTAACAAATCAAAAACTGAAAAATTGGGCGACGTTATCTGCCCGAGGGAGTTATCCAGCTGGCTCCTCCGTCTTGACGTTACCTGAACGCCCATCTGCGGTCCGCTAATCGTTAGCTGTCTTATCGGCTGCTATCTGAATAGACCTATCGGACATTTTTTTTTTCTTTCTTGGGCCTCTATAACTATATCTATTTTTTTTTTTGCGAATTGGATTGATCCCCTCTACCACACGGAACCCTACTAATCCTAACAACTACCTCTTTCCCTACTGTATTTATTTTATTTATTTATTTTGCTCCTTTGCACCCCATTATTTTTTATAACTATATCTATTTTTTTTTGCGAATTGGATTGATCCCCTCTACCACACGGAACCCTACTAATCCTACCGACAGAAACGCACGACGTGGCTAAAATCAGACCTCCATCCTATGCTAGCTTGCTACCGATGGCCCGGCTAGCTCTCTGAATCGCCGTGACCTCAACCAACCTCACTACTCACTGGAACCTTTTGATCACTCGACTAAGCATGCCTCTCCTTAATGTCAATATGCCTTGTCCATTGCTGTTCTGGTTAGTGTTTATTGGCTTATTTCACTGTAGAGCCTCTAGTCCTGCTCACTATACCTTATACAACCTATTAGTTCCACCACCCACACATGCGATGACATCTCCTGGTTTCAATGATGTTTCTAGAGACAATATCTCTCTCATCATCACTCAATACCTAGGTTTACCTCCACTGTATTCACATCCTACCATACCTTTGTCTGTACATTATACCTTGAAGCTATTTTATCGCCCCCAGAAACCTCCTTTTACTCTCTGTTCCAGACATTCTAGATGACCATATCTCATTGCTTTTAGCCGTACCCTTATCCTACTCTTTTCCTCTGTTGATGTAGAGGTGAATCCAGGCCCTGCAGTGCCTAGCTCCACTCCTATTCCCCAGGTGCTCTCTTTTGATGACTTCTGTAACCGTGCATGTTAATGTTAACATTAGAAGCCTCCTCCCTAAGTTTGTTTTACTCACTGCTTTAGCACACTCTGCCAGCCCGGATGTTCTAGCTGTGTCTGAATCCTGGCTTAGGAAGACCACCAAAAATTCTAAGATTTTCATCCCAAACTACAACATTTTCAGACAAGATAGAACTGCCAAAGGGGGCGGTGTTGCAATCTACTGCAAAGATAGCCTGCAGAGTTCTGTATTACTATTCTGTATTACTATCCAGGTCTACTTTTAAAAATCCACCTCTAAAAGCAAGTCTCTCACCGTTGCCGCCTGCTATAGACCACCCTCTGCCCCCAGCTGTGCTCTGGACACCATATGTGAACTGATTGCCCCCCATCTATCTTCAGAGCTCGTGCTGCTAGGCGACCTAAACTGGAACATGCTTAACACCCCAGCCATCCTACAATCTAAGCTTGATGCCCTCAATCTCACACAAATTGTCAATGAACCTATCAGGTACCACCCCAAAGCCGTAAACACAGGCACCCTCATAGATATCAACCTAACCAACTTGCCCTCTAAATACACCTCTGCTGTCAAACCAAGATCTCAGCGATCACTGCCTCATTGCCTGCATCCGTAATGGGTCACTGTCAAACGCTCCCTGAAACACTTCAGCGAGCAGGCCTTTCTAATCGACCTGGCCGGGGTGTCCTGGAAGGATATTGATCTCATCCCGTCAGTAGAGGATGCCTGTTTTTTTTTTTTTTAAATGCCTTCCTAACCATCTTAAATAAGCATGCCCCATTCAAGAAATTTAGAACCAGGAACAGATATGGCCCTTGGTTCTCCCCAGACCTGACTGCCCATAACCAACACAAACATCCTGTGGCGTTCTGCATTAGCATCGAACAGCCCCCGTGATATGCAGATTTTCAGGGAAGCTTGAAACCATTATACACAGGCAGTTAGAAAAGCCAAGGCTAGCTTTTTCAGGCAGAAATTTGCTTCCTGCAACACTAACACAAAAAAGTTCTGGGACACTGTTCTGGGACACTGTAAAGTCCATGGAGAATAAGAACACCCCCCTCCCAGCTGCCCACTGCACTGAAGATACTGTCACCACTGATAAATCCACTATAATTGAGAATTTCAATAAGCATTTTTCTACGGCTGGCCATGCTTTCCACCTGGCTACCCTTATACGTGGACAACTACAAATACGTAGGTGTCTGGTTAGACTGTAAACTCTCCTTCCAGATCCACATCAAACATCTCCAATCCAAAGTTAAATCTAGAATTGGCTTCCTATTTCGCACCAAAGCATCCTTCACTCATGCTGCCAAACATACCCTTGTAAAACTGACCATCCTACCAATCCTCGACTTTGGCGATGTCATTTACAAAATAGCCTCCAATACCCTACTCAACAAATTGGATGCAGTCTATCACAGTGCCATCCGTTTTGTCACCAAAGCCCCATATACTACCCACCATTGCGACCTGTATGCTCTCGTTGGCTGGCCCTTGCTTCATACTCGTCGCCAAACCCACTGGCTCCATGTCATCTACAAGACCCTGCTAGGTAAAGTCCCCCCTTATCTCAGCTCGCTGGTCACCATAGCATCACCCACCTGTAGCACGCGCTCCAGCAGGTATATCTCTCTGGTTACCCCCAAAACCAATTCTTTATTTGGCCGCCTCTCCTTCCAGTTCTCTGCTGCCAATGACTGGAACAAACTACAAAAATCTCTGAAACTGGAAACACTTATCTCCCTCGCCAGCTTTAAGCACCAGCTGTCAGAGCAGCTTACAGATTACTGCACCTGTACATAGCCCACCTATAATTTAGCCCAAACAACTACCTCTTTCCCTACTGTATTTATTTTATTTATTTATTTTGCTCCTTTGCACCCCATTATTTTTATTTCTACTTTGCACATTCTTCCACTGCAAAACTACCATTCCAGTGTTTTACTTGCTATATTGTATTTACATTGACACCATGGCCTTCTTTTTGCCTTTACCTCCCTTATCTCACCTCATTTGCTCACATCGTATATAGACTTGTTTCTACTGTATTATTGACTGTATGTTTGTTTTACTCCATGTGTAACTCTGTGTCGTTGTATGTGTCGAACTGCTTTGCTTTATCTTGGCCTGGTCGCAATTGTAAATGCAAACTTGTTCTCAACTTGCCTACCTGGTTAAATAAAGGTGAAATAAATAAATAACTCCTAACCCTAATTGTTTATTATATTGCGTATACCCCTGAGTCCAGGTTTCCCTGGGTGCCTAGATTAGTGTGTCACCGTGTTCAGATGATGCTGTAATACATGTCCCTTTTAAAGGGGTCACTGAGAAATTAGGAGGCTGGCCAATTAGAACAGGTCTTTCTTTTTTTCAGCCAATCACAAACCCCAGCACACAACCACTGATCCAAGTTTGAACATCAGGTGGTGGATGTAAAGAGTCCCCTTTAAATCATGTCAAGACAAAAAAATACTATCCTGCATTCTCCTATATGGGTGTAGGTGCAATGCAGAGTATGTTATTGAGTGTCAATTCTGCCAGGTTTGTGTGTCTTAGCACGGTGTGTTGTTAACACCGACGTTGATGAGAGCTTCTCTGACTGCTGATCTCATCGCTGCTAAAATGCAAATCAGTTGAAGTGAATGATGGAAACGATGGTTTTAAACCTGCCCTTTTGGAAATGCATCTGGTGTGTCATTCAGCCTAACGCTTAATAAGCTCTACAGCTCAGGTTACTCAATTTAGAGCTCTTCAAGGTTACCTACCGCCTGCAGCATGGGAAGTGCTGGGCTCAGTGATTTACTCTGGCTGTTATAAAGTATCTCAACAAGTTAGGAAATAGGAGTCAAATCACTTGGGGGTTAATTGTAACATTACGAAAGGTTCAGATAGAAAAGTATTGAGAATTCCCCAGATTTACAGGAGGAAACCAGTCTGACCAATGCACCTCCTTCTCCCCCAGGCTTCTGTCTCAGGATTGGTCAGAGAGCAGCCTATCAGCAGCAGTGACATTGGGGTCGTCAGGGGTCAGAGGTCCGGTGTTAGATACTGGATGTATGAGACGGCTTAATGGGCCTGAAGGACCATCTGGAGGATGAAACAGGCCACATCCTCAACCTGGGGCTGGATTTGGACTACCTCCACGTGGAAGGCACCGACCGCCAGGCCAGCTTGAGTGCCACAGTTGGCACCCACTCAGGAGCCTTGGAGGGGGACGAGACGGAGGTAGGAGGCACCCATAGCAGTGTCAGTAGTAGCAGCATCAGCAGTAGTAGTAGTTGTAGTAACTCCTCTGAAGAGAGTGCTGCGTCGGACAGCGAGGATGAGCGAGGGGTCCAACATGGCTCTGGTTCTGACGCTCAGACCACCCACCCACACCCCTGTCACCCAGCTGGGCAGGGCCCGGCACAGAGCCCCCATTCTAGAGACCCAAAACACTCCACCAACCCCTTCACAGAGTATCGCTCCAAGATGGAGTTTGCCCTGAAGCTGGGCTACTCTGAGGAGCTGGTTCTGCTGGTTGTGCGGAAGCTAGGGCCCGACGCCCTCATCAATGACATACTGGGAGAACTGGTCAAACTGGGCACCAAGTCAGAAATGGATCAGGCTGGGGGATCAGCCACCCACTCACCCTCCTCCTCCTCCTTATCCTCCTCCTCTCTGGACTCCTGCAGGCTGGACTGCTCCTCCCAGCTGCTGTTGGATGACAAGGAGAACATCAGGCCTGTGGTGGTAGATGGGAGTAATGTAGCCATGAGGTGAGTCAACACAAACTGCTGCTGCATTCAGAAACACTTTACTCAGGTTCCTTTTCACTCTGAAAAACCTTATCCACTAGTTCTTCTAATCTTTATTCTGTAGTATTATAGAAATAAACGAAAACGCCAAGAATTTCATGACCATGGATTTGTGTATGTTTTTCCACAGCCATGGGAATAAGGAAGTGTTCTCCTGTCACGGCATCCAGCTGGCAGTTGATTGGTTCCTTGAGCGAGGTCACCGTGACATCACTGTGTTTGTGCCCGCCTGGAGAAAGGAACAGTCCAGACCGGACACCCTTATCACAGGTTAACCAGCATTTCCACGTGCACCCTCAACATTCCATAACTCTCCAAACCCCCACCTTATTTAGATTAAACTCCACCCTCACTCCTGTTTTAAATCACCTCTTTCTCCCAACATTTGTGTCTTCCCTTTACTGTCAAAGGACAGTAACACCAATAACACATTTGAGGTAATTGAGGATGCTCAAATCTCAGGACATTAACCCTTAAAAACCGTGATCTATCCTCCTGAGACCCCCAAAAATGTTTGGAATTGTTTTTTTTTTACATAACATAAGTGTTTGGGGTGGAAAAAAACATGTCACCAAAAATGTATTTAGAATTTTTTTTTTTGTTATTTAAAAAAGAAAGAAGTTATTTATATTTCATGGTAAGAGCAAAATTGTCCATTGTCCTCTGTAGTGGTCATTAGGATTTAATTATGAAAACATGTACAGTAAGGGTGAAAAATGTTTTGAGAATAACATAAATATTAATTTTCACCAAGTCTGCTGCCTCAGTTTGTATGATGGCAATTTGCATATACTCCAGAATGTTATTAAGAGTGATCAGATGAATTGCAATTAATTGCAAAGTCCCTCTTTGCCATGCAAATAAACTGAATCCCACAAAAACATTTCCACTGCATTTCAGCCCTGTCACAAAAGTACCAGCTGACATCATGTCAGCGATTCTCTCGTTAACACAGGTGTGAGTGTTGACGAGGACAAGGCTGGAGATCACTCTGTTATGCTGATTGAGTTCGAATAACAGACTAGAAGCTTCAAAAGGAGGGTGGTGCTTGGAATCATTGTTCTTCCTCTGTCAACCGTGGCTACCTGCAAGGAAACCCATGCCGCAATAATTGCTTTGCGCAAAAAGGGCTTCACAGGCAAGGATATTGCTGAAGTAAGATTGCATCTATATCAACCATTTATCGGATCATCAAGAACTTCAAGGAGAGTGGTTAATTTGTTGTGAAGAAGGCTTCATGGTGCCCAAGAAAGTCCAGCAGGCGCGAGGACTGTCTCCTAAAGTTGATTCAGCTGCAGGATTTGGGCATCACCAGTATAGAGCTTGCTCAGGAATGGCAGCAGGCAGGTGTGAGTGCATCTGCCTAAAATTTTCTCTGATGAATCCCCTTTTAAATTGTTTGGGGCATTTGGAAAAAAGCTTGTCCGGAGAAGACAAGGTGAGCGCTACCATCAGTCCTGTGTCTTGCCAACAGTAAAGCATCCTGAGACAATTCATGTGTGGGGTTGCTTCTCAGCCAAGGGAGTGGGCTCACTCACAATTTTGCCTAAGAACACAGCCATGAATAAAGAATGGTACCAACACATCCTCCGAGAGCAACTTCTCCCAACCATCCAGGAACAGTTTGGTGATGAACAATGTCTTTTCCAGCATGATGGAGCACCTTGCCATAAGGCAAAAGTGATAACAACGTGGCTCGGGGAACAAAACATCGATATTTTGGGTCCATGGCCAGGAAACTCCCCAGACCTTAATCCCATTGAGAACTTGTGGTCAATCCTCAAGAGGCGGGTGGACAAACAAAAACCCACAAATTCTGACAGACTCCAAGCATTGATTATGCAAGAATGGGCTGCCATCAGTCAGGATGTGGCCCAGAAGTTAATTGACAGCATGCCAGGGCGGATTGCAGAGGTCTTGAAAAAGAAGGGTGAACACTGCAAATATTGACTCTTTGCATCAACTTAATGTAATTGTCAATAAAAGCCTTTGACACTTATGAAATGCTTGTAATTATACTTCAGTATTCTATAGTAACATCTGACAAAAAATATCTAAAGACACTGAAGCAGCAAACTTTGTGGAAATTAATATTTGTGTCATTCTCAAATCTTTTGGCCACAACTGTACATTACAGTCAATGGGCACAGTTGGTGAAAAACATCATTGTGGCATCTGGGTGTCCACTATAGAGGGCATTTCTTAATAAGCTCTTACTTAGCTCTTATTTAATGTGAAACAATTATTACACAGTCCTGCCAACTCATTTAACCTCTAGTGACTCCCCATCCCGCACGAGGGAGCAGAATCATCGACTGACACTAATTAGCATAACGCAACAGACATAAATATTCCTAGAAAATATTCCTATTCATGAAAATCACAAGTGAAATATATTGAGACACAGCTTAGCCTTTTGTTAATCACCCTGTCATCTCAGATTTTCAATATATGCTTTACAACCAAAGCTAGACAAGCATTTGTGTAAGTTTATCAATAGCCTAGCATAGCATTTTGTCCAGCTAGCAGCAGGTAACTTGGTCACGGAAATCAGAAAAGCAATCAAATTAAATTGTTTACCTTTGAGCTTTGGATGTTTTCACTCACGAGACTCCCAGTTAGATAGCCAATGTTCCTTTTTTCCAAAAATATTATTTTTGTAGGCGAAATAGCTCCGTTTGTTCTTCACGTTTGGCTGAGAAATCGCCCGGAAATTGCAGTCACAAAAACGTCGGAAAATATTCCAAATTAGCTCCATAATATCGACAGAAACATGGCAAAACTTGTTTTTAATCAATCCTCAAGGTGTTTTTCAAATAGCTATTCGATAATATATTCACCGGGACAATTGTTTTTCAGTAGGACTGATTGGAATAATGGCTACCTCACAATGCTGTAGATACCTTGGGGAATACGGAGAAAAAGTAATCTGGTTGATAGCCCATTCACTGCTCAATAGGGACGCATTGGAACGCAGCGCTTTCAAAACATGAGGCTCTTCCGGATTGGATTTTTCTCAGGCTTTTGCCTGCAATATCAGTTCTGTTATACTCAGACAATATTTTTACAGTTTTGGAAACTTTAGAGTGTTTTCTATCCTAAGCTGTCAATTATATGCATATTCTAGCATCTTGTCCTGACAAAATATCCCGTTTACTACGGGAACGTTATTTTTCCAAAAATGAAAATACTGCCCCCTAGTCACAAAAGGTTTTAACTATTCCTGGGATATTCACTCGTTAGAAGTAATTTGAATATCAAACTTACAAAAATGATAATTATTAATTACACATTTCTTTTCAAATTTCCCAAAAATGTGCTGATTCTGACGACAGCCATTTTCTTCTAACAGGAAGATAAAGTTGTCAAGGTCATACCACCACACGTGATATAATTGAACATCCCAGAATGTCCTCTCAAAGGGACAACATGACTTAATACAGTGGCTTGCCTGGCCTTAGAGATACGGACCAAGAACTGATGTTCACTAGAGAGGACAAAAATGGAGGATAAGATTAATGATTTCCCTTAATTGAAATTGAGTAACACCAATGATACTTTGTTTCAAGGCATAAACATACATTTCTGCAGTATAAAAGACTTGCATTATGTTTTATCATTGATAAAAGTTCAATATAAACACAAACATATATGATGTGTAACTATATGTCAATTTTAAAGTGTTTTTCATGGTTGCAAAGGCGAGGGATGCACACCAATTCAAGGACAAACACTTTAGACTGTTATAGACTTGTCTAACATTTTACCGATATCATTGCTTATTGTCATATAGGTGGGAATTGCGTACTTTTACATTCTCTATAGGCACAAGCCGAGCCCTGGTGTTGGGCTACTTGACATTTAAATGTTTCATCAGAAAAGAATCACAAACAAACGCTGGGTGGCTTTGTTCATGAATTCAAATCAAATCAAAATAAATGTTATTGGTCACATACACATGGTTAGCAGATGTTATTGCGAGTGTACTGCAAAGTTTCCAAAGGACGAGAAGTGAGGCAGCCCTCTCTGTCGTTGCCATCTTAATCCATTGGTTTTTACATGTCTCACCAGAGTAAAAGTCTGAAGCCATAGTCGATTTCTGCACCTAAGTTCCTAGTTTATATTATACTGTATAAGTTCAATCAATCAATCAAATGTATTTATAAAGCCCTTTTTACATCAGCCGATGTAATTGCTATACAGAAACCCAGCCTAAAACCCCAAACAGCAAGCAATGCAGATGCAGAAGCACTGTGGCTAGGAAAAACTCCCTAGAAAGGCAGGAACCCAGGAAGAAACCTAGAGAGGAACCAGGCTCTGAGGGGTGGCCAGTCCTCTTCTGGCTGTGCCGGGTGGAGATTATAAGAGTACATGGCCAAGATGTTCAAACGTTCATATATGACCAGCAGGGTCAAATAATAATAATCACATTGGTCATAGATGGTGCAACAGGTCAGCACCTTAGGGGTAAATGTCAGTTGGCTTTTCATGTGTCCGGGTGTCAACCACGGGTTGTCACGTCAACCCGGGTGTCACGTCAGTGACTCAACCCACTCAAGTGACACACCACTCCTAGGGACAGCCTGGAAGAGCACCAGTAAGCCAGTGACTCAGCCCCCGTAATAGGGTTAGAGGCAGAAAATCCCAGTGGAGAGAGGGGAACCGGCCAGGTAGAGACAGCAAGGGAGGTTCGTTGCTCCAGTGCCTTTCCGTTCACCTTCACACCCCTGGGCCAGACTACACTCAATCATAGGACCTACTGAAGAGATGAGTCTTCAATAAAGACCTAAAGGTTGAGACTGAGTCTGCATCTCTCACATGGATAGGCAGACCATTCCATAAAAATGGAGCTCTATAGGAGAAAGCCCTGCCTCCAGCTGTTTGCTTAGAAATTCTAGGGACAATAAGGAGGCCTGCATCTTGTGTAGGTATATACGGCAGGACCAAATTGGAAAGATTGGCAGGAGCAAGCCCATGTAATGCTTTGTAGGTTAGCAGTACAACCTTGAAATCAGCACAAGCCTTAACAGGAAACCAGTGTAGAGAGGCTAGCACTGGAGTAATATGATCACATTTTTTAGTTCTGGTCAAAATTCTAGCAGCCGTGTTTTGTTTTTTTAAATGTATTTATTTAACCAGGTAGGCCAGTTGAGAACAAGTTCTCATTTACAGCTGCGACCTGGCCAAGATAAAGCAAAGCAGTGCGACAATAGTCAACAACACAGAGTTAGACATGGGATAAACAAATGTACAGTCAATAACAATAGAAAAATCTGTATACAGTGTGTGTAAATTAAGTAAGGAGCTTAGGCAATAAATAGGCCGATAGTGGCGAAGTAATTACAATTTAGCAATTTACACTGGAGTGATATGTGCAGATGAGGATGTGCAAGTAGAAATACTGGTGCGCAAAAGAGCAGAAAAACAAAAACAAATATGGGGATGAGGTAGGTGGTTGGTTGGATGGGCTATTTACAGATGGGCTGTGAACAGCTGCAGCGATCGGTAAGCTGCTCTGACGCTGACGCTTAAAGTTAGTGAGGGAGATATAAGTCTCCAACTTCAGTGATTTTTGTTCCAGTCATTGGCAGCAGAAAACTGGAAGGAAAGGCGGCCAAAGTAGTTGTTGGCTTTGGGGATGACCAGTGAAATATACCTGCTGGAACGCATGCTACGGGTAGGAGTTGCTATGGTGACCAGTGAGCTGAGAAAGGCGGAGCTTTACCTAGCAAGGACCTATAGATGACCTGGAGCCAGTGGATTTGGCGACGAATATGTAGCGAGGACCAGCCAACAAGAGCATACAGGTTGCAGTGGTGGGTAGTATATGGGGCTTTGGTGACAAAATGGATAGTACTGTGATAGACTGCATCCAATTTGCTGAGTAGAATATTGGAGGTTATTTTGTAAATGACATCGCCGAAGTCAAGGATCGGTAGGATAGTCAGTTTTACGAGGGTACGTTTGGCAGCATGAGTGAAGGAGGCTTGCGAAATAATAAATAGAAAGCCGATTCTAGATTTAACTTTGGTTTGGAGATGCTTAATGTGAGTCTGGAAGGAGAGTTTACAGTCTAGCCAGACACCAAGGTATTTGTAGTTGTCCACATATTCTAAGTTAGATCCGTCCAGAGTAGTGATGCTGGTCGGGTGGGTGGGTGCGGGCAGAGATCGGTTGAAGAGCATGCATTTTGTTATACGAGCATTTAAGAGAAGTTGGAGGCCACGGAAGGAGTGTTGTTTAGCACTAACTGAAGTATTTTTAGTGCTTTATCCAGGTAGACGGAAAGTAGAGCATTGCATTTGTCTAATCTAGAAGTGACAAAAGCATGGATGAATTTTTCTGCATCATTTTTGGACAGGAAGTTTCAGATTTTTGTAATGTTATGTAGATGGGAAAAAGCTGTCCTTGAAACAGTCTTGATATGTTCGTCAAAAGAGAGATCAGGGTCCAGAGTAACGCTGAGGTCCTTTTATTTGAGACAACTGTACAACCATCAAGATTAGTTGTCAGATACAACAGAATATATTTTTGTTTCTTGTGTCCTAGAACTAGCATCTTTGTTTTGTCCAAGTTTAAAAGTAAAACATTTGCCACCATCCACTTCCTTATGTCTGAAACACAGTCTTCCAGGGAGGGAAATGTTGGGGCTTCACCATGTTTTAATGGAATGTACAGCTGTGCATCGTCCGCATAGGAGTGAATGTTAACATTATGTTTTTGAATGACATTACCAAGAGGTAAAAATATATAGTGAAAACAATAGTGGTCCTAAAACAGAACCTTGAGGAACACCGGAATTTACAGTTGAATTGTCAGAGGACAAACCATCCACAGAGAAAAACTGATATCTTTCATGACAGATATGATCTAAACCAGGCCAGAACATGTCTGTGTAGACCAATTTGGGTTTCCAATCTCTCCAAAAGAACGTGGTGATCGATGGGATCAAAAGCAGCACTAAGGTCCAGGAGCACGAGGACAGATGCAGAGCCTTGGTCTGATGCCATTAAAAGGTAATTTACCACCGTCACTAGTGCAGTCTCAGTGCTATGAAGGGGTCTAAAACCAGACTGAAGTGGTTCATATACATGATTTGCCTTCAGGAAGGCAGTGAATTGCTGTGCAACATTTTTTTCAAAACATTTTGAGAGGAATGGGAGATTCGATATAGGTCGATAGTTTTTATATTTTCTGGGTCAAGGTTTGGATTTTTCAAGAGAGGTTTATATTACTGCCACTTTTAGTGAGTTTGGTACACATCCAGTGGATATGGAGGCGTTTATTATGTTTAACATTGGAGGGCCATGTACAGGAAGCAGCTCTTTCAGTAGTTTAGATGGAATAGGGTCTAGTATGCAGCTTGAAGGTTTAGAGGCCATGACTATTTTAGTCAATGTGTCAAGAGATATAGTATTAAAAACTTGAGTGTCTCCCTTGATCCTAGGCCCTGGAAGTGTTGCGCAGACTCAGGACAACTGAGCTTTGGAGAAATACGCATATTTAAAGAGGAGTCCGTAGTTTGCTTTCTAATTATCATGATCTTTTCCTCAAAGAAGTTCATGAATTTATCACTGCTGAACTGAAAGCCATCCTTTGCTTGGGGAATGCTGCTTTTTAGTTAGCTTTGCGACAGTATCAAAAATAAATGTTGAATTGTTCTTATTCTCCTCAATTAATTTGGAAAAATAGGATGATCGAGCTGCAGTGAGGGCTCTTCGATACTGCATGGTACTGTTTTTCCAAGATAATCGGAAGACTTCCAGTTTGGTGTAGTGCCATTTCCATTCCAATTTTCTGGAAGCTTGCTTCAGGGCTCTGATATTTTCTGTATACCAGGGAGCTAGTTTCTTATGACAAATGTTTTTTGTTTTTTTGTGGTGCGACTGCATCTAGGGTATTACACAAGTAAAAAAAATTGTACTCTGACGTTTTTGGGTAGGTGGAGGGAGTCTGGAAGGAAATTTAGGAATCATTGGGTTGTTCAAGAATTTATAGCACGGCTTTTGATGACCCTTGGTTGGGGTCTGAGCAGATTATTTGTTGTGATTGAAAAAGTAAGAAATGGTGGTCCGATAGTCCAGGATTATGAGGAAAAATATTAGATCAATATTTATTCCACAGGACAAAACTAGGTCCAGAGTATGACTGTGGCAGTGAGAAGGTCCGGAGACATGTTGGACAAAATCCACTGAGTCGATGATGATGAAAGCCTTTTGGAGTGTGTCTGTGGACTTTGTAATATTTGTAACTTTGTAATGTAATATTATCTGCCATGACTACAAGGTCCGAAAGGAATTCAGGGAAGAATGCTGAATAAGGTCATTTTATGGGGGGGGAGGTGAAATTTGCTATCGTAAATGTTAGCAACACATCCGCTTTTGCGGGAAGCGCATGTTTCAGTTAGGCCAATCACATCAAGACTATGATCAGTGATGAGTTCATTGACTATAACTGCCTTGGAATTGAGGGATCAAACATGAAGTAGCCCTATTTTGAGATGTGAGATACTGTATCACAATCTCTTTCAATAATGACAGGAATGGAGGAGGTCTTTATTCCAGTGAGATTGCTAGAGCAAACACTGCCATGTTTAGTTTTGCCCAACCTAAATTGAGGCACAGACATGGTCTCAATGGGGATAGCTGGGCTGACTACACTGACTGTGCTTGTAGCAGACTCCACTAAGCTGGCAGGCTGGCTAACAGCCTGCTGCCTGGCCTGCACCCTATCTCATTGTGGAGTTAGATGAGTTAGAGCCCTGCCTATGTTCATACATAAGATGAGAGCACCCATCCAGCTAGGATGGAGACCATCACTCCTCAGTAGGCCAGGCTTGGTCCTGTTTGTGGGTGAGTCCCAGGAAGAGGGCCAATTATCTACAAATTCTATCTTTTGGGAGGGGCAGAAATCAGTTTCCAACAGCGATTGAGTTGTGAGAATGCTGTCGAGCTCATCATTCCCCCTAACTGGGAGGGGGCCAGAGACAATTACTCGATGCCGACACATCTTTCTAGCTGATTTACACGCTGAAGGTATGTTGCGCTTGGTGACCTCTGACTGTTTCATCCTAACATTGTTCGTGCCAACGTGGATAACAATATCCCTATACTCTCTACACTCGCCAGTTTTAGCCTTAGCCAGCACCATCTTCAGACTAGCCTTAACGTAGGTAGCCCTGCCACCTGGTAAACAGTGTACGATCGCTGATCGATTCTTTACTGCAGGTCTAATACTGAGAGTAATGGAGTCGCCAATGACTAGGGTTTTCAATTTGTCAGAGCTGATTTGTCAGAGCTAACCATGTGACATCTCACCATTAAATGCGCTGCATGGTCTAACTGACATCTTTATTGGCCTTGCATGCAGCAGTAAATAACAATAGTGTGGCTTTATACAAGGAGTACCGGTACAGAATCAATGTGTCAATGTGCGGGGGCACCGGCGTCAAGGTAACTGAGGTAATTATGTACATGTAGGTAGAGTTATTAAAGTGGCTATGCATTGATAATAACAGAGAGTAGCAGCAGCGTGGGTGGGGAGGCAATGCAAATAGTCTGGGTATCCATTTGATTACCTGTTCAGGAGTGTTATGGCTTGAGGGTAGAAGCTGTTTAGAAGTCTCTTGGACCTAGACTTGGCACTCCGGTACCGCTTGCTGTGCAGTAGCAGAAAGAACAGTCTATGACTAGGGTGACTGGAGTCTTTGATAATTTTTAGGGCCTTCCTCTGACACCGCCTGGTTTAGAGGTCCAGGATGGCAGGAAGCTTGGCCCGAGTGATGTACTGGGCCGTACGCCCTACCCTCTGTAGGGCCTTGCGGTCGGAGGCCGAGCAGTTGCCATACCAGGCAGTGATGCAACCCGTCAGGATGACCTCAATGGTGCAGCTGTAAAACCTTTTGAGGATCTGAGGACCCATGCCAAATCATTTTCAGTCTCCTGAGGGGGAATAGGTTTTGTCGTGCCCTCTTCACGACTGTCTTGGTGTGCTTGGACCATCTTAGTTTGTTTGTGATGTGGACACCAAGGAACTTGAAGTTCTTAACCTGTTCCACTCCACTACAGCCCCGTCGATGAGAATGGGGACGTGCTCGGTCCTCCTTTTCCTGTAGTCCACAATCATCTCCTTTGTCTTGATCACGTTGAGGGAGAGGTTGTTGTCCTTGCACCACACGATCAGGTCTCTGACCTCCTCCCTATAGGCTGTCTCATCATTGTATGTGATCAGGCCTATCACTGTTGTGTCATCTGCAAATTTAATGATGGTGTTGGAGTTGTGCCTGGCCATGCAGTCATGAGTGAACAGGGAGTACAGGAGGGCACTGAGCACGCACCCCTGAGGTGCCCCTGTGTTGAGGATCAGCGTGGAGGATGTGTTGTTACTTACCAATACCACCTAGGGGCGGCCCATCAGGAAGTCCAGGATCCAGTTGCAGTGGGAAGTGACCAGCCTTTCAAAGCATTTCATGGCTACAGACGTGAGTGTTACGGGTCGGTAGTCATTTTGGCAGGTTACCTTAGTGTCAAAGAAGTGACCTACCATCAACCAATCATGTGAATGGGGAGCTATATGGAGCTATACAGAGCCCTACGCATTATTACAAAATTTGAAAGGCGCATGGCGATGTGTTACGGTCCTCAATTTGGCCTCTGCAATTGCGTTACATAATGCATACCTCTCTCTCTCTCTCTCTTCTCTCTCTAGACCAGGAGATATTGCGGCATCTGGAGAAAGACAAGATCCTTGTGTTCACTCCCTCTCGTCGGGTCCAGGGCCGCCGGGTGGTCTGCTACGACGACCGCTTCATCGTCAAGCTGGCCTACGAGTCTGACGGCATAATCGTCTCTAACGACAACTACCGGGACCTGGCCAATGAGAAGCCAGAGTGGAAGAAGTTCATTGACGAGCGGTTGCTCATGTATACGTTCGTCAATGACAAGTATGGAAGTCCCACCAACACAGTGGACAAAGAGCCTATCACTATTAGTATCTGGAGTTGTTTTTCCAAGGGGATTGATCTGTGGATATCTGATGGTGTGTCTGGTATGTGGTTGTGTCCAGGTTCATGCCTCCTGATGATCCTCTGGGTCGCCATGGTCCCAGTCTGGAGAACTTCCTGAGGAAGAGACCAGTTATCCCAGAACACAGGAAGCAGCAATGTCCCTATGGTAACACCTAGCCATTCTCTCTTATAAGTCATTCATTCAGCCTCTTTTGGTTTGTCTCAAAATTGAGAGTTAACCATCCTGTATTCTCTCCTTAGGGAAGAAGTGCACTTACGGCCACAAGTGTAAGTTCCTCCACCCTGAGAGAGGCAGTCAGCCCCAACGCGCTGTGGCCGACGAGCTGCGTGCCAAGAACTCCTCTTCATCCTCTACGTCTTCCTCCAAAATGGTGGGCGAGGCTCTGATGGTGAAGAGTCACAGCATGTCCAGCAGCTCCAGGGTAGACGGGATGCCAGACGCCCACCAAGCTCTCCCAAAGAGACAGTCGGACCCCAGCCTTTGCGTCCCCTCCTACAACGACCTCCTGGAAGAGCGTCTGGGCAGGAGGACTAAAGCAGAGGCCCACAGAGGGAGTAGCAGCAGCAGTAGCAGCAGCAGCAGCCTCCTGGCTTCTGCTCCTGGGGGACCTCCTTCCAGCCACGGCTTCTCTCTTCAGGACTGGGGGAACACCTCCTCCAGAGCTCCAGGGCTGTCGGGGCTTGGTCACTCAAAGTCATACTCCACCTGTGAATCCCCAGAGCTAAACTACCACTCCCTGATGGGGGCTTACTCCAGCCTAAGCCTGGTAGTGCCGCGGAGCCCCGATCGGCTGTTCCCATCTGACCTACGGATGGGCTCAATGGTGTCTGACTGCAGCAGCGAGGGCAGCGTGAGCTCAGACTCCTTCTCCCCTGATCCCCTGCTGGATGACAGCCTCAAGTGCCACTATCCCCACCCCCATCACCACCACCATCACTGCCCTAGCTGCTACCCACATCACCCCAACCACCCACCCCCTGGTTTTACCCAGCACCCCCATGGAGGCTCCCACCATGGATACCCTCTAGCTCAGAGCAGCCTGGAGGATCCTCCCTCCTCCCTCCACCACTTCAAGGCCCAGCTCTCCTACCTTCCTCCCCATATTCAGCAACCGTCTGTGGGGAGCCACTCTGGCTGTTCTGGGAACTACCCTCCCCAACCTCTATCCCAGACCTCAAGCCCCCATTCCCACTCTCACAGCTCTCCTCTGGGGCATAACCTGGGGGGCTCCACCTGGCAGGACAACAACAGCCTCTACAAGCAATCCCCTGTCCACCCAAGGAGGATCTACCCTGAGCCAGGACAGGAGCAGCGACTGGCCAGATGGGACCCCCACTACAAGCATCCCCCCCAGGCCTGCTACGAGCCTTTCACTTTCCAGTCCCTGCCTGAGGGCCGCAAACAACCCTGGCACTCGCCCTGGCCCAGGGGGACACACTCTCCCCATCCTCAATCCCTTTCCTCCTCCCATCTTCCACCTCTTACCCACCACTCTACGGCCCCCCAGCACCAGGAGCCCCCTGCCCTGGGCAGATACCAGAACGTCAGGGAGAATGTGTTTGTCAACCTGTGTAACATCTTCCCCCCAGAGCTGGTGAGGGTGGTGATGGTGAGGAACCCCCATGTGATGGACGCCCAGCAGCTGGCTGCAGCCATCCTGGCTGAGAAGTCCCAGGCTGGCTACTGAGTACCGACACTACTGTAGCAGAGGAAATAAGTGGCGTGCTCAACTCTATAGTCTCCCCAAAACATCTACGATGCAGGGGAAGATGCTTTATCTTTTTCCATCAAATATTATTTTTTCAACCTTATTGGGGTTTTTTTCACTGCCCTGCTCGTTCATTACTGTTGTGTGGTATGAGAACACCTTCAGCACTAAGGTCAGGATTCCGGAGATTCTGAATGGGATGTGTTGCTTTAATTAATTTATTTTGTAATATATTTTAAATTATTTCTATAGTTTTTCATATTTTTTAATGGCACTTTTCATAGATTTATTTATGATTTTTATTTTATTTTTGGAAATCATATCATAGTGTAAGGAGGGCTCAAGTGTTTCAGGGTGCTTCAGAGTTAGGGAAAGTCCTGAGGTGTCAAAACAGGGTGAATTCTGGGATTCCAAATCTAGGGTATGGTTTGTCGTCATAAAATTACACTTCCAAACATTTCAACTTAAAACTTAAAACTTACAAAGCAAATACATAAGTCCAAGCTACACTGATTTCATTTTATCCCTGTCATTTCTCATCAGAGAATTGTTAAAACAGGTGGTGAATTTGATATCATTGTTGAAAGATTTAATGAATTTCCCCTTTAGAGAAGTGAAACGCAGGAACTCCAACTGTTAAAGGCCTAATAAAGTTCATGTGAAAACCCCAGATTATTGTTTACTCTTACATACAGGAGCAAGTTCCTCTCTGGGGAGAGACCAAAAACTTACTTCACAGCATGGAAGATTGCGATATTGATTTTCTTTTCCTTTTTTTAATCATTTTTCTTTGTCCTCCAAAAAACATTCTGGCCATTGAAATCATATCAAGATGGTTCTTGAGGATATTCAAACTAGTGCAGGTGCACTGTTCGTTTTAACAGTTTTTTTAATATATATTTTCTTTTACGTATGAATGTGTTAATTTATTTGTCCCTTTGTCATTTTCATTATGAGTAAGAGTATTTTAGTTAAAGAGGGTATCATTACAAGAGAAGACGTCTGGTGTAACCATCCAGACAGACAGACAACTGTAACTTCAGTCTGTGGACAGGGTATTTCTAAACCCTACCTCCTGGCTTAGAATCCATTGTAAATTGTCACTATCACTGAGTGAATATAATAAATAGTTAGGCAATGACACCTCTCACACAGCAGTCCAAAACACTGGACTTGTGTTGCCAAGGTAACCTGACCACCACATACTTTAGTGAACAAGAGAATGCCTCTCCTCGTTGATACAAATTGTATCCTATTAACTTAAACCAGATCATTGTTTTATATGAGAATATTTATACAAAAGGTATTTTGAGTATATGTGGCGTAATTGGTCACATTTGTTACAGTTCTAAAATATACTGAACAAAAATATAAACGCAACATGTAAAGTATTGATCCCATGTTTCATACAAGATCCCAGATATTTTCCATAAGCACAAGAAGCATATTTCTCTCAAATGTTTACATCCCTGTTAATGAGCATTTATTTTTTGCCAGGATAATCCAGATGTGGCATATCAAGAAGCTGATTAAACAGCATTGTCATTACACAGGAGCAACTTTTGTTCAGTATATATTTTGTGATTTAAAAAAATTGTGTTTTAAGAAGTATTTGTGAAAGAAAAGGGCATCAAATGCAATTTCTTCAAACTACTGTACTGTGATTGATGATCAGCATACAGAGAGGACAGAAAAAGGTATGTGATATCCGGGTTCCTTGGGACGTCCCTACTCCATTGAAGTTGACATTTGAAATGGTTAAGGTTTGGGTTAGGTAATGGTTAGGATGGAGGTGAGGGTTTAAGGTAGGGATGTCCCAAGGATTCCGGATAGCGCTGATCGACAGGAAAAGGTGGGTTGTTGTTTTATTATTGTTGAACTGAAATTGTGTTGGGTGGTCTCAGTCATGTGAGTGTGACTGTGGGGGTCAGCTTTATGGTGAAGCCATTATTTGTTCACCATCAGCCTCTATTGACAGTCATGATCTTTCTCTTAATATATTTCTGTACAGTGGTTCTCAGCTCTCTCTTCAAACTAAGGCTATCCCTTCAGAGGATCAGTGGAACACCGCTGACTTGACAAAGACAGCACTTAGTCTCTGGAACCAGTTTCTCAACATGACAACAGCCAAAAGTGAATTATTTTAGCTGAGCAACGTGTAGCACCTTCTAGGGCACTATGTGCCAGTGTGCTTGTGTGTGTGGCAGAGTATTAAATGCCTCTACATGGCATTGTGCTTCTTTTAACCACATCTGATGATAGTCTGAACCATGTTCAGTTAAAAAATGTAATATTTTTCCATGTTCAGATTTTTTAAAGAGATGTTTTTGGAATTCTGTGTGATGTTTTGAAATTTTTATCAGCATTAAGATATTTGAGGGGAATTGTTTGGGTGGTTTTCCTCAGTGTCACTGGATATAGCCTGTGCTGTACTCTACTGTTAATCTCTGCTATAATGAAACACCCTTTGATGAGGTGACTTGTTCGGTTTGTTCGGTTTGCAGACAGTGTATGTATACTGTATGTCAGTGGAGGCTGCTGAGGGAAGGACAGCTCCTAATGCTGGCTGGATTGAGTAAATGGAATGGCATCAAACATGGAAATCATGTATTTGATACCATTCCACTTAATCTGCTCCAGCCATTACCACGAGGCCGTCCTCCCCAATTTAGGTGCCACCAACCTCCTGTGGTATATGTGCTGGTTTTTGTATACAGTACTTGGTTGAATTTCTTCCACCAATTTTTTTATCATTTTGGAATTTGGTTAATTTTATTTTATCTGACTGGTTAGTATATTATTCTATTTGACTGTTTGTTTCATTGTGTCCGTCTGTATCCAAGGCCTACAATTCAGGTTTAAAAAACAGTTTGTCAGACACCTCTCCAAATACCATGTATAATTTATTTAAATATTCATCCCTGTTGTGCTTTAAATCCAACATAATTTGTGCTACAATAAAACTGTTAAATCTAATAAATGCCTTATAAAAGTGCGAAAAATAAGGTTGGGATGCAGTATTCCGTCAGGGACCAAAGCAATTGGCAAAATGATTGAGGGTTAGCCTATGTTATGTATGTATTATGATGATCCTCTCTTCACAGGTCAACATGGGTCATTTCAAGCCAAAATGTAATGGAGGAAAATGGAGAACTGTGACCTGATATGATGTTGATGTTCTTGCCTTAGTGACTGTACAGTATGTGAATGGGGGGGGGGGGGGGCAACGCATGTTAAAACAATGAGCTTTAAGTACCGTAACCCCAGAGCACGTGACTCTTTATAATACTCTGGCATGTGTAGCAGTCTTACTTGCTGATTCAGGGAACTGAGGCCAAATGGAAAATGTTGACTCCTCATGAGTTATGAATAATAAAGCAATAAAGCCTTACTCAAGGTGGTGACGATGAGTCTTTTTCGGGGGGAAAGGAATGGGTTTGCTGCCTAAATTGTTCTCAGGTTAATTTAGATACAGTAGGATGCTAGTGAGGCATGTGTGTATCATGTGATAATGAAATTTCAACACTCGGGGGGCATATGTCAGACATGTAGTGTAGCCTACACTGAATGGGATGACAGGTTAATGACACTTAATAAGAAGCTCGTCATTTCAACATCATGATAATAATGCTACTTTCCTCCACTTTTGCATGTCAATTCAAATAGGCCTACCTGAAATATTCTTCACAAACTTTTATATCTATTTTTTTTATTATTGTCATACTGAACGGAATGTCTGAAGATGATGCGTACATAAATAAACTCCAACATCTGAAATTACATTTAAAATCAAAACAGTTGTTACATTTACTGTGGTGATGAAGTTGAATGAATAACCTGGTGTGTTGTCATCCACAACACTACACATGTACTTTGGAAGGGTTACCACCACTTTAGTTATGGGTTTAACTTAAATGATCACATCTAGAAGAGGTCAGTACATATAGTACATACTGTACTTTGGTTGACATTTAAGGATAACACAGTTGACATGACTATTTGACCTAGTCTTAGATTTCCCAGACTGGAACATTGGTTACATTGTGGGAGGCAACCCGTCAGTCTAGATAGAGACTGTTTTACCAGTTGTAGGAGGAGCTAGACAGATCATTGGTTACATTGTGGGAGGCAACCCGTCAGTCTAGATAGAGACTGTTTTACCAGTTGTAGGAGGAGCTAGACAGATCATTGGTTACATTGTGGGAGGCAACCCGTCAGTCTAGATAGAGACTGTTTTACCAGTTGTAGGAGGAGCTAGCCAGATCATTTGTTACATAACCTTAGTGTCAAAACCATGATTTAGACTACTAAAATGTCTCAGGTGGTTTTATGGTTATTTTCCCTTCACTCATTCTTGAAATGCCTGGAAGGTGATTCATCTGGAATGTTCAAAATAAACAGTTCCTCATACCACTCCGTCCATATAATATTGAACTGCTGCCTCCCTCCCATTCTACCCTCATCCAACCTGGGATAAATACTTTAACTGACTGGAAGTAAGAAATATACATGGATTCTTTATTGTGGACCAAAATATATGTTAACAAAACCGTCAATGGACGGTGAATAACACAAACGTATAGGTTTGAAGGGACAAATAAAAAGCTGTGTTCAAATTCTGAAGGAATTAAACCACTGGTTCAACATCAGCTGACCCATGACTAGAGCACAGCTAACTCACCACAGTTAAATATGAAACCAAAACTGAAGTAATGTAAATGAAATGAGACGAATAAGGCAGTTTAAGAAAACCATTTAAATACTTGATCACAAACAAAAAAAAGTAAGGTACGATATTTAAAGCTTTACATACATGCTTGTCAACGACATCAAAAAGCTACAAATGGCAATTCTCTCAATAAAAGCAAGATATTCACTAATTTCTCTCTACATTATTTAAAAAAAAATCCATTCTTACATCAGACATGCAAGGGTTAAATTGTCCTTTGCTCAAGGAGAAGTTCATTTCGGCAGGATATGTTGCTTGTCATTCCAGATTGGATGATTCCAGATGTGGTTGGGTGGAGCTCTAAGCATGGAGCGGTTTGATTGGCCAACCGCTAGTGGGCAGAGCTTTGGCAAGGAGTAGTGGGTGGGACATTGAATCCACACACCTCTGGCCTTTTTGCAAGTACGGATTTGGGGGAACGGGGTGGGAACGAGCAGGGTCGGCTATCCAAGAAAGTGAGCTGTTGTCATGGCAACGCGGGGGTGGGAGGGCGCTGACTCTTACATGGACTCGAACTCGTCAATGCGCTGCTTGGTGTTGCCCTGTCGGATCTGGCGCAGGGTTTTGTACTTGTCCCTCCCAGCCTTCACATTCTCCGCATGTAGCATGTCATTCTGGGTCTTCTTGGTGTCGTCCCTCGCCTGAGCCAACTCTGAACTCAGAGCCTGACAAAGAGGGAGAGGGGAAGTTGCAGACAGATGGTGTATTGTTCAACATATTATCAGCAAACTGTTGATCTACTGACCCAAACACTAGCCCTAAACATAACCCTACATTTTTTTGCAGTTGATAGCTACAAGCATTTCGCTACACCGACAATAACATCTGCTAAATATGCGTGTGACCAATAAAACAGTATTTGATTTTTATATTTTGTTGAGCCTGTATGGGGTCTATCCATCCTAATGATGTGAGGCCACGTCTTCCTGAGCCTACCTGCAGCTGTTTCTTGACGCGTTCGTTCTTCTGGGCCTCTGTGACACGTTCCTCCTCGCTGCGGTGGCTGGTGACCCCGTCACTGTGCAGCTCGGTACTGCCCTCTGCGTTCGTCTCATCTTGCTCATCGTGCTCCGGCGCCGGGGGTGATGACATCACAGACTTCAGCTCCTCTTTAGTCTTTTCCAGGTCTTCCTGGGCTGAGATGGCCTGGCGGGAGGGTTAATGTGGGAATAACTGTTTGTCATTTGGTGTTCAATAAACTACTCATCTATTGTATCATATATAAAAATCATACAGTACTGACACATTTCAATATTCTATTTGGAACAGGAAACACAAAAACATTATTGCTTACACACACACACACACACACACACACACACAAACCAACACATTTCAAGACAACTTTGTCAAAAGACAGGGACACCTGTATTTAAAGTGCTTGCCGGTGTGGGACCTGAGTAGACCAGAGACTTTCCAAAAACAATAAAACACTCACGCAGACACACACATACTAAACTAGGGGTTAACATGCAAATAAGGGACACAATAACATCTTAAAAACATATTGTTCTGGCTCAAGCACACAATTTTAAAAACTCAGCTCTTACTCATACATATACTGAACAAAAATACAAAGGCAACATGCTACAATTTCAAAGATTTTACTGAGTTACAGTTCATATAAGGAAATCAGTCAATTGAAATAAATTCACTATGGATTTCACATGACTGGGAATAAATATATGCATCTGTTGGTCACAGATACCTTAAAAAAAAGGTAGGGGCGTGGATCAGAAAACCAGTCAGTATCTGGTATGACCCCTACATGCAGCGTGACTTCTCTCCTTTACATAGAGTTGATCAGGCTGCTGATTGTGGCCTGTGGAATGTTGTCCCAGTCCTCTTCAATGGCTATGCTAAATGGTTGGATATTGGGGGGGGGGGGGGGGGGGGACTAGAGCATACTGACGTACATGTAGATCCAGAGCATGTTCAATGGGTGACATTCCTGGTGAGTATGCAGTTCATGGAAGAACTGGGACATGTTTAGCTTCTAGGAATAGTTTACAGATCCTTGCGACATGGGGCCATGCAGAAACATGAGGTGATGGCAGCGTACGACAATGGGCCTCAGGATCTCATCACGGTATCTCTATGCATTCAAATTGCTATCAATAAAATGCAATCGTGTTCCTTATCCATAGCTTATGCCTGCCCATACCATAAGGCCACCTCTACCATGGGGCACTCTGTTCACCCACACAATGCCATACACGTGGTCTGCGGTTGTGAGGCCGGTTGGACGCATGGCCAAATTCTCTAAAATTATGTTGAAGCCGGCTTATGGTAGAGAAATTAACATTAAATTCTCTGGCAACAGTTTTGAAGGACATTCCTGCGGTCAGCATGCCAATTGTGTGCTCCCTCAAAATTTGAGACATCTGTGGCATGTGACAAAACTGCACCTATTAAAGTGGCCTTTTATTGTCCCCAGCACAAGGTGCACCTGTGTAAAGATAATGCTGTTTAATCAGCTTCTTGATATGCCACACCTATCAGGTGGATGGATTATCTTGGCAAAGGCGAAATGCTCACTAATAGGGATATATATACATTTGTGCACACAATTTGAGAGAAATAAGCTTTTTGTGCGTATGGAACATTTCTGGGATATTTTATTTCAGCTCAAGGAACATGGGACCAACACTGTACATGTTGCCTTTACATTTTTGTTCAGTGTACATTATGAATGCTGTTAAATTATTTGGTTTGAGGGCATACAGCCCCACACATTTGAATACAGACACTATTATTTATGTGTCAGTCCCAGGGGGCAGAGCAGTGGAGGCTGCTGGGGACGGCTCATAATAATGGCTGGAACTGAGTGTTCTGGCTGGAATGGAGTGAATGGAATGGTATCAAACACATGAAAACCATATGTTTATGTTTGATACCATTCTATTAACTCTATTCCAGACATTATTATGATCCATCCTTCCCTCAGTAGCTGCCACTGGATCAGAGAGAGGTAGCCGTTACTTTGTGTTGCCATTCAGTCGCCTCCTCTTCCTTCTTCCTCTTGGCCTCTTCAAGCAGAGCGATTTTGGCAGTGAATTCTCCTAGCTCAGCGGCCTGCGAGAGACAAGCACAAAGCACTCTTCTGTCAGACATACACACCAACACACTGGCCACCAGACTGCAAGAGCTGACCATGGCGCCCATGAGGTTTAATGGGCCAACCAGTATGAAAATGTAATTGACACATGGTTTCATGGTGAGTACTGTTAACCATGTAATACCACCCATTAAATATTCTTTGAAATACCAAAGAGAGAGTGGGGGGTGGTGAGAGCAGAGAACTTCCCCTGGGGCACGCCGTCTGCACATTAACACCTCAATCACAGATATCTGTCAGCACCCAGAGATTATATTTAGTTATCATTGCAAAATAGGCAGGTAGCCTGGCGGGTAGGAGCGTTGGGCCAGTAACTGAAAGGTTGCTGGATCAAATCCCCAAGCAAGGCAGTTAACCCACTGTTCCCCGGGCACTGATGACGTGGATGTTGATTGAGGCAGCCTCCAGCACCTCTCTGATTTTGATGGGTTGGGTAAAATGCGGAAGACACATTACAGTTGAATGCATTCAGTTGTACAACTGACTAGGTATCTCCTTTTCCCTTAAAGGTTACTGCCTCAGGGCCTTCCAACACTGTATAAATGTTATTTCCCTACACCCAATGACAAGGTGTCTAGTCTCTTTGGCTTATTGTCTCCCTCTCTCCGTATCACTCGTAACTCTACCAACTTGGCAGTACTTTTTTGGGATGTTATTTCACACCTTATTACTGTAGCTCAGAACGCATCCTTTGCATTATTACATACAGCCGGAAATAACGTTTGGATATTAGTGGTAACTCACCAGCATTTTGTTACAAGCATTTTGCTACACCCGCAATAACATCTGCTAAATATGTCTATGTGACCAATCAAATTTGATGTGGAAACATCTACATGAGCAATAAGCCTACTGTCAGTCATTTGGAGCTGTAAGCCATTAGTAGAGCTATGGGATTCCAGGTTAAATACCATGAGGAATAACCAAATCACCTTTGGAATGCATGTCGTAAAAGCATCCATACATTTTCTGTAAGCAAGGGAGGTGTTTACAAGAGGTCAGTCAGTGTCACTCATTTACATAGAACCATAGGTATTGACGTGATAATAATTTAGCAGGTACAGTGCAGATATGTTGTAGGTTAGAGTGTTTACAAAGGTTTTAGTGTGTTGGACAATCCAGAAGAGACCGATGGCTTAGAGAATTGCTGTATACCTGTCTACAGTAGGTATATGTACATCCTTCCTTCAGGTAATCAATCAATAGGAAGTTGAGTAGGGTGTCTATTATATTGCATTCATCAATCATTTAATATAAAATCAGTGATTTCTTCAAGGAAGGAAGGAAAGAAGGATGCACTGAAAGTATGTTAACAGGACCCTGATCAAAAGTGGTGAAGTGAAGTGTTACCAGTTGTTCCTGGTTCTTCATCTGGTCAGCGGACTGTTTAGCCAGCGCTGCCTTGGCCTCCTCTGCTGCCTGTCTCTCTCCCTCCAACCTTTCCGCCTCCTCCTTCGCTCTCTTCCTCTCCTGGTCCAACTCCAGGGCCCTGCGTGTCTGCTCCTCCAGCTCTGTGTGCACACACACACACACACACACATTACAACAATGTTACTGTATAACAAATATAATCAGATCTTAGCGAGAGTCGCACCTGTAGCGTTTGCTTCCAACTCACACTCTCAAATACATAGATCCCCTGAACGCAACTCACTCTCCAGATCCCAATCACTTGAATTCTGATCACACACTTGTATGTCATTATCACACACTATTTGGTTCAGTTCTTTGCACCCCATCATTGTGAGGTATTGTTTGTTTTGTGACACACTTCTATTCGGAGCTCTGTTTTTCCCATAATGGAAACCTCCCGTGTATGATAGTTTTTGCCTGCCTCACTAATGACCCCTTTTGCCTATTCCCTGCCTGTACTTTATCAGATTTCCTGTTATCTACCCATTGCCTGATCTCCCGGATGACGTTACTAGTCTTTTCCCTGCTTGTACTGTTGCCTTTTTGGACCCCCTGTGTATGACCTTCTGCCTGCCCCTGGACCCAGCTACCTGCCGCCTCCTGTAGTCCTTTACAAATAAACACCTGCTGCACCCTGCTCTTGAAACCAGCTCTCTGTCTCCCATCGTGTTCATTACAGCACCCATCTTTCCTGACACACATTCACACATTCATCTCATGAAACACAAGAGGAGGACTTGAATAATCTCCCAATAATCTGGAACACAAATGTTTATATAGGGAGATACCTCTGAGAAAGGCCCGACCTATATTTGATGAGAGCATTTCTAGAGGCAACATTCTGTAGAAATCAATCATTCTGATTGGAATGGCCCTTTCAGGATCAAATAATTTTTTATATTAGCCAAGCAAACTCTTGTCTTTTACCAACAGAATGGCTCTGCAGTAATTCGTTAGATCTGCTGGGGATTTCAGGGCTGTAGCTAACTCTCTCCCTCCAGCCGTTCACTATGTAAATACCCCCCAGGTGTGTTCTGTCCTTTTCGGTTATGACAGCCGTGGTGCTAGGGCCAACACTATAGAGAATGAATGTTCATGTCCCCCTACCTGTAACATGATAAAACAGCTAACAGTCCTCCTATGGTCTCTAAATGATAGCCCATTCCTCACTCCTCCTAATAAGAGCTAGTATGCAAATCCCAGTGTTGCGTACTATAGCGGTGAACTTGTCTGAACACCAGCTGTGAACTACAGCGGGTGTAAGTGTTACTCCAGGGTGTTGGTTGCATGATAACCTATGACATGTAAAATAAGTGAGATGATCAGTCCCATTTACATTGTTCCTCTGAAGTTGTATCCGTTGTTGGTGTGTGTGTGTAATGCATGTGCATGTCATTTGTGTGCATTTATGTAATGTAAGTGTGTGTGCGCGTGTGTAATGCATGCATGTAAGTGTGTGTGCGAGCGTGTGTAATGCATGCATGTGTGTAATGTTCATGCGCTTGTCGGGAAGTTTACATACACTTAGGTTGGAGTCATTAAAACTTCTTAGGGATCAAATCCCATTTAACTGGATCAATTTGACAACATCCGGTGAAATGGTAGAGCGCCAAATTCAAATGAATTTATTAGAAATATTTAACTTTCATACAATCACAAGTGCAATACACCAAATTAAAGCTTTACTTCTTGATAATCCAGCCACCGTGTCAGATTTCAAAAAGGCTTTACGGCGAAAGCAAACCATGCTATTATCGGAGGACAGCACCCTAACAAACAAACACAGACAATAATATTTCATCCAGCCAGACGCGACACAAAACTCAGAAATAACGATATAATTCATGCCTTACCTTTGAAGAGCTTCTTCTGTTGGCACTCCAATATGTCCCATAAACATCGAAAATTGTAATTTTGTTCATTTATATCGATTATATCGTTATATCTCCAAAATGTCCATTTATTTGGCGCGTTTGATACAGAAAAACATTGGTTCCAACTCGCTCAACATGACTTCAAAATATCTAATAAGTTACCTGTTATCTTTGTTCAAACAACTTTCCTAATACAACTTTAGGTTGTTTTAAACGTAAATATTCGATACAATTTAAGACGGGATAAAATGTGTTCAATAGCGGATAAAAACAAAGTGCTGCGAGCTTCAGGTCATGCGCCCCAACCACAACAGTACACTAGACTCAACCCTCGTTCTGAAAAGCCCTACTTCTTCATTACACAAAGGAAAAACATCAACCAATTTCTAAAGACTGTTGAGATCTGGAAGCGATAGGAACTGCAAGCAAGTGCCTTAGAAATCTAGATTCACATAGAAAAAACATTGAAAACACTCACCTCAACAACAACAAAAATTCCTAGATGGTTTGTCCTCGGGGTTTCGCCTGCCAAATAAGTTCTGTTATACTCACAGACATCATTCAAACAGTTTTCGAAACGTCAGAGTGTTTGCTATCCACATCTACTAATAATATGCATATCCTAGCTTCTGGGCCCGAGTAGCAGGCAGTTTACTTTGGGCACGCTTTTCATCTGGACGTGAAAATACCGCCCCTAGCCTAGAGAGGTTAAAACTAATTTTTCAACCACTCCACAAATTTCTTGTTAACAAACTATAGTTTGCAAGTCAGTTAGAAGATCTACATTGTGCGTGACACAAGTAATTTGTCCAACAAATGTTAACAGACTATTTCACTTATAAATTAACTGTATGACAATTCCAGTGGGTCAAAAGTTTACATACACTAAGTTGACTGTGCCTTTAAACAGCTTGTGAAATTCCAGAAAGGGATGGCATGGCTTTAGAAGCTTCTGATGGGCTAATTGACATCATTTGAGTCAATTGGAGGTGTACCTGTGGATGTCTTTCAAGGCCTACCTTCAAATTCAGCGCCTCTTTGCTTGACATCATGGGAAAATCTAAAGAAATCAGCCAAGACCTCAGGAAAAACAATTGTCGACCTCCATAAGTCTGGTTCATCCTTGGGAGCAATTTCCAAACACCTGAAGGTATCACGTTCATCTGTACAAACAATAGTACGCAAGTATTAACACCATGGGACCACACAGCTGTCATACCGCTCAGGAAGGAAATGCGTTCTGTCTCGTAGAGATGAACGTACTTACATTTACAGTACTTGTGCAAATCAAAGTGCAAATCAATCCCAGAACAACAGCAAAGGAACTTGTGAAGATGCTGGAGGAAACAGGCACAAAAGTATCTATATCCACAGTAAAACGAGTCCTATATCGACATAACCTGAAAAGCCACTCAGCAAGGAAGAAGCCACTGCTCCAAAACCAAAACCCAGACTACGGTTTGCAACTGCACATGAGGACAAAGATCGTACTTTTTGGAGAAATGTCCTCTGGTCTGATGAAACAAAAATAGAACTGTTGGCCATAATGACCATCGTTATGTTTGGAGGAAAACGGGGGAGGCTTGCAAGCCAAAGAACACCATCCCATCCGTGAAGCACAGGGTTGGCAGCATGATGTTGTGGGAGTTCTTTGCTGCAGGAGGGACTGTTGCACTTCACAAAATAGATGGCTTCATGAGGGAGGAAAATTATGTGGATATATTGAAGCAACATCTCAAGACATCAGTCAGGAAGTTAAAGCTTGGTCGCAAATTGGTCTTCCAAATGGACAATGACCCCAAGCATACTTCCAAAGTTGTGGCAAAATGGCTTAAGGACAACAAAGTCAAGGTATTGGAGTGGTTATCACTAAAGCCCTGACCTCAATCTTATAGAAAATGTGTGGGCAGAACTGAAAAAGTGTGTGCAAGGAGGCCTACAAACCCGACTCAGTTACACCAGCTTTGTCAGGTGAAATGGACCAAAATTCACCCAACTTATTGTGGGAAGCTTGTGGAAGGCTACCCGAAACGTTTCACCCAAGTTAAACAATTAAAGGCATTGCTACCAAATACTAATTGAGTGTATGTAAACTTCTGACCCACTGGGAATATGATGAAAGAAATAAAAGCTGAAATAAATCATTCTCTCTACTATTATTCTGACATTTCACATTCTTAAAATAAAGTGGTGATCCTAACTGACCAAATACAGGGAATTGTGAAAAACTGAGTTTAAATGTATTTGGCTAAGGTGTATGTAAACTTCCAACTTCAACTGTAGATACCTTTCTGGGCCTTTAGCGTCTGTTGCTCAATCTGTCTGAGCCTCTCGACAAGCTCGTCCTTCTCCTTCTCTATCTTCGCCCTCTCCTTCTCCGCATGCTCTCGTTTTCTCTTCTCGTTCTCTAGCTGGGCTCTGTAAAACAAAAGAGGCATAGTTCAGTTGATGAAAATGCCTGGGCTAATAATATATTCAAATTAAATGTAATTAATTGTTGAATATCTTACTCATATCATTCAATATTTTGTTGTATAAAATATGATCACAACACTGGTGCAACTTTCTGGAACTTCAAGATGCTTTACAAAAAGGTAAAACACAAAAATGCACATAAGAGCAATACAGAGATATCCAGTCCATAGCTGTCTCCAAATAGCCTCATTAGACACACGAGAGCAGTGATAGGATGGTGGATCGGCCTAATATTTCAATTGGATTTCTGTAATTCCCAATATCCGCTCTTCTCACCTCCTTTGAGGAATCAAGGGAATACAGAGATCCACCCTTTATATAGCTCTGGTACCGAGATATTTTATACAATGCTGCCCCCTTCTGGTCAGAATCACAACTACATGTTTGCATGTGTTCTTTCTGTACCTTTCCATCTGTTTGTGGTGTTTCTCCTCCCTGGCCTGGGCCTTCATTTGCTGAACCTCAATGGTGTCAGGCTTCCTCCTCCTCATGTACAGTTCGTGGTTCCCCATGCACAGCGCCAGGATACGCTTGTTGATCCGCAACCGCGGGGCATAGAACACAAAATCCTATAGAGAGAGGAGTGGAGAGGAAAAGGGGAGAGGAGGGAGAGGCAGGGAGGAGAGAGGAGGGGCGATGAGGGAGAGGCAGAGAGGAGAAGGAAGAGGCAAGGAGGAGAGGAGGGAGAGGCAGGGAGGAGAGAGGAGGAGAGGAGGGAGGAGGAGAGGAAAAGAGGAAGGGAGAGGAAAAGAGGAGGGGGGAGAGGAAAAGAGGAGGGGGAGAGGAAAAGAGGAGGGAGGCAGAGCAGGGAGGCGGAGGAAGGGGAGAGGAGAGGCGGAGGAAGGGGAGAGGAGAGGCGGATGAAGGGGAGAAGAGAGGCGGATGAAGGGGAGAGGAGAGGCGGAGGAAGGGGAGAGGAGAGGCGGAGGAAGGCAGGGAGGAGAGAGGAAAGGAGTGGAGGGAAGAAAAGGAAAAGAGAAAGGGGTTGACTCATTTTGCAGGTAGATTAGTGCAATGTCTTTATTATATTATCAATGTTTATTGTACATTGTGTTGTATTGTTTCCTCCCGCCTTCCCCAACCTTCCCAGTAGACTGACCAACCCTAAACCTTCCCCAACCTTCCCAGTAGACTGACCAACCCTAAACATTCCCAGTAGACTGACCAACCCTAAACCTTCCCCAACCTTACCAGTAGACTGCCAAACCCAAAACCTAACCCATCCTTCCCAGTAGACTGACCAACCCTAAACCTTCCCAGTAGACTGACCAACCCTAAACCTTCCCCAACCTTCCCAGTAGACTGCCCAACCCTAAACCTACCTTCCCAGTAGACTGCCCAACCCTAAACCTAACCCTACCTTCCCAGTAGACTGACCAACCCTAAACCTATCCCTACCTTCCCAGTAGACTGACCAACCCTAAACCTTCCCCAACCTTACCAGTAGACTGACCAACCCTAAACCTAACCCTACCTTCCCAGTAGACTGCCCAACCCTAAACCTATCCCTACCTTCCCAGTAGACTGACCAACCCTAAACCTACCTTCCCAGTAGACTGACCAACCCTAAACCTAACACTACCTTCCTGGTAGACTGACTAACCCTAAACCTAACCCTACCTTCCCAGTAGACTGACCAACCCTAAACCTTATCTTCCTAGTAGACTGACCAACCCTAAACCTAACCCTACCTTCCCGGTAGACTGACTAACCCTAAACCTAACCCTACCTTCCCGGTAGACTGACTAAGCCTAAACCTACCTTCCTGTTAGACTGACTAAGCCTAAACCTAACTCTACCTTCATGGTAGACTGACTAAGCCTAAACCGAACCCTATCTTCATGGTAGTCTGACTAAGCCTAAGCCTAAACCTAACTCTACCTTCATGGTAGACTGACTAAGCCTAAACCTAACCCTACCTTCCTGGTAGACTGACTAAGCCTAAACCCTACCTTCCCGGTAGACTGACTAACCCTAAACCTAACCCTACCTTCCCGGTAGACTGACTAAGCCTAAACCTACCTTTCTGTTAGACTGACTAAGCCTAAACCTACCTTCATGGTAGACTGACTAAGCCTAAACCGAACCCTATCTTCATGGTAGTCTGACTAAGCCTAAGCCTAAACCTAACTCTACCTTCATGGTAGACTGACTTACTGGAGCTTTCTTGTCGATGGGTTTGATGACAAACTTCTTGTCGCTGAAGGAGATGTTCCTGATCTCGCTCCAGGGGAAGCCAATCTTTGGTGTCAACCTGGGGAGAAGGGAAGGAAAAATACGGACTGTCTCAACACTATGCTAGTACAGTACTATGCCATGTGAAGGTAACTACCTACCCATATCAGTGTAGTATTAAATTAAGCTAGAGGCACCATCCATGCCCAGCAGAGGGCGATAGTGTCATGGAGTATATCTGACAAGGCCATGCTCAGTTATGCTCTCTTACGTTCCACCTTAGTGGATGAATGGCATATTCCACCTTCCACTCTAAAATAACAACAACAAAAAACTGTATATCAGTATTGCGTACTTGTCCTCGTGTTCGTAGATATTGAGTCCCAGTGCATCCACACCCAGCCACAACTCTGTTCCCTTCTTGTTCTTGATCTCAAAGTAGTTGACGCCATACATCTCCAGGTCCTGGGCTATCTTCAGATACTCCATCACTGAGTCCTCGCTGTGGACACAAACACACATTACAACTTGTGTAGAGAAGCAAGTTTGACACTAACAGACTCATAAAGAAACACACATATAGAGCCTTATACAAAGCCCTACCTGAGCATGCCTCTGTGTTCCTCATGCCAGGTCTGTATTCTGTCCTCCCACTGCTCCTTAGTCAACTTGTGCTGCTCCAAGACTCTGCAGGACACACAAAAACATACAAAGGGTTATTCAAACAGGGTTATTCAAAAAGGGCCACCCTAGAGGCCTAGCATCAAAAGACAGAACAGATTTATAGTGAGGGAGGGGCAAGCCACTGTACTGAAGAACAACTCCTTTACAAAACCACACAATCCCTCCCTCCAGCACACACTAACGGGGGAGTATGGAGAGAATTCATTAAGTAGCAGGCCATTCCAGCCTCCTCAACCATTGTAGGAGCAATTTCAATAGAGATTCTGAGTTACTATGACAGCAAGACTCTTCCCCTGGTATTCTTTGAGTGGGACAGAGAGGGGCAGAGGAAGTGAAGGTGGAAATGTGGAGGTCTCTTCTGTACAGAGAGGGTTAGAGAGGGGACAGAGAGGTGCGTGTGGGGTACGGACCTCTGTGGCAGCAGGCGGTCGGAGGTGAGGTAGCCAGGCCTGTGGAGGTCTCTGTTGTAGTCTGCGTACTTGGCCTGGACAGAGTAGGAGGCCAGCAGCACGGCTGTCTCTGGAGGACAGTAGTTCTCATCATTCAGGATGGCCTCCTTTACCTGGCATGGGCAGGGAACACACACACACTTGTTTAAGTACTTTGTTTGGATTTGCAATGTACATTGTGAGTATGAAGGACACCAATAAATAGTGAACAAAAATAAACGTAACATGCAACAATTTCAAAGATTTTACAGTGACAGTTCATATAAGGAAATCAGTCAATTTAAATAATTTCATTAGGCCCTAATCTATGGATTTTACATGACTGGGAATACAGATATGCATCTGTTGGTCACAGATACCTTTAAAAAAAGGTAGGAGCATGGATCAGAAAACCAGTCAGTATCTGGTATGACCACCATTTGCCTCATGCAGCTTGACACATCGCCTTCGCATAAAGTTGATCAGGCTGTTGATTGTGGCCTGTGGAATGTTGTCCCAGTCCTCTTTAATGGCTGTGCAAAGTTGCTGGATATTGCCGGGATCTTGAAATCACTGTCGTACAAGTCGATCCAGAGGATCCCAAACATGCTCAATATCTGGTGAACTGGGGCATTTTCAGCTTCCAGGAATTGTGACATGGGATCGTGCATTATCATGCTGAAACATGAGGTGATGGTGGCGGATGAATGGAATGACAATGGGCCTCAGGATGTACGGTATCTCTGTGCATCTCTGTATCTCTGTGCATTCAAATTGCAATTAATAAAATGCAATCGTGTTCGTTGTCTGTAGCTAATGCCTGCCCATACTATAACCCCTCCGCCACCATGGGGCACTATGTTCACAACGTTGACATCAGCAAACCACTCGCACACACACAAAGCCATACACGCTGTCTGCCATCTGCCCGGTACAGTGAAACCGGAATTCATCCGTGAAGAGCACACTTCTCCAGCATGCCAGTGGCCATCGAAGTTCAGCATTTGCCTAATGAAGTTGGTTACGACGCCGGACTGTGGTCAGGTAAAGACCCTGGTGAGGACGATGAGCACGCAAATGAGCTTCCCTAAGATGGTTTCTGACAGTTTGTGCAGAAACATTTCAGTTGAGCAAACCCACAGCTGCCCGGATGGCTGGTCTCAGAGGATCCCGCAGGTGAAGACTTCAGATGTGGACGTCCTGGGTTGGCGTGGTTACGTGGTCGGTTGGACGTACTGCCAAATTCTCTAAAACAACATTGGAGGTGGCTTATGGTTGATAAATTAACATTAAATTATCTGGCAACCGCTCTGGTGGACAATCCTGCAGTCAGCATGTCAATTGCACGCTCCCTCAAAACTTGAGACATCTGTGGCATTGTGTTGTGACAAAACTGCAAATTTTAGAGTGGCCTTTTATTGTTCTCAGCACAAGCTGCAAATAATCATGCTGTTTAATCAGCTTCTTGATATGCCACACCTGTCAAGTGGATGGGTTCTTGGCAAAGGAGAAAAGCTCACTTACTTACAAAACATGTGACCAACTATTTACATGTTCCGTTTATATTTTTGTTCAATATAAGTGTGTGTGTGTGTGTGTGTGTGTGTGTGTGTGTGTGTGTGTGTGTGTGTGTGTGTGTGTGTGTGTGTGTGTGTGTGTGTGTGTGTGTTACCTGCAGGAAGAAGAGTCTCTGCGTGATCTCCTGGATGAGTTCCTCAGACACGTCCTCAGGGAAGAACTTGGCTCTGAACTTAAACTGCAGAGGGTTCTCCTTCTTCACATCCTGCTGCGTCACCTTCTTGTTGAGTTTGAGCCACGTGCTATAGCCTTTACTGTCTGTGTACTGCAGGCCAAAGAACCACACCTCCCGGAGGCCCACTGTCTTCACCACCTGAAAACACAATATGTGTCAATGGTTAGCAGGTTAGGCCTCACGTAGCACTGAGAACCCAGATTCACCCTAGCCCAAAGCCTGCTCACCATTGGAGGCTCAAGTGTGTGAGCCACCTCACTGTTTCACCCATAAGTGGGAGAACATCACTTTTTTTACAACACTCCTCTTTTCTCCATTCACACGACATCTCTTTCTCTCTCTCAGAAAGGCCCCTGAGGGTGTGTTCTCTCAGTTGCCGGCTCAACCATCAGGCCTGATGTGATTTACAGTCAATAGAGCACCGCTGACCAGGGACATCATTCACTAACAACACATCATTAACTCTCCTCTCAATCTTACTCTGTCCATTTCTCACTCCCTCTGTGGCCCCATTCTCTCAAACACACACTTGTATTGAACGAAGCCTGTTTGTGTTTTATTATTATTTCATTATCATCGGGGACACACACACCCATTCAAAAGTTTGGGGTCAGTTAGAAATGTCCTTGTTTTTTAAATCAAATTGATCAGAAATAGTGTAGATATTGTTAATGTTGTTATTTACTATTGTAGCTGGAAACAGCTGATTTTGAATGGAATATCTACATAGGCGTACAGAGGCCCATTATCAGCAACCATCACTCCTGTGTTCCAATGGCACATTGTGTTAGCTAATCCAAGTTTATCATTTTAAAAGGCTAATTGATCATTATAAAACCCTTTTGCAATTATGTTAGCACAGCTGAAAATTGTTCTGATTAAAGAAGCAATAAAACTGGCCTTCTTTAGACAAGTTGAGTATCTGGAGTATCAGCATTTGTGGGTTTGATTACAGGCTCAAAATAGGCAGAAACAAATCACTTTCTTCTGAAACTCATCAGTCTATTCTTGTTCTGGGGTTGAAGGCTATTTATTCCATGTGAGAAATTGCCAAGAAACTGAAGATCTCGTACAACACTGTGCTACTCCCTTCACAGAACAGCGCAAACTGGACCTAAACAGAATAGAAAGAGGAGTGAGAGGCCCTGGTGCACAACTGAGCAAGAGGACAAGTACATTAGAGTGTCTAGTTTGAGAAACAGACACCTCACAAGTCCTCAACTGGCAGCTACATTAAATAGTACCCTCAAAACACCAGTCTCAATGTCAACAAAGAAGAGGCGACTGACTCTGGGATGCTGGCCTTCTAGGCAGAGTTGCAAAGAAAAAGCCATCTCTCAGATTGGCCAATAAAAAGAAAAGATTAAGATGGGCAAAAGAACACAGACACTGGACAGAGGAAGATTGGAAAAAGGTGCTATGGACAGACAACTCTAGGTTTGAGGTGAAAAGTGAAAAGATGCTGGAGGAGTGCTTGACGCCATCTGTCAAGCATGGTGGAGGCATTGTGATGGTCTGGGGGTGCTTTGGTGGTGGTAAAGTGGGAGATTTGTACAGGGTAAAGAGATCTTGAAGAAGGAAGGCTATCACTCCCTTTTGCACAGTCACCGGATCTCAACCCTATTGAGCTGTTGTTGGAGAAGCTTGACCGTATGGTACATAAGAAGTGCCCATCAAGCCAATCCAACTTGTGGGAGGTGCTTCAGGAAGCATGGGGTGAAATCTCTTCAGAATACCACAACAAATTGACGAATAGAATGCCAGGATCCTAGTTGGAGGATTCTTTGAGGAGGATTCTTTGACGAAAGCAAAGTTTGAAGAACACAATTATTATTTAAATTAAAAATCCTTATTTATAAACCATGTTAACGTCTTGACTATATTTCCTATTCATTTTGCAACTAATTTAATGTATGTTTTCATGGAATACAAGAACATTTCTAAGTGACCCCAAACTTTTGAACAGTAGTGCATATGTGTACATTATGATTCATCTCAAAACAGGCCTCCTAGATCACAGAAATGGAGGGGTAACTCCTGAGGTATGTTAGTACTAATATTGACATGCATAACACCATAGAGCCTTTCTTTTTCATTTCACCTTTATTTAACCAGGTAGGCTAGTTGAGAACAAGTTCTGCGAAATGGCCAAGATAAAGCACAGCAGTTCGACACATACAACAACACAGAGTTACACATGGAATAAACAAACAGTCAATAATACAGTAGAAAAAGTCTATACACAGTGTGTGCAAATGAGGTAAGGTAAGGGAGGTAAGGCAATATATAGGCCAATAGTGGTGAAGTAATTACAATATAGCAATTAAACACTGGAGTGATAGATATGCATAAGATTAATGTGCGATTGTGTGTGATTTTTGCAGTTCATTCCAGTCATTGGCAGCAGAGAACTGGAAGGAAAGGCGGCCAAAGTAAGAATTGGCTTTGGGGTGACCAGTGAAATATACCTGCTGGAGCGTGTGCTACGGGTGGGTGCTGCTATGGTGACCAGTGAGCTGAGATAAGGCGGGGCTTTACCTAGCAAAGACTTGTAAATGACCTAGAGCCAGTGTGTTTGCGAAGAATATGAAGCGAGGGCTAACCAACGAGAGCGTACAGGTCGCAGTGGTGGGTAGTATATGGGGCTTTGGTGACAAAACGGATGGCACCATGATAGACTGCATCCAATTTGTTGAGTAGAGTGTTGGAGGCTAGTTTGTATATTACATCACCGAAGTCGTTGATCGGTAGGATAGTCAGTTTTACGAGGGTATGTTTGGCAGCATGAGTGAAGGAGGCTTTGTTGCGAAATAGGAATCCGATTCTAGGTTTAATTTTGGACTGGAGATGCTTAATGTGAGTCTGGAAGGAGAGTTTACAGTCTAACCAGACACCTAGGTATTTGTAGTTGTTCACATATTCTAAGTCAGAACCGTCCAGAGTAGAGATGGACGGGCGGGTAGGTGCGAGCAGCGATCGGTTAAAGAGCATGCATTTAGTTTTACTTGCATTTAAGAGCAGTTGAAGGCCACGGAGGAAGAGTTGTATGGCGTTGAAGCTCGTCTTGAGGTTAGTTAACACAGTGTCCAAAGAAGGGCCAGAAGTATCCAGAATGGTGTCGTCTGCGTAGAGGTAAATCAGAGAATCACCAGCAGCAAGAGCGACATCATTGATGTATTCAGAGAAGAGAGTTGGCCTGAGAATTGAACCCTGTGGCACCCCATAGAGACTGCTAGAGGTCCAGACAACAGGCCCTCCGATTTGACACACTGAACTCTATCAGAGAAGTAGTTGGTGAACCAGGCGAGGCAGTCATTTGAGAAACCAAAGCTGTTGAGTCTGCCAATAAGAATGTGGTAATTGACAGAATCAAAAGCCTTGGCCATGTCGATGAATACGGCTGCACAGTATTGTCTCTTATGATGTGGTTATGATATCATTTAGGACCTTGAGCGTGGCTGAGGTGCACCCACGACCAGCTCTGAAACCAGACTGCATAGCGGAGAAGGTACAGTGGGATTTGAAATGGTCGGTAATCTGTTTGTTAACTTGGTTTTTAAAGACCTTAGAAAGGCAGGGTAGGTTAGATATGTCTGTAGCAGTTTGGGTCTAGACTGTCTCCCCCTTTGAAGAGGGGGATGACCGCGGCAGCTTTCCAATCTTTGGGAATCTCAGACAATACGAAAGAGAAGTTGAACAGGCTAGTAATAGGGGTTGCAACCATTTTGGCAGATCATTTTAGAAAGAGAGGGTCCAGATTGTCTAGCCCGGCTGATTTGTAGGGGTCCAGATTTTGCAGCTCTTTCAGAACATCAGTTATCTGGATTTGGGTGAAGGAGAAATGGGGAGGCGTGGGCGAGTTGCTGTGGGGGTTGCAGGGCTGTTGACCGTGGTAGGGGTAGCCAGGTGGAAAGCATGGCCAGCCATAGAAAAATGTTGAGAATTTCAATTATCATGGATTTATTGGTGGTGACAGTGTTTCCTAGCCTCAGTGCAGTGGGCAGCTGGGAGGAGGTGCTCTTATTCTCCATGGACTTTATAGTGTCCCAGAACTTTTTTGAGTTTGTGCTACAAGGCCTACTCACTGAAGTGTTTTAGGGAGAGTTTGACATTGATGAGGGGTTGTCGTTTGACCGCAGACCCATTACGGGTGCAGGCAATGAGCCAGTGATCGCTGAAATCTTGGTTGAAGACAGCAGAGGTTTATTTGGAGGGCAAGTTGGTTAGGATGATGTCTAGGAGGGTGCCCGTATTTACGGATTCTGGGTTGTACCTGGTAGGTTCATTGATAATTTGTGTGAGATTGAGGGCATCAAGCTTCGATTGTAGGATGGCCGGGGTGTTAAGCATGTCCCAGTTTAGATGACCTAGCAGCACGAGCTCTGGAGATAGATGGGGGGCAATCAATTCACATATGGTGTCCAGGGCACAGCTGGGGGCAGAGGGTGGTCTATAGCAAGCGGCAACGGTGAGAGACATGTTTCTGGAAAGGTGGATTTTTAAAAGTAGGAGCTTGAATTGTTTGTGCACAGACCTGGATAGTGAGACAAAACTCTGCAGGCTCTCTCTGTTATCTCTGCAGCTTCTTTGTGCTATTGGGGAAAATAAATATTAGATTGATGAAATATGTTACTGAATTTTATTTGGAATTCAGTTTAATTTCAGTTTTCAGACCTGATTTGCTCGTTTTTATTTAGTCGTCTAAAAATATATCTATTTTGTTATAATATGATTTAGTTTCAGTTTTCGTGTTCGGTTCAGAAAGCATGCATGGGCCAGGCTAGGAGCCATGTGTGTTGAAAAGTGTTTTTTGGGGATGTCACTAATGGGGGGCAGTAATACAGTCATGACCAAAAGTTTTGAGAATGACAAATATTACTTTTCACAGAGTCTGCTGCCTCAGTTTGTATGATGGCAATTTGCAAATACTCCAGAATGTTATGAAGAGTGATCAGTTGAATTGCAATTAATTGCAAAGTCCCTCTTTGCCATGCAAATGAACTGAATCCCAAAAAATAATTTCTACTGTATTTCAGCTCTGCCAGAAAAGGATCAGCTGACATCATGTCAGTGATTCTCTCGTTAACACAGGTGTGAGTGTTGACGAGAACAAGGCTGGAGATCACTCTGTCATGCTGAATGAGTTTAAATAACAGACTGGAAGTTTCAAAAGAAGGGTGATGCTTGGAATCATTGTTCTTCCTCTGTCAACCATAGTTACCTGCAAACACTCATTGTTTTGCACAAAAAGTGCTTCACAGGCAAGGATATTGCTGCCAGTAAGATTGTACATAAATCAACCATGTATCGGATCATCAAGAACTTCAAGGAGAGCGGTTCAATTGTTGTATAGAAGGCTTCAGGGTGCCCAAGAAAGTCCAGCAAGCGCCAGGACCGTCTGCTAAAGTTGATTCAGCTGCGGGATCGGGGCACCACCAGTACAGAGCTTGCTCAGGAATGGCAGCAGGCAGGTGTGAGTGCATCTGTGTGCACAGTGAGGCAAAGACTTTTCGAGGATGGCCTGGTGTCAAGAAGGGCAGCAAAGAAGCCACAGGGACAGACTGATATTCTGCAAAAGGTACAGGGATTGTACTGCTGAGGACTGGGGTAAAGTCATTTTCTCTGATGAATCCCCTTTCCGATTGTTTGGGGCATCCAGAAAAAAACTTGTCCGGAGAAGACAAGGTGAGCGCTACCATCAGTCCTGTGTCATGCCAACAGTAAAGCATCCTGAGACAATTCATGTGTGGGGCTGCTTCTCCGCCAAGGGAGTGGGCTCACTCACAATTTTGCCTAAGAACACAGCCACGAATAAAGAATGGTACCAACACATCCTCCGAGAGCAATTTCTCCCAACCATCCAGGAAGAGTTTGGTGACTAACAATGCCTTTTCCAGCATGATGGAGCACATTGCCATAAGGCAAAAGTGATAACTACGTGGCTTTGGGAACAAAACAATGATATTTTGGGTCCATGGCCAGGAAACTCCCCAGACCTTAATCCCATTGAGAACTTGTGGTCAATCCTCAAGAGGCAGGTGGACAAACAAAACCCCACAAATTCTGAAAAACTCCAAGCATTGATTATGCAAGAATGGGCTGCCATCAGTCAGGATGTGTCCCAGACACTAATTGACAGCATGCCAGGGCGGATTGCGGAGGTCTTGAAAAAGAAGTGTCAACACTGCAAATAGACTTTTTGCATCAACTTCATGTAATGGTCACTTATGAAATGCTTGTAATTATACTTCAGTATTCCATAGTAACATCTGACAAAAATATGTAAAGACACTGAAGCAGCAAACTTTGTGAAAATTAATATTTGTGTCATTCTCAAAACTTTTGGCCACGACTGTACATAATGAGGTGATGGGTCAGGTCATAGGTTAGGCTGAGTTTCATCTCTCGTGGACAGACCAGTTCAACAGAAATGGTACCATAGATCAGCCATGGTACAACAGGATGCATTAGACAAAAAGCAGTATTAGTTCCGGTGCTTTGAACAAATCACGATTTCGGAAGAGGAGGGAACAATCGGCCATCAGACTTGGATCAACAGTTGGCCCAGTGCGGTGTGTGTGAGAGTGTGTATGTGAGTGAGTGAGTGAGTGAGTGAGTGAGTGAGTGAGTGAGTGAGTGAGTGAGTGAGTGAGTGAGTGAGTGAGTGAGTGAGTGAGTGAGTGAGTGAGTGAGTGAGTGAGTGAGTGAGTGAGTGAGTGAGTGAGTGGAGTTAGAGAGAAATTATTTTGTAGAAAATGCAACAGAGTATCTTGTAGTGTGTGTGTCTTTGTGTGTGTTGCAGCGATTATCACATGGTGTGCATGCAAGAGTGTAAGTAAAGGTCATTGGAGTCCAGTGACTGAGTGTGTCATTGGAGTCCAGTGTGTCCACTGATATGACTCTGCCTGCGTGACCAGCAGAGTCAGCAGAAGAGGATGCCTGCTGAGTCAGAGCTGGGCTCCAGTCCAGCACTACAGAGATAACTAGTTTCTAACAATCAGACTAGAATGGAGTCGCAAATTGAACTGACTGTCAACGTAAACCACATTACGAGTTAAAAGGTTTTGAATATCAGCATTTCCTCGACTCACGTACATAGCCATTTCCTGTCTCAATCAGCTTCCATGGCAAACACATGCAAACAATATCTGTCTCTACATCTCTCTGCCTATCCCTCTCTGCTGCTCCAGCAGTCTCCTGTAGCCCACCCGAGTTCTGCTACTGAAAGCTGCCCTTTCTTCACACAACACACACACTGGCCTCCCACCTCTCTGTCTCAGTCTCCACTGGCCTCTCTCTGTCACTGCTCTGCACAATGACTGCTTTGTTTCTCTGTCTCAGTCTCTTCCTCTCTGTTCCTGACAATACCCATACAGGCTCTAACTAGACCAGCTCCCAGCCTTGTTGACCCTCTATAGTGTGTGTGTGTGTGTCTGTTCTAAGTCAACCCCATGCTTACCTGGTCAAAGAGCTGTTTGCCGGTGGTGTTGGGCTGGATGGCAAACTCCAGCTCTGCATCCATGGTGGTGACCCGCACATTGATCTACATAGACAGACAGAATAACCATTAGTAACTCATATGTTCATAAACACAGACAGTACTTTAAGCAAAAGGAGAGGAAACATTTGTGCACAGCAGGGTAATTCTCTTCCAAGGTGCTGGTTTTGACGAGACCAATTTGAGCACAGCAAATTCAGAGGAAACAGATACACATGTTAATGTTCCACAGATATGTGTGTCACACAGAACCCACTTGGCAGCATGCTCCCCCTCCCTTCCCCCTCCCTCCCTCAGCCAGTCTCCTTATCTGCATCCCTCCATCTCACAGCTGGAATGAAGAGAACACATACTGTTAATGTACAGCAGTAAAAAGTGAGAGTCCATGACACTGATACACCACCACTGCTGGGTAACTGAAAAGAGAGGGCCAAGAACTTTAGCGGCATATACTGTAGCCTAACGTGTGTTCACGTGGATGTTGGAGTTATCGGACTGTGTTGAGTGGGCACCTGTGCAGTCTTCTGCTGAAGACATGTAAGTGTGTGTGCTCCACTTCTTATCATTCTTCTAGAAATATCTCTAACCTCTTGTAGGACATCTACTCAAACACTCCATATGCACGCCACGAGCACACAAGTCAGACAGGCTCTCATTCTCATAGAATTTATGTCAACTACCCCTTTATGTGACTGCTTAGTTAAATAAAAAGGTTAAATAAAAAAGAACAACAAAAAAAGTTGCGCAACGATGCATCCAAGAGGGCTGTGCCACAGACATACCCCCTGAGGACGAAACACACACACACACACACACACACACACAAAATAACTCCTGTCAATTCACATGATGCAGCTCATAAGACACAAAATAAGCCAGAAAGTGCTCTGGGCCAGAATCTAAGTGAGTCACACTTGCTCTGTTGAAATGATCCCCTCTCTCACTCTCTCTGTCCCATTTCTCTCCCCCTCTCCTCTCGTCCCGAGGCACTGAGCTTCACAGAAAGAGGGTACAATAGCAGTCATTTGGCACCAGAATAGCAGCAGCAGCCATTTGACTGAGGATTCTCTGATGGCCCTTTAGCGCACTGGTTCTCAATCCTGGTCCTGGGGACCCAAAGGGGTGCACATTTGTTTTTGCCCTAGCACTACACAGCTGATTTAAATTATCAACTCATCAAAAGGATTTGATGATTTGAACAGGTGTGTAGTGCTAGGGCAAAAACAAATGTGCACCCCTTTGGGTCCCCGGGACCAGGATTGAGAACCACTGCTTTAGCGCGTCAATGAGTAAATACCTCTGCTACAGAAACAGAACTCTGGGTTTGAATTACTCACCGCTTTAAAAATAAATCCTCAATGCCAGCTGAACTTGAGGAGTGAATAGTGCAGTGTAGTTCTGTTCTAGGTGCTGAGATGTAGGCCAAAGACGGAGATTAAATAAATTATTTCAGATTTGCACAAGGGGCAATAATGGACTCAATCCAATGCAATCCAGGATATCAGAACTCTGTTTGCGCCAAAGCTAAAAGTCATAAGACGCTTTTAACCGTTAATGAAAACATACGCCATCTTAATCACATATATAGAACACAGAGGCCTCAGAACAGGCAGACAGCAGTAGCAATACAGAGATATAACATCTTCAGAAAAGACAGGAATGCCTACAGAGAGGTGTTGCTGCATATGTTCAGAGCCATATTCCTCATATTTGATCTCATGTTAAATGTTTTTGAAGTGTTGTAGTTGAAAGTTCACCTGCCCCATCTAAAGCCTATTATTTTGTGGTGCTGCTATTTGCCATCAAGTGCTAACAGTCAGTATTTGTATAACGTGTTAGAGGTCGAACGATTATGATTTTTCAACGCTGATATCGATACCGGTTATTGGAGGACCAAAAAAAGCCGATACCGATTAAATTGGACGATTTTTATATACACTGCCCAAAAAAATAAAGGGAACACTTAAACAACACAATGTAACTCCAAGTCAATCACACTTCTGTGAAATCAAACTGTTCACTTAGGAAGCAACACTGATTGACAATAAATTGTGCAAATGGAATAGACAACAGGTGGAAATTATGGGCAATTAGCAAGACTCCCCCAATAAAGGAGTGGTTCTGCAGGTGGTGACCACAGACCACTTCTCAGTTCCTATGCTTCCTGGCTGATGTTTTGGTCACTTTTGAATGCTGGCGTTGCTTTCACTCTAGTGGTAGCATGAAACGGAGTCTACAACCCACACAAGTGGCTCAGGTAGTGCAGCTCATCCAGGATGGTACATCAATGCGAGCTGTGGCAAGAAGGTTTGCGGTGTCTGTCAGCGTAGTGTCCAGAGCATGGAGGTGCTACCAGGAGACAGGCCAGTACACCAGGAGACGTGGAGGAGGCCGTAGGAGGGCAACAACCCAGCAGCAGGACCGCTACCTCCGCCTTTGTGCAAGGAGGAGCAAGAGGAGCACTGCCAGAGCCCATCAAAATGACCTCCAGCAGGCCACAAATGTGCATGTGTCTGCTCAAACGGTCAGAAACAGACTCCTTGAGGGTGGTATGAGGGCCCGACGTCCACAGGTGGGGGTTGTGCTTACAGCCCAACACCGTGCAGGACGTTTGGCATTTGCCAGAGAACACCAAGATTGGCAAATTTGCCACTAGCGCCCTGTGCTCTTCACAGATGAAAGCAGGTTCACACTGAGCACATGTGACAGATGTGACAGAGTCTGGAGATGCCGTGGAGAACGTTCTGCTGCCTGCAACATCCTCCAGCATGACCGGTTTGGCGGTGGGTCAGTCATGGTGTGGGGTGGCATTTCTTTTGGGGGCCACACAGCCCTCCATGTGCTCGCCAGAGGTAGACTGACTGCCATTAGGTACCGAGATGAGATCCTCAGACCCCTTGTGAGACCATATGCTGGTGCGTTTGGCCCTGGGTTCCTCCTAATGCAAGACAATGCTAGACCTCATGTGGCTGGAGTGTGTCAGCAGTTCCTGCAAGAGGAAGACATTGATGCTATGGACTGGTCCGCCCGTTCCCCAGACCTGAATCCAATTGAGCACATCTGGGACATCATGTCTCGCTCCATCCACCAATGCCACGTTGCACCACAGACTGTCCAGGAGTTGGCGGATGCTTAGTCCAGGTCTGGGAGGAGATTCCTCAGGAGACCATCCGCCACCTCATCAGGAGCATGCCCAGGCGTTGTAGGGAGGTCATACAGGCACGTGGAGGCCACACACACTACTGAGCCTCATTTTGACTTGTTTTAAGGACATTACATCAAAGTTGGATCAGCCTGTAGTGTGGTTTTTCACTTTAATTTTGAGTGTGACTCCAAATCCAGACCATGGGTTGATACATTTGATATCCATTGATAATTTGTGTGATTTTGTTGTCAGCACATTCAACTATGTAAAGAAAAAAGTATTTAATAAGAATATTTCATTCATTCAGATCTAGGATGTCTGAACAGGCAGTTAATCCACTGTTCCTAGGCCGTCATTGAAAATAAGAATTTGTTCTTAACTGACTTGCCTGGTTAAATAAAGGTAAAATAAAAATAAATAAAACTGAATGAAGACTTATTTTAACTTAATATAATACATCAATAAAAATCAATTTAGTCTCAAATAAATAATGAAACGTTCAATTTGGTTTAAATAATGCAAAAACAAAGTGTTGGAGAAGAAAGTAAAAGTGCAATATGTGCCATGTAAGAAAGCTAACGTTTAAGTTCCTTGTTCAGAACATGAGAACATATGAAAGCTGGGGGTTCCTTTTAACATGAATCTTCAATATTCCCAGGTAAGAAGTTTTAGGTTGTAATTATTATAGGACTATTTATCTCTATATCATTTGTATTTCATATACCTTTGACTATTGGTTGTTCTAATAGGTACTTCAGGTGTTGCCAGCCTAATCTCGGGAGTTGATAGGCTTGAAGTCATAAACAGCGCAATGCTTGAAGCACAGCGAAGAGCTGCTGGCAAATGCGCAAAAGTGCTGTCTGAATGAATGCTTACGATCCTGCTGCTGCCTACCATCGCTCAGACTGCTCTATCAAATCATACTTAATTATAATAAAACACAGAAATATGAGTCTTAGGTCATTAATATGGTCAAATCCGGAAACTATCATTTCGAAAACAATATGTTTATTCTTTCAGGGAAATGCGGAACCGTTACGTATTTTATCTAACGGGTGGCATCCCTAAGTCTAAATATTGCTGTTACATTGTGCAACCTTCAATGTTATGTCATAATTATGTAAAATTCTGGCCAATTAATTACGATCTTTGTTAGGAAGAAGTGGTCTTCACACAGTTCGCAACGAGCCAGGCGGCCCAAACTGCTGCATATACCCTGACTCTGCTTGCACAGAACGCAAGAAAGGTGACACAATTTGCCTAGTTAAAGAAATTAATGTTTGCAGGCAATATTAACTAAATATGCAGGTTTAAGAAAGGCATTGATGTTTATGGTTAGGTACACATTGGTGCAATGACTGCTTTTTTCGTGAATGCGCTTGTTAAATCACCCGTTTGGCGAAGTAGGCTGCGATTCAATGACAAATTAACAGGCACCGCATTGATTATATGCAACGCAGGACAAGCTAGATAAACTAGTAATATCATCAACCATGTGTAGTTAATCAGTAGTTATGTTAAGATCCATTGTTTTTTATAAAATAAGTTTCATGCTAGCTAGCACCTTACCTTGGCTCCTTGCTGCACTCGCATAACAGGTAGTCAGCCTGCCACGCAGTCTCCTCGTGGAGTGCAATGTAATCGGCCATAATCGGTGTCCAAAAATGCCGATTATCGATTGTTATGAAAACTTGAAATCGGCCCTAATTAAATCGCCCATTCCGATTAAAATCGGTCAACCTCTACTATGTGTGCAAAGCTTGATAATGTGTGTGAAGTCAACAGAGAGGTCTATTTTCTGGGTGACCTGAACATTGACTGGTTAGAAACTAGAGTTGAAGTTGGACGTTTACATACACCATAGCCAAATACATTTTAACTCAGTTCTTCACAATTCCTGAAATTAATCCAAGTAAAAATTCCCCGTCTTAGGTCAGTTAGGATCACCACTTTATTTTAAGAATGCGAAATGTCAGAATAATAGTAGAGAGAATGATTTATTTCAGCATTTATTTCTTTCATCACATTTCCAGTGGATCAGAAGTTTACATACACTCAATTAGTATTTGGTAGCATTGTCTTTCAATTATTTAACTTGGGTTAAACATTTTGGGTAGCCTTCCACAAGCTTCCCACAATAAGTTGGGTGAATTTTGGCCCATTCCTCCTGACAGAGCTGGTGTAACTGAATCAGGTTTGTAGGCCTCCTTGCTCGCACACGCTTTTTCAGTTCTGCCTACAGATTTTTTATAGGATTGAGGTCAGGGCTTTGTGATGGCCATTCCAATACCTTGACTTTGTTGTCCTTAAGCTATTTTGCCACAACTTTGGAAGTATGCTTGGGGTCATTGTCCATTTGGAAGACCCATTAGCGACCAAGCTTTAACTTCCTGACTGATGTCTTGAGATGTTGCATCAATATATCCACTTAATTTTCCTTTCTCAATTATGCCATCTATTTTGTGAAGTGCACCAGTCCCTCCTGAAGCAAAGCACCCTCACGACATGATGATGCCACCCCTGTGCTTCAAGGTTGGGATGGTGTACTTCGGCATGCAAGCCTCCCCCTTTTTCCTCCAAACATAACGATGGTCATTATGGCCAAACAGTTATATTTTTGTTTCATCAGACCAGAGGACATTTCTCCAAAAAGTACGATCTTTGTCCCCATGTGCAGTTGCAAACCGTAGTCTGGCTTTATTATGGCGGTTTTGGAGCAGTGGCTTCTTCCTTGCTGACCGGCCTTTCAGGTTATGTTGATATAGGACTTGTTTTACTGTGGCTATAGATACTTTTGTACCTGTTTCCTCCAGCATCTTCGCAAGGTCCTTTGCTGTTGTTCTGTGATTGATTTGCACTTTTCGCACCAAAGTACATTCATCTCTAGGAGACAGAATGAGTCTCCTTCCTGAGCAGTATGACGGCTGCGTGGTCCCATAGTGTTTATACTTGCGTAGTATTGTTTGTACAGATGAACGTGGTACCTTCATGCGTTTGGAAATTGCTCCCAAGGATGAACCAGACTTGTGGAAGTCTACAATTATTTTTCTGAGGTCTTGGCTGATTTATTTTGACTTTCCCATGATGTCAAGCAAAGTGGCACTGAATTTGAAGGTAGGCCTTGAAATATATACACGGGTACACCTCCAATTGACTCAAATGATGTCAATTAGCCTATCAGAAGCTTCTAAAGCCATGACATGTTCTGGAATTTTCAGAGCTGTTTAAAGGCACAGTCAACCTAGTGTATGTAAACTTCTGACCCACTGGAATTGTGATACAGTGAATTTATAAGTTAAATAATATGTCTAAACAAAAGTTGGAAAAAGTACTTGTGTCATGCACAAAGTAGATGTCCTAACGGACTTGCCAAAACTATAGTTTGTTAACAATAAATTTGTGGAGTGGTTGAAAATGAGTTGTAATGACTCCAACCTAAGTGTATAAAAACTTCTGACTTCAACTGTAGCTGATGTCTCAAGAGGAAACTTCTAACTGTGCCTAATGCCTGTAATCTAACCCCGATTATCACTCAACCATCTTGAGTACATACCAATAGTGTTGGATCTGTAACATCCACTTTGATCATATCTTCAATAATGCTGAATAACTTTGCTCCAAAGCAATATTAGTTTTCATTGGCTGTAGTGACCATAACATTTTGGCAATAACAAGGAAAGTCAAAGCTCCAAAGGTTGGGCCTAAAGAAATTCATAAGAAATCATACAAAATGTTTTCTTAGGATTCTTTTGTTAAAGAATGTATGTTGGTCTGATGTGCATGAGGAAGTGAATCCAGATGCAACACCGGAAGTATTTGTACAATTATTCATACAAATGATTGACAAGCATGCAACTGTGAGAACCATTAGAGCCCCCTGGATTAATGATGAATTGAAAAATGGTATGGTTCAAAGAAATAATGCAAAAGAGGTGGCATGCTCAGATGATTTTTTATTTTTTTTCTCAGATGATTGTTTGACATACTGTGAATTGAGAAATGTGGTGACTAAACTTAAGAAAATTATACATTATATTACCAAACAGATATAAATGACATAAAACAAAATAGAAAAAGACTTGAGTACCTTGAATGAGCATCATGGTCAGAAAACCCAATACATCTACATCGTTCATTGAAGTTGATGGGTCATATAAAACAAAACCTTTTGATATTGCCATTAATTTCAATTGCTATTTCACTAGTGAAATTAAATTACATTGAACAGTGAAGCATCATATTTTGGTATGAAATATCTAATAATGAAAGAGAAGGATTGCCTTTTTGAATTTGGTCAAATTAGTGTGGGAGAGTTGTAAAAACTATTGTTATCCATTAATAATGATAAGCCACCAGGTATAGACAACTTGATGGAAAACAAAAAATAGCAAAGCACTTTGCTGGCTCTAACAGCCGCCCAATCAGTTTGCTGCCTGTTTTTAGTAAACTGATGGATTATAGTGTTTGACGAAATACAATTATATTTTTCAGAGAACAAGGTAACTACAGACTTTCAGCATGCATCTAGAAAAGAGCACTCAACTTGCACCACTGACTCAGATGACTGATGATGGTTATAAGTTGATAGTTGGAGCTGTATTGTTAGATTTCAATGCAGCCGTTGATGTTATTGACATAAATAACACATACTTGCTATGGCTTTACATCAACTGCCATCACATGGTTATTTATCCTATATAACCCAGAGAGTGTTCTTCAATGGAAGCTTCTCTAACATCAGATATGTACAGTGCAGTGTCCCTCAGGGCAGTTGCCTTGGGCCATTATTCTTCTCTATTTTTTATGATTTGCTACTGGTCTTACACAAAGCTAGAATGACTATGTGTGTGGGTTATTCCACACTCATGTCAGCACCCAAAGCCAGTGAGCTCACTGAAAATCTGAGGAGTTATAGTCAGTATCATAATGGTGGCTTATTAATCAAATGGACTTAAATACATCTAAAACTAAACGCATTGTATTTGGTTCAAAACATTCTCTAAGCTTTAAACACCAGCTGGAGTTGTTAATAAAGGTTGTGACCATTGAGCAAATTGAGGAAGCTGAACTCCTAGGTATAACATTGGATGGTCAATTATCATTTGCAAGTCATATTTACAAAGTCGTTGTGACGATGGGGGGGGGGGGGGTCTGTTATAAAAAGAGGTTCTGTGTTTTTGACACAAAAATCAACTGTACTAGTTGTTCAGGCGCTGGTCTTGTCCCATCTTGATTACTATTTGGTAATATGGCCAAGGGCAGCAAAGAAAGACCTAGCAAAGCTGCAGCTGGCTCAAAACAGAGCAGCATGCCTTTATCTACACATGCAGAACTAACATCCACAACATGCATGCCAGTCTTTCCTGGTTGAGGGTTGACAAGATATTAACTGCTTCTCTTATAGTATTTATGAGAACTTTTAATGTGACAAAAATTCCAGATTGTCTGCATAATCAAAAAATTCAACTCAGTTATCCATACATACACCACCTAACATACCACCAGGGGTCTCTGCACAATTTTATACAGAGCAACGATCGCATGGAACTCCGTTCCATCTCCAATTTCTCAAGCAAACAGCATAATTACCTTTTTTTTAATTATTAAAAAACAACTCATGGAACAGCGGTGACTGTGAAGGGACAAACACACATTGTTTGTAAATTGTTGTATTTTACATTTCTGTGACTGTCCTTGTCTATCAATGTATCAGTGTTTTGTTACTTGTCATGTTCTGTGTTTAATTGTAGACCCCAGGAAGAGTAGCTGCTTCTTCTGCAAAAGCTAATGGGGATCCTAATAAACAAATAAATAACAACAAGTCTCATAACCAAACATCAATATTAATTTAGCCCATCATAACTATATGGGTCATTTGTAGCTTCAGCGCCAATATGTGGCCATCTATTTCCCAGTCAGTGTATAATAACTTCCATTGCTTCAGTGTGTGTCTGTGACTGCAGCAAGTCAGGCTCAGCCAGAGCCAGTGGTACAGTATCAACCGGATATAACCTAAGGGAGGAAGGAAGAGTAGAGGCTGGTAGAAGAAAGAGACTGGCACATGGAGAGAGAAGAGAGATGAGAGAGAGAGAGAGAACAGACTCAGTGAGCATAGCCTTGCTATTGAGAAAGTCCGCAGTAGGCAGACCTGACTTTCAAGAGAAGACCGGCTATGTGCACACTGCCCACAAAATGAGGTGGAAACTGAGCTGCACTTCCTAACCTCCTGCCAAATGTATGACCATATTAGAGATACATATTTCCCTCAGATTACACAGACCCACAAAGAATTCAGAAACAAATCCAATTTTGATAAACTCCCATATCTATTGTGTGAAATACCACAGTGTGCAATCACAGCAGCAATATTAGTGACCAGTTGCCACAAGAAAAGCGCAACCAGTGAAAAGACACCATTGTAAATACAACCTATATTTATGTTTAATTATTTTCCCTTTTGTACTTTAACTATTTGCACATCATTACAACACTGTATATAGACAGATGACATTTGAAGTCTTTATTCTTTTTTAACTTTTGTGAGTGTAATGTTTACTGTACATTTTTATTGTTTATTTCACTTTGTAAACATATGTTTCCCAATAAAGCCATTAAATTGAAAAAGAAATTGAATTGAGAGAGAGAGCAAGTCAGAGCCGAGCGGAGATCTGCAATAAGACGTGTGACAGAGGGAGTAAATATCCCAGTGCATAGTTAGCCAACTCAGCAGACAGACTGACAGCACTGGCCTTGCTATATACAGTACATCACCGCCAGCAGCAGCAGCAGCTGGGGACAATTCACTAGCAGTAAGAGGGGTGTGCATGCCAGAGACAGAAGCTTGAAGGGCATGCACACACTTAGAGCAGTGTGCACAAGCGGAGGATGTGCCTTTTGATTGTGCACTAGGAAAGAGGAGCAAGAGAATATGCTAAGGAAGTCAGGCTAAAGGAGTGTGCACAAGGAGAGCGGATCTATCAGGAGCGTGCACAAGGAGAGCGGATCTATCAGGAGTGTGCATGAGGAGAGGGGACCTATCAAGAGTGTGCATGAGGAGAGGGGACCTATCAAGAGTGTGCATGAGGAGAGGGGACCTATCAAGAGTGTGCATGAGGAGAGGGGTGCAATGCTAGAAGAGCATGCACATAGAAAGCAGTAGGTCAGGTATTATTAGAGGAGGATGTTGACATGTTGGTAGTCAGTGAATTAGCAGGTCAGGACAGGGCTGTCGGAGGTTTAGTGGGTCACGGCTTTGGTGTCTATATATACAGTAAGTACTTTGTCTGTATGTGTTGTGTAAATTAGGGTTACGGAGGGTTAGGATGGGGCTGTATGAAGGGTTTGGTTCGTATATAAGTGTCTTCAGAAAGTATTCATACCTCTGGACTTATTCCACATTATGTTGTGTTACAGACTGAATTCAACATTTATTAAATAGTTATTATTTTCTCACCCATCTACACACAATACCCCATAATTACAAAGTGAAAACATGATTAAAAAATAATTCCACTTTGACATTATGGGATGTTGTGGGTAGGCTAGTGACAAAAGAAATCTAAATTAAATCAATTTTAAATGCAGGCCTTAACACAACAAAATGTGGAAAAAGTCAAGGGGTGTGAATACTTTCTGAAGGCACTGATATATATACAGTGTATTGGGAAAGTATTCACACCCCTTAACATTTTCCAAATTTTGTTTCGTAACAACCTTAATCTAAAATTAATTAAATTGTTTATTTTTCCTGGTACTGTATATACACACTACATGACCAAAAGTATATAGATACTAGAGGTCGACCAATTAATCGGAATGACCGATTAATTAGGGCCGATTTCAAGTTTTCATAACAATTGAAATTGGTATTTTTGGGTGCCGATTTAGCCGATTTAAACAAAAGTCAGCTAAGAACACATTCTTATTTTCAATGACGGCCTAGGAACGGTGGGTTAACTGCCTTGTTCAGGGGCAGAACGACCGATTTTCACTTTGTCCGCTCGGGGGATCCAATCTTGCAACCTTACAGTTAACTAGTCCAACGCTCTAACCACCTGCCTCTCATTGCACTCCACGAGGAGCACAGCGCTGGTTATGACTTCAAGCCTATCAGTCTAATGGCTGGTGTAACCGATGTGAAATGGCTAGCTAGTTAGCTGGGTGTGCGCTAATAGCGTTTCAAACGTCACTCACTCTGAGACTTGGAGTAGTTATTCCCCTTGCTCTGCAAAGGCCGCGGCTTTTGTGGAGAGATGGGTAACACTGCTTCGAGTGTGGCTGTTGTCGATGTGATCCTGTTTCGAGCCTAGGTAGGCGCGAGGAGAGGGACGGAAGCTATACTGTTACACTGGCAATACTATAGTGCCTATAAGAACATCCAACAGTCAAAAGGTATATGAAAAACAAAATGGTATAGAGAGAAATAGTCCTATAAATACTATATTAACTACAACCTAAAACCTCTTACCTTGGAATATTGAAGTCTCATGTTAAAAGGAACCACCAACTGTCTCATGTGCTGAGCAAGGAACTCAAACGTTAGCTTTTTTTACATGGCACATATTGCACTTTTACTTCAACATTTTGTTTTTGCATTATTTAAACCAAATTGAACATGTTTCATTATTTATTTGAGGCTAAATGGATTTTTATTGATGTATTATATTAAGTTAAAGTAAGTGTTAATTCAGTATTGTTGTAAGTGTTATTATTACAAATAAAAAAACGTTTTATTTAATTTTGTTTAATTATTATTATTATATATATATTTTTTTTAAATCGGTGTCAGCTTTTTTTTGGTGCTCCAATAATCGGTATTGGCGTTGAAAAATCCTTATTGGTCGACCTCTAGTAGATACAGTGGGGCAAAAAGGTATTTAGTCAGCCACCAATTGTGCAAGTTCTCCCACTTAAAAAGATGAGGCCTGTAATTTTCATCATAGGTACACTTCAACTATGACAGACAAAATGAGGGAAAAAAAATCCAGAAAATCACATTGTAGGATTTTTATGAATTTATTTGCAAATTATGGTGGAAAATAAGTATTTGGTCACCTACAAACAAGCCAGATTTCTGGCTCTCACAGACCTCTTCTTTAAGAGGCTCCTCTGTCCTCCACTCGTTACCTGTATTAATGGCACCTGTTTGAACTTGTTATCAGTATAAAAGACACCTGTCCACAACCTCAAACAGTCACACTCCAAACTCCACTATGGCCAAGACCAAAGAGCTGTCAAAGACACCAGAAACAAAATTGTAGACCTGCACCAGGCTGGGAAGACTGAATCTGCAATAGGTAAGCAGCTTGGTTTGAAGAAATCAACTGTGGGAGCAATTATTAGGAAATGGAAGACATACAAGACCACTGATATCTCCCTCGATCTGGGGCTCTACGCAAGATCTCACCCCGTGGGGTCAAAATGATCACAAGAACGGTGAGCAAAAATCTCAGAACCACACGGGGGGACCTAGTGAATGACCTGCAGAGAGCTGGGACCAAAGTAACAAAGCCTACCATCAGTAACACACTACGCCGCCAGGGACTCAAATCCTGCAGTGCCAGACGTGTCCCCCTGCTTAAGCCAGTACATGTCCAGGCCCGTCTGAAGTTTGCTAGAGAGCATTTGGATGATCCAGAAGAAGATTGGGAGAATGTCATATGGTCAGATGAAACCAAAATATAACTTTTTGGTAAAAACTCAACTCGTCATGTTTGGAGGACAAAGAATGCTGAGTTGCATCCAAAGAACACCATATCTACTGTGAAGCATGGGGGAGGAAACATCATGCTTTGGGGCTGTTTTTCTGCAAAGGGACCAGGACGACTGATCCGTGTAAAGGAAAGAATGAATGGGGCCATGTATCGTGAGATTTTGAGTGAAAACCTCCTTCCATCAGCAAGGGCATTGAAGATGAAAAGTGGCTGGATCTTTCAGCATGACAATGATCCCAAACGCAGTTGCAAATGAGAACTTGTTCTCAACTAGCCTACCTGGTTAAATAAAGGTGGGGGGGGATAATACTTTTTAATTAACCGCCCGGGCAACGAAGGAGTGGTCCTGGAGTGGCCTAGCCAGTCTCCAGATCTCAACCCCATAGAAAATCTTTGGAGGGAGTTGAAAATCCGTGTTGCCTAGCAACAGCCCCAAAACATCACTGCTCTAGAGGAGATCTGCATGGAGGAATGGGCCAAAATACCAGCAACAGTGTGTGAAAACCTTGTGAAGACTTACAGAAAACGTTTGACCTCTTTCATTGCCAACAAAGGGTATATAACAAAGTATTGAGATAAACTTTTGTTATTGACCAAATACTTATTTTCCACCATCATTTGCAAATAAATTCATTAAAAAAACACCTGGCCATGCTGCTGTTCCAGTTTCAACTTCCACCTGACTGTGCTGCTGCTCCAGTTTCAATTGTTCTGCCTTATTATTATTCGACCATGCTGGTCATTTATGAACATTTGAACATCTTGGCCATGTTCTGTTATAATCTCCACCCGGCACAGCCAGAAGAGGACTGGCCACCCCACATAGCCTGGTTCCTCTCTAGGTTTCTTCCTATGTTTTGGCCTTTCTAGGGAGTTTTTCCTAGCCACCGTGCTTCTACACCTGCATTGCTTGCTGTTTGGGGTTTTAGGCTGGGTTTCTGTACAGCACTTTGAGATATCAGCTGATGTACGAAGGGCTATATAAATAAATTTGATTTGATTTGATAAAAAATCCTACAATGTGATTTTTTTTCTCATTTTGTCTGTCATAGTTGAAGTGTATCTATAATGAAAATTACAGGCCTCTCATCTTTTTAAGTGGGAGAACTTGCACAATTGGTGGCTGACTAAATACCTTTTTGCCCCACTGTACCTGCTCATATTACATCTCATTCCAAAATCATGGGCATTAATATGGAGTTGTTACCCCCTTCGCTGCTATAACAGCCTCTAATCTTCTAAGAAGGTTTTCCACCCCTATACATTGCTGACGGGACTTGCTTCCATTCAGCCAGAAGAGCATTAGTGAGGTCACGCACTAAAGTTAGGCGATTAAGCCTGGCTCGCAGTCGGCTTTCCAATTAATCCCAAAGGTGTTCAATGGGGTTGAGGTCAGGGTTCTGTGTAGGTCAGTCAAGTTCTTCCACACAGATCTTGACAAACCATGTCTATGAAGTCACCACAATAATAATAAACAAGCAACTTTTGCTAGTCCCCACAAGGTCAAATGCTATTCTAGGGGGTTAAGGGTTACAGTTAGGCTTATGGTTAGTTTTAGGTTTAGGAGCTAGGTCTACTGTAGGTTTAGGGTTAAGGTTAGGTTTTAAGTTAAAGGTTAGGGTAAGGAGCTAGGGTTAGTTTTAGGTTCAGGGCTAGGGAAAATATTATTTTGAATGGGACTTAAGGTTATTTATACAAGACTGTGTGTGTGCGCACACACACACGTGTAAGCGTGTCTGCACATATGCATGTGTGCACGTGCGTAACAGGTGGCTGACAACGTGGCAGACACCTTGCGGGCTTGCTTTAATGTAATTGTAAAAAGCTGCCCAACACCACTAAACAGGGATTTAAACACTGACTGGGGCACAGAAAACAATGACTGTAGGATTAACCTATTAGGCTGGGAGATGGGACCTTAGTAACACTGCATCATTAACGCATGATGGACCACTTTAAAACGGAAAGGTTGCACGATATATATTCCACAAATCTAACATAGATTGATTATGTTCGATCTAAACGGTCTTTATTAAAAAGTTTATACAAATATATATAATTATACACTTCAATAGCTACAGGACTAGCTACAGAAGTCTTGCAGGTAGACCACTTTTAACCCTTCAAGAAATGATTGTGTGGCCTAGATCCTGGTATTGGAGGTAATTCTGGTGCGTTGTAAAGATAATTTCCTTTGTGTCGTAGCAGTACCCATCCTATAGCCCATCAATAGCTTATTTCTATAAGGAAATAATTTAATATGTTTGTGTATGCGTGTTCGAGAGCAAGAGAGAGCGAGAGAAACTGAGCAGGAGAGAAACTGAGCGGGAGAGAAACTGAGCGGGAGAGAAACTGAGCGGGAGAGAAACTGAGCGGGAAAGAAACTGAGCAGGAGAGAGGGGGAGCAAAACTGAGCAGGAGAGAAACTGAGCAGGAGAGAAACTGAGCAGGAGAGAAACTCTCTACTGAGCTGGAGAGAAACTCTACTGAGCTGGAGAGAAACTCTCTACTGAGCGGGAGAGAAACTCTCTACTGAGCGGGAGAGAAACTCTCTACTGAGCGGGAGAGAAACTGAGCTGGGGAGAGAGGGAGAGAAACTGAGCAGGAGAGAAACTGAGCAGGAGAGAAACTGAGCAGGAGAGAGAGGGAGCGAAACTGAGCAGGAGAGAAACAGAGGGAGAGAAACTGAGCGGGAGGGAGGGAGAGAAACTGACATATACTGTAGAATAGAACAGCAAACAGAGCAAGATGTCTCAGAACTGATAGGGGCTGATCACCAACTGACAAAACACAGAGACAGCAGTGCACAGTGAATACTAGAACCCTCCATTCTCTGACTGCAACTCGGCTATAAATACAGTAGCAACGTCTGCTAGTTAGCGGTCAATTCCGTTTCTTTGCAGCTAATTCAGGAAGTAAATTGGAAATGGCATAGAAAACCAGGCAACAAAAAAAACCGATAACACAATCTTTATGCTTGAGTGGCTATTTCTTTTTGTCCAGTGACCCCCAAAGCAAAGGTAGCCCGTTACATATCCCCAACCCAAGCAACACTTGATAAGTATTGGTAAAAATTGGTTAAAGATGGACAGCTGTGACTTGTAGATAGCAAAATAGTTGTGAAGAGATGTGCCATTGAATCGGTACATGGTTTGTGAACTGATACACAAGACAACGCTGGATTCAAAACCTTTCAGTTTAACTGATTATACAAAATTATTGCAATCAATAGAATGTTATATACATGTATATGGGGTATAGAACCATCCCAGCTCTGCAGATTTTGCTGCGAAGAGACAGAATCATTAGATAATTATTTTTACTACTGGCCATATGTAGCTTGTTTTTGGTCGCAGGTTCAAGAATGGCTGAATAATTGCAACATTTACCTGGGGCTAACTCTGCAAATAGCACTGCTAGGTGATTTAAAAAGTCATAGTCAATCGATCAATAACAATTATACTCATAAGAAAAATGTTTCTTTAATTTACAATATGTAGAATCTATGAGAATAGAAAGGTTCAGAACTTTTATGAAAGTTCTGAAAAACAAACAAAAGATAACTATTGTAAACTATACTCCGTCTGTGAACATGTATACAGTACGTACGTAGAAGACGGAACTAGAAGCATAAGTCTTGTTGTCCATTAGTTTACTCCAATTAGGGGAGGGGTGGTAGGGTTAGGAGAAAATATATAACAAAATTGTGGAATAATAGTGAAGATATCAAAACTATGAAATCATGTAGTAACCCAAAAACGCCCTTTGCCTTGATGACTGCCTAGTGTGCAAAGCTTTCTCCCAACCAGATTCACCTGGAATGCTTTTCCAAAAGTCTTGAAGGAGTTCCCACATATGCTGAGCACTTGTTGGCTGCTTTTCCTTCACTCTGCAGTCCAACTTGGGTTGAGGTTGGGTGATTGTGAAGGCGAGATCATCACTCTCCTTCTTGGTCAAATAGCCCCTACACAGCAGGTGTGTTTTGGGTCATTGTCCTGTTGGAAAACAAATGATAGTGGGACTAAGTGCAAACCAGATGGGATGGTGGATCACTGCAATATGCTGTGGTAGCCATGCTGGTTAACTGTGCCTTGAATTCTAAATAAATCACAGACAATGTCACCAGCAAAGCACCCTCACACCTACTCCTCCATGCTTCACGGTGGGAACCACACATGCAGAGATCTTCCGTTCACCTACTCTGCGTCTCACAAAGACACGGGGTTGGAACCAAAAATAACTTATCCTCTGCAGCAGAGGTAACTATGGGTCTTCCTTTCCTGTGGCGGTCCTCATGAGAGCCAGTTTCATCATAGCGCTTGATGGTTTTGCAACTGCACTTGAAGAAACTTTCAAAGTTTTTGAAATGTTCTGCATTGACTGACCTTTATGTCATAAAGTAATGATGGACTGTCGTTTCTCTGCTTATTTGAGCTGTTCTTGACATAATATGAACTTGGTCTTTTACCGAATATCTATCCCCTACCTCGTCACAACACAACTGAATTGCTCAAACGCATTAAGGAAAGAAATTCCACAAATTAACAAAGCACACCTGTTAATTGAAATGCATTCCAGGTAACTACCTCATGAAACTGGTTGAGAGAATGACAAGAGTGTGCACAGCTGTCATCAAGGCAAAGGGTGGCTACTTTGAAGAAACTCAAATATAAAATATATTTTGGTTTCTTTTTTTGGTTACAACATTATTCCATATGTGTTATTTCATAGTTTTGATATCTTCACTAATATTATACAATGTAGAAAATAGTAAAAAATAAAGAAAAACCCTTGAATGAGTAGATGTGTCCAAAATTCTGACTGGTACTGTATATTTACAAAATATATATATAAGGGGGATTGGAAATTATGCATTGTGGCTTCCATCAATCTGCAATATTCAATCTGATATACCCCCAACCCCACCAAAAATATAAAACCTTGACGAGTACGGATTTTCCATATGGTAAACTGTGTGTGTGTGTGTGGTACCAGACAGGCCTAATTAAATGCACAGCTGTTTGTTGCTAAGCCGGTTACCAGGGGCTTTAAGGCATAGAGGACCCGGCTTTACCCCTCTTCACTCCCTCCTCCTCTACCGCACCTCTCTTCACCCATCCTCCTCCTCTACCTCATCACACTTCACCCTCTGCCTAATCCCTCTTCACCCTCACCCATCCCCTTTACCTCCATTACCTCACCCTCTCCTCTTGTCCGGGATCTACTAGATTTGTTTTACCTAGCAAGACATATAATAGGAAAGATACAGAAACGGATGTAGGGACATACGGCCAAGAGAGCACGGGTTGAGTGTTTCAAGATTTTGGGTCCAAACTGCTGCAGAAGACTCTTGATTTACCACCACCAGCTGTCCTACTAGGCACCACAACACCAAGTCCATGTTTTTCTGGGAGATGCAGCTTTCTCCCTACATGAGAAACTGAGTCGCCCTTATCCAGATATGTTGATAATAGAATGTTGGAATCAATTTTTCTATTTCTAATTTCCCTTGTTACTGTATAGATGTATGCACATCTGTATGAGAAATGCCATTTTATTAAGGCTTTTGGAATATGGTTCTGGAATTATTTTTTTTATTTTTTTTACCAAATAGGCTATATTTTATATCTAACATATATTCTTATTATCTCTCATTCACAGGTGTCCATCTCAATGAACCTGGGCGTACCTACAACTACCGCCACTCTTGTTGTCATAGAGAATGCATTCGGCATCATGGCTGCAAGGATGAGGACTCTTGTTCGGCTAATCGAGTGTACCCCTGAAAAGGCTAAGGACATTCTGAAGGCTTGTCTTGCCTTCCACAACTACCTGTCCTCCACAATTGAAGCTCTTGAACCGAAACGAAAGATAAGTGTCTCCCGCTTTTGGGGACACTCCCTCCCTTCTGGCAACTACCAACCTGGAGAGTGGAAGTGGGTTGTGGCCTGGGGACAACAATCTCCAAGAGCCAGGTAGACTCTCCCGTGCCAGGGCGACACAGCTTGCAAGCAAAACAAGAAACAAGCTCAGGGATGTCTTCTCCCCCCCCCCCCCGCATGTGTGCAAAAAGACATGGTTAGGAGAGGACAACTCAACCCATGACCAGCCAATCATGCAGAATAGGACTTTGTTTGGACTGCTCACACACACACCCCTTGATGGAGGCATGCATTCTTTGTGTGCACTGTGAACCAAAGTATTTCGTACTAAAATGTAGTTTTAATCTTGTTAATGAATTGAAACCACATTTTATGATGTCTGTGTGCGTTAATTTAGATTGAACTACACCACACAAAAGATAGCCTGTAAGGTCTGCAGCACACAGCTCTTCCAACATTGTCAGTACTTGATTATCAAATAGAATGCATTGAAACACCTTGTATCGAGATGAAGAAACAGAGCTTTTTCAGCACACAAAAAAAATTAACCTTATTCTTGCATCTGGGCTCTGAAAGTAAACCACAATACAACAGTGTCTGCTAAGAACAGACATGTAAACAACACATCAATGAAATATCATTAAAGTGTCAGACAAATTAATTATTTGAAGAATAGTACAAATGTGTCTGTGAAAAACAGACACGCAAACAACAAGACAAGTGTCTATGGAATAAAATTGTCTCGAGTCTGACTCCTGAGATGTCTGAACAACAAGTTGTTAATTTCACTGTGGTCCCAGTCGTTCGGGGCATGTCTTCTTGAAGTCATGCACAAATTCATGCAGCTGGTGATCGAATTCCAACCAGAGTTGTCAATAGTTCATCCATGAAATGAGCTATAGGTGCCAGGGCCCTGTGGAGAGGATGAGAAGAGGGGGGACATGTTAGGAGTGTCTGTGGCAAGCAGTGTGCATGGTGAGGAGAGGAGGGGAAAAGGACAACAAAAGAAAGGAAAGGGTATCAGAATAAAGGAGGAGAGTCTGAAATGATTTACCTCTGGGTGGCTCAATGCATGACGTTCTCCAGATCTTGAGATCGGTCTTTGCAACACCTTTACGGGTGATGTGTCTGAGTCTGCAGCTCTTTTCTCACTTCTTCTCACAGTCCTGCTACTACTGCTGCTGCTCTGTGGCATTGGTGAGGAGCAAGCCAGTGGAGTAGGTATTGGAGGTGGGCCCAGGATAGGGTTTCCCAGGTCCTTCATTGAGATGGTTTTCCATTCTGCACTGCAGCTCAGTGCGGGAGATGGGCTGGGGGTTAATGACCAGTCAGTGCTGGGGGCCAGTGAAGAGGCAATGCTGGGGAGCAGAGAACAAAACCTGGTGCTGTCCCCATTCACTGGTGTTTGTGCCTTGGAAAAGAAAAAAGTAGAGGGCTTTTTAGTTCACATAATCAAACCATCCAAAACAACCAATGAACAACATATCAAATATCATTAACCAAGACTAAAATAGACTATAATGTTGCAAATGTTTGAGCAGAGTTGAGTTGGCCTAGCTAGACATTTGCAACATTTTAGCTAGCTGGACCTTGATACCGAACTTTGACTTAGGTGTTACCAATGTGGGAAGCTTATGATTTTCTTTCTCTGACAAAATTATGTTTAATCAAAAGGTTGTAAAGATCTTTAGTTTAATTGGTTGGCTTGCTTGCTTTCTATACATGAGTATGCTGCTAAGATAGAGCTAGCTGGCTGGGTTTAGTTCGCAAACATGGCTACTCTTTTCCTCGACTACAATAGAAAATACAACATACCTCATTCTCTGGTGAAGATGGCATGTTGCTTTCCGTCTTGCTTACTTCTGTCCCTCCTTGGCTAAGAAACGCTTGAAGTTGTCGTTCGCCATGTTGAATCACACTGAGTTTTCGGACTAAATCGAGAAAAAGAAACTCGTGCCACCCCTACAGTTGACCAATCGCCAACGAAGGGGTGTAGACTTCGGCTAGCTTCGTCAAAACATTTTGTGTGCACGAACAGATTAACAAAACCCTTAACAAAGACCAAAACTAACCAAACTATCACAAAATATCTTCATAATATATGCACAAGGAGAAACTAGGAGAGGATGAAAATAGAGAGGGAGGACTAGAAGGACATCAAAAGGTATTGAGAAAATAAAGAGCAGGGGAGAGCGACGGTAGACGTGGAGAGTGGAGGATTAGGTAGAGCCTACATTTTTCTATGTGTTTGGGCTAAGGTAAGGTTGAGGGAAAGGGATGGGTGACTGAACTTCACACTTGATAATTAGATTTAGTGACTTGGATAATTCCCATTATATTAATGAAAACCGGCTTATGAAATATTTAAAGCCTGCCTGTGTCCCCGGCGGGTGGGCGCAGGCATGCTGGTGTGGAGCAGGGAAAGTAGTGAGGCGAACCAGAGGGGCGACATGTGCAAAACGTTTCAGTAAATCAATAATGCATTAAGTCCCACCACGCCCCACACCATAGTCCTACAATGGTGATACATGCTTACAAGCGACACAAATATACAGATGAAGTACACACACAACAAACAAGTACTCACTAACACACATACAACAACCCCCCCCCCCCAAAAAAAAAAAAAACTGCAGACACTCGGCCCTCCGTGGAATGAGTTTGACACCTCTAGTTTACAGTGATTGACGGACTATAGAGTGGAGGGTTTACAGTGATTATGGAGACTCTCTGGAGCTCTCCATCAGTCTGTCCCCAAGCTCTGAGCCTGTTACAAACTAAATAAGCCTGTGTGTGTGTGTGTGTGTGTGTTCAAAATAAGAGTAAAAGATGCCTTTGTGTTTTCTCCAAACAGGTCTGAAATGGGTAATCAGGACTCTGTGTTTTTGTTTGTGTGTTAGGGGGGGGTACTGTGTGGTTGTCAGTGGAGGCTGCTGAGGGGAGGACGGAGCAAATGGAATGGCATCAAATAGGTGTGTGATGTATTTGATGCCATTCCACTAATTCCGCTCCCGCCATTACCATGAACCTGTCCTTCCCAATTAAGGTGCCACCAACCTCCTGCGGTGTATGTGAGTGTTTGCTACAGTCAGGTTACTGTGTCCTAACATGTGGCTGCTGTTCTTGGATGGTGTGAAATATACTTTGGGACAAAGCCTGAGGTGTTGTGGTGGAAAATACATTGTGAAATTCACAACACAACCTGAACTTTCACGCCTCCTGTAAATATTGTTTTCCCCAATGTGTTTATACATCTAAATTTTCATAATTTTTTCCTGAGGTGAGTCTCACCGGTTTGGGCATCTTTGTCCTCTCTCCAGCCTTGCCCTTTTGCTGAGAAAATGCAAAGGAAATCGTCCTCCGTCTCGTTGACTCGCCCTGGGGTCCACTGCCTGTAGGAGAGAGCAGATAAGTTATTATTAACACTATAAATAACAAAGAAAAGTACAGATCAGTTACCATTAACACAGAGAAAGAAAAAAAATGATCTAACATCAATGTCAGTGATAATTGACAGTTCAGGATAACAAAACTCATGTAAAAAAAAAAAAAAAAATTTATTGATATAGCGCTTCTTACATCAGCTGATATCTCAAAGTGCTGTACAGAAACACAGCCTAAAACCCCAAACAGCAAGCAATGCAGGTGAAGAAGCACGGTGGCTAGGAAAAACTCCCTAGAAAGGCCAAAACGTAGGAAGAACCCTAGAGAGGAACCAGGCTAGGAGGGGTGGTCAGTCCTCTTCGGGCTGTGCCGGGTGGAGATTATAACAGAACATGGCCAAGATGTTCAAATGTTCATAAATGACCAGCATGGTCCAATAATAATAATCATAGTAGTTGTCGAGGGTGCAGCAAGTCAGCACCTCAGGAGTAAATGTCAGTTGGCTTTTCATAGCCAATCATTAAGCGTATCTCTACCGCTCCTACTGTCACTAGAGAGTTGAAAACAACAGGTCTGGGACAGGTAGCACATCCGGTGAACAGGTCAGGGTTCCATAGCCGCAGGCAGAACAGTTGAAATTGGAGCAGCAGCACGGCCAGGTGGACTGGGGACAGCAAGGAGTCATCATGCCAGGAAGTCCTGAGGCATGGTCCTAGGGCTCAGGTCCTCCGAGAAAGAAAGAGAGAATTAGAGAGAGCATACTTAAAATTCACAGGACACAGGATAAGACAGGAGAAGTACTCCAGATATAACAGACTGACCCTAGCCCCCCGACACAAACTACTGCAGCATAAATACTGGAGGCTGAGACAGGAGGGGTCAGGAGACACTGTGGCCCAATCCGATGATACCCCCGGACATGGCCAAACAGGCAGGATATAACCCCACCCACTTTGCCAAAGCACAGCCCCCACACCACTAGAGGGATATCTTTAACCACCAACTTACCATCCTGAGACATGGCCGAGTATAGCCCACAAAGATCTCCGCCACGTCACAACCCAATGGGGGGCGCCAACCCAGACAGGAAGATCACACCAGTGACTCAACCCACTCAAGTGACGCACCCCTCCAAGGGACGGCATGGAAGAGCACCAGTAAGCCAGTGACTCAGCCCTTGTAATAGGGTTAGAGGCAGAGAATCCCAGTGGAGAGAGGGGAACCGGCCAGGTAGAGACAGCAAGGGCCAGACTACACTCAATCATAGGACCTACTGAAGAGATGAGTCTTCAATAAAGACCTAAAGGTTGAGACTGAGTCTGCGTCTCTCACATGGATAGGCAGAACATTCCATAAAAATGGAGCTCTATAGGAGAAGGCCTTGCCTCCAGCTGTTTACTTAGAAATTCTAAGGACAATTAGGAGGCCTGCGTCCTGTGACCGTAGCGTACATGTAGGTATGTATGGCAGGACCAAATCGGAGAGATAGGTAGAAGCAAGCCCATGTAATGATTTGTAAGTTAGCAGTAAAACCTTGAAATCAGCCCTTGCCAAAACAGGAAGCCAGTGTAGGGAGGCTAACACTGGAGTAATATGATCAAATTTTGGGGTTCTAGTCAGGATTCTAGCAGCCATAGTTATTACTAACTGAAGTTTATTTAGTGCTTTATCCGGGTATCCGGAAAGTAGAGCATTGCAGTAGTCTAACCTAGAAGTACCAAAAGCATGGATTAATTTTTCTGCATCATTTTTGGACAGAACGTTTGCAAAATTCAATGTTACATAGATGGAAAAAAGCTGTCCTTAAAACGGTCTTAATATGTTCGTCAAAAGAGAGATCAGGGTCCAGATTAACACAGAGGTCCTTCACAGTTTAATTTGACACGACTGTACAACCATCAAGATTAATTGTCAGATTCAACAGAAGATCTTTGTTTCTTGGGACCTAGAACAAGCATCTCTGTTTTGTCCGAGATTAAAATCTTGCTCCAAGATGGCATAGCAGTCAGACGTCTTTTGTACTCGTCTTGTCCCGTATATATTTATTTATTTACAACTTTCTTCGCATACCTTTTTATATATATTTTTATTTTCCATAAACTCATCTTCAAAACACTCTCCTGCAACCCGCCTCACCAATTTATATATTTTTTTAAAGAAAGTATTATTTACCTCAAATCTGTAATCCTCCATAGAAGCTAGCCAGAAGCTAGCCAGAAGCTAATCCAGAAGCTAATCCAGAAACTAATCCAGAAGATAGTTAGCTTCTTTACTGGCTAATCGTTAGTATTCAGCTAACCACAGTTTGTGGTCATCAGCTATCCTTTAGCTCGAAAATCTATCGCCTGTTTTGTAAGGCGCAGCTCGGACCGGAACATACCGGACCTATTTTTCTCTCCATGTCCCCGGATTTCAACCGCTAACTCTGGACATTTATACCTGGATCTTGCAGCTAGCTAGCTGCTATCCGTGTGACTATTGGCTTACGTCGATTCCGGAGCAAACATCAATTATTCCGGAGCTAGCCAGCTGAAGAGTTCCGTCAGTCACTCCTGGGCTACAATCACCTATCCGGACCCGTTTTACTGCCAGCGAGGAGCCCCACCGGGCCTTCACAACTGGACTACCGACGTTATCTGCCCGAGGGAGTTATCCGACTGGCTCCTCTGTCGCGTCATTACCTGAACGCCCATCTGCGGTCCGCTAATCGTTAGCTGTCTTATCGGCTGCTATCTGAATAGACCTATCGGACAATTTATTTATTTTTTTCATTTATTTTTTCTTGGGCCTCTAAATATATCTATTGTTTTTTTTTGCGAATTGGATTGATCCCCTCTACCACACGGAACCCCACTAATCCTACCGATGGAAACGCACGGGGTGGCTAAAAACAGACCTCTCGATGGCCCGGCTAGCTGTCTGAATCGCCGTGAACCCAACCAACCTCACTACTCACTGGACCCTTTTGATCACTCGACTAAGCATGCCTCTCCTTAAGGTCAATATGCCTTGTCCATTGTTGTTCTGGTTAGTGTTTATTGGCTTATTTCACTGTAGAGCCTCTAGTCCTGCTCACTATACCTTATCCAACCTATTAGTTCCACCACCCACACATGCGATGACATCTCCTGGTTTCAATGATGTTTCTAGAGACAATATCTCTCTCATCATCACTCAATACCTAGGTTTACCTCCACTGTATTCACATCCTACCATACCTTTGTCTGTACATTATACCTTGAAGCTATTTTATCGCCCCCAGAAACCTCCTTTTACTCTCTGTTCCAGACGTTCTAGACAACCAATTCTTATTGCTTTTAGCCGTACCCTTATCCTACTCCTCCTCTGTTCCTCTGGCGATGTAGAGGTGAATCCAGGCCCTGCAGTGCCTAGCTCCACTCCTATTCCCCAGGCGCTCTCTTTTGATGACTTCTGTAACCGTAATAGCCTTGGTTTCATGCATGTTAACATTAGAAGCCTCCTCCCTAAGTTTGTTCTATTCACTGCTTTAGCACACTCTGCCAACCCGGATGTTCTAGCTGTGTCTGAATCCTGGCTTAGGAAGACCACCAAAAATTCTGAAATTTTCATCCCAAACTACAACATTTTCAGACAAGATAGAACTACGAGATGCCTGATAGATTATATTTTTTTAAATGCCTTCCTAACCATCTTAAATAAGCATGCCCCATTCAAGAAATTTAGAACCAGGAACAGAGAGCCCTTGGTTCTCCCCAGACCTGACTGCCCTTAACCAACAAAAACATCTGATGGTGTTCTGCATTAGCATCGAACAGCCCCCGTGATATGCAGCTGTTCAAGGAAGCTAGAAACCATTAAACACAGGCAGTTAGAAACGCCAAGGCTAGCTTTTTAAAGCAGAAATTTGTTTCCTGCAACACTAACTCAAAGTCCTGGGACACTGTTAAGTCCATGGAGAATAAGAACACCACCTCCCAGCTGCCCACTGCACTGAAGATAGGAAACACTGTCAGCACTGATAAATCCACTATAATTGAACATTTCAATAAGCATTTTTCTATGGCTGGCCATGCTTTCCACCTGGCTACCCCTACCCCGGTCAACAGCACTGCACCCCCCACAGCAACTCGCCCAAGCCTTCCCCATTTCTCCTTCTCCCAAATCCATTCAGTTGATGTTCTGAAAGAGCTGCAAAATTTGGACCCCTACAAATCAGCCGGGCTAGACAATCTGGGCCCTTTCTTTCTAAAATTATCTGCCACAATTGTTGCCACCCCTATTACTAACCTGTTCAACCTCTTTCGTGTCATCTGAGATTCCCAAAGATTGGAAAGCAGCTGCGGTCATCCCCCTCTTCAAAGGGGGAGACACTCTTGACCCAAACTGCTACAGACCTATATCTATCCTACCCGGCCTTTCTAAGGTCTTCCAAAGCCAAGTCAACAAACAGATTACTGACCATTTCATATCTCACCATACCTTCTCTGCTATGCAATCTGGTTTCAGAGCTGGTCATGGGTGCACCTCAGCCACACTTAAGGTCCTAAACGATATCTTAACCGCCATCGATAAGAAACATTACTGTGCAGCCGTATTCATTGATCTGGCCAAGGCTTTTGACTCTGTCAATCACCACATCCTCATCGGCAGACTCGACAGCCTTGGTTTCTCAAATGATTGCCTCGCCTGGTTCACCAACTACTTCTCTGATAGAGTTCAGTGTGTCAAATCGGAGGGTCTGCTGTCCGGACCTCTGGCAGTCTCTATGGGGGTGCCACAGGGTTCAATTCTTGGACCGACTCTCTTCTCTGTATACATCAATGATGTCGCTCTTGCTGCTGGTGAGTCTTTGATCCACCTCTACGCAGACAACACCATTCTGTATTCTTCTTGCCCTTCTTTGGACACTGTTAACAACCCTCCAGGCAAGCTTCAATGCCATTACAACTCTCCTTCCGTGGCCTCCAATTGCTCTTAAATGCAAGTAAAACTAAATGCATGCTCTTCAACCGATCGCTGCCTGCAGCTGCCCGCCTGTCCAACATCACTACTCTGGACGGCTCAAACTTAGAATACGTGGACAACTACAAATGCCTAGGTGTCTGGTTAGACTGTAAACTCTCCTTCCAGACCCACAGCAAACATCTCCAATCCAAAGTTAAATCTAGAATTGGCATCCTATTTCACAACAGAGCATCCTTCACTCATGCTGCCAAACATACCCTTGTAAAACTGACTATCCTACCAATCCTCGACTTCGGCGATGTCATTTACAAAATAGCCTCCAATACCCTACTCAACTAATTGGATGCAGTCAATCACAGCGCAAACCGTTTTGTCACCAAAGCCCCATATACTACCCACCATTGCGACCTGTACGCTCTCGTTGGCAGGCCCTCGCTTCATACTCGTCGCCAAACCCACTGGCTCCATGTCATCTACAAGACCCTGCTAGCTAAAGTCCCCCCCTTATCTCAGCTCGCTGGTCACCATAGCATCACCCACCTGTAGCATGCACTCCAGCAGGTATATCTCTCTGGTCACCCCCAAAACAAATTCTTTCTTTGGCCGCCTCTCCTTCCAGTTCTCTGCTGCCAATGACTGGAACGAACTACAAAAATCTCTGAAACTGGAAACACATCTCCCTCACCAGCTTTAAGTACCAGCTGTCAGAGCAGCTCACAGATTACTGCACCTGTACATAGCCCACCTATAATTTAGCCCAAACGACTACCTCTTTCCCTACAGTATTTATTTTATTTATTTATTTATTTTGCTCCTTTGCACCCCATTATTTTTATTTCTACTTTGCACATTCTTCCACTGCAAATCTACCATTCCAGTGTTTTACTTGCTATATTGTATTTACTTTGCCACCCTGGTCTTTTTTGCCTTTACCTCCCTTATCTCACCTCATTTGCTCACATCGTATATAGACTTGTTTATACTGTATTGTTGACTATTTTTTTACTCCATGTGTAACTCTGTATCGTTGAATGTGTCGAACTGCTTTGCTTTATCTTGGCATGGTCGCAATTGTAAATGAGAACTTGTTCTCAACTTGCCTACCTGGTTACATAAAGGTGAAATAAATAAAATAAAAAAATACTAAATTAAAGTAGAAAGTTTGCAGCCATCCACTTCCTTATGTCTGAAACACAGGCTTCTAGCGAGGGCAATTTTGGGGCTTCACCATGTTTCATTGAAATGTACAGCTGTTTGTTATCTGCATAGCAGTGAAATTTAACATTATGTTGAGAGATCTAGGCCAATATTTTTTAAATATTTTCTGGGTCAAGGTTTGGCTTTTTCAAGAGGCTTTATTACTGCCACTTTTAGTGAGTTTGGTACACATCCGGTGGAGAGCGCTGTTTATTATGTTCTACATAGGAGGGCCAAGCACAGGAAGCAGCTCTTTCAGTAGTTTAGTTGGAATAGGGTCCAGTATGCAGCTTGAAGGTTTAAGAGGCCATGATTATTTTCATCATTGTGTCAAGAGATATAGTACTAAAACACTTGAGTGTCTCTCTTGATCCTAGGTCCTGGCAGAGTTGTACAGACTCAGGACAACTGAGCTTTGGATGAATATGCAAAGAGAGTCCGTAATTTGCTTTCAAATGATCATGATCTTTTCCTCAAAGAAGTTCATGAATTTATTCCAACTGAAGTGAAAGCCATCCTCTCTTGGGGAATGCTGCTTTTTAGTTAGCTTTGCGACAGTATCAAAAATACATTTTGGATTGTTCTTATTTTCCTCAATTAAATTGGAAAAATAGGATGATCGAACAGCAGTGAGGGCTCTTCGATACTGCACGGTACTGTCTTTCTAAACTAGTCGGAAGACTTCCAGTTTGGTGTGGCACCATTTCCGTTCCAATTTTCTGGAAGCTTGCTTCAGAGCTCGGGTATTTTCTGTATACCAGGGAGCTAGTTTCTTATGACAAATGTTTTTAGTTTTTAGGGGTGCAACTGCATCTAGGGTATTGCGCAAGGTTAAATTGAGTTCCACAGTTAGGTGGTTAATTTTGTCCTCTGACGTCCTTGGGTAGGCAGAGGGAGTCTGGAAGGGCATCAAGGAATCTTTGTGTTGTCTGAGAAGTTATAGCACGACTTTTGATGCTCCTTAGTTGGGGTCAGATTATCTGTTGCGATTGCAAACTTAATAAAATGGTGGTCCGATAGTCCAGGATTATGAGGAAAAACATTAAGAGCCACAACATTTATTCCATGGGACAAAACCAGGTTCAGAGAATGACTGGGACAGTGAGTAGGTCCAGAGACATGTTGGACAAAAACCCACTGAGTCGATGATGGCTCCGAAAGCCTTTTGGAGTGGGTCTGTGGACTTTTCCATGTGAATATTAAATTCACCAAAACTTTGAATATTATCTGCTATGACTACAAGGTCCAATAGGAATTCAGGGAACTCAGTGAGGAATGCTGTATATGGCCCAGGAGGCCTGTAAACAGTAGCTATAAAAAAAAGTGATTCAGTAGGCTGCATAGATTTCATGACTAGAAGCTCAAAAGACGAATTGATTATTGATATTGATTGAAATGTGCTATCGTAAATGTTAGCAACACCTCCGCCTTTGCGGGATATGGTCACTAGTGTAACCAGGAGGTAAGGCCTCATTTAACACAGTAAATTCATCAGGCTTAAGCCATGTTTCAGTCAGGCCAATCACATCAAGATTATGATCAGTGATTAGTTCATTGACTATAACTGCCTTTGAAGTGAGGGATCTAACATTAAGTAGCCCTATTTTGAGGTGAGGTATCACGATCTCTTTCAATAATGACAGGAATGGAGGAGGTCTTTATTCCAGTGAGATTGCTAGAGCAAACACTGCCATGTTTAGTTTTGCCCAACCTAAATTGAGGCACAGACATAGTCTCAATGGGGATAGCTGAGCTGACTACACTCACTCTGCTAGTGGCAGACTCCACTAAGCTGGCAGGCTGGCTAACAGCCTGCTGCCTGGCCTGCACCCTATTTCATTGTAGAGCTAGATGAGTTAGAGCCCTGTTTGTTGGTAGATAAAATGAGAGCACCCCTCCAGCTCGGATGGAGTCCGTCACTCCTCAGCAGGCCAGGCTTGGTCCTGTTTGTGCGTGAGTCCAAATTATCTGAAAATTCTATCTTTTGGGAGGGGCAGAAATCAGTTTTCAACCAGCGATTGAGTTGTGAGATTCTGCTGTAGAGCTCATCACTCCCCCTAACTGGGAGGGGGCCAGAGACAATTACTCGATGCCAACATCTTTCGAGCTGATTTACACGCTGAAGCTGTTGTGCTTGGTGACCTCTGACTGTTTCATCCTAACATCGTTGGTGCCGACGTGGATAACAATATCCCTATACTCTCTACACTCGCCAGTTTTAGCCTTAGCCAGCACCATCGTCAGATTAGCCTTAACGTCGGTAGCCCTGCCCCCTGGTAAACAGCGTATGATCGCTAGATGATTCATTTTAAGTCTAATACTGCGGGTAATAGAGCCGCATATGACTAGGGTTTTCAATTTGTCAGAGCTAATGGTGGGAAGCTTCGGCGTCTCAGACCCTGTAACGGGAGGAGTAGAGACCAGAGAAAAATCAAATCAAATTTTATTTGTCACATACACAGAGAAGGCTCGGCCTCAGACTCAGACTCGCTGCTTAATGGGGAAAACCGGTTGAAAGTTTGTCGGATGAATGAGCGACACCGGTTGAGCATTCCTACAGCATTTCCCTCCACAAGCCATGAGAACGTTGTCCAGCTGCGGGGACCGTGCAAGGGGATTTATACTAACGTTACAATCTGTACTTACTGGTGGCACAGACGCCGTTTCATCCTTTCCTACACTGAAATTTCCCTTGCCTAACGATTGCGTCTGAAGCTGGGCTTGCAGCACAGCTATCCTCGCCGTAAGGTGATCGTTCTCCTGTATATTATGAGTACAGCGACTGCAATTAGAAGGCATCATGTTAATGTTACTACTTAGCTTCGGTTGTTGGAGGTCCTGACGAACCACGCCCTGATAAATCGTCCGGAGTGAAAAAGTTGAATGAAAAAAAAAGTTGAGTGAGGGAAAAACTAAAAATATAAACGGTAATAAAAAGTAAAAACCGTAAAGTTGTCAGGTAGCAAAGTGAGGTTGGCAACAAAACGCACAGCAACACGTAAACAGCTCTAAAAGTTGTGACATCACATTTCAACTTATTTTGTATTGAGGCAGTTGTAGTGGTTACTACACTTCCCAACTGGAAACATATGCTGGCTCCTGAACAACAACTCCAAAAAGTGAAAAGAGAAAATGGGGGGGAACGTACATGGCGGGAGGGAGGGGGAGGGCTCGGCCTTGAAGTAGTCCCTGTGGTGACAGAGCCCTGAGATGGCAAAGGCCAGAAATAGGCTCTGCTAATGAAGTAATGAAAGTCAGCCCAGAGAGATGTGATAGCAGCCAGCCAGGCAGGCAGGGCTGCAGAACTAAGCAGGAAATGAGGAGCAGGCTTACTGAGGAACGGTAATCTGACTCTACCTTTACCTCTCTCTCTCCCTAGCAGAGACTGGGGGAACAGATATACTGCAGTGTGATAGGGGAGGTAGAGAACCCAAGCTGAGCCTGCCCCACTTACCTGGTACAGAGGAGATAAAAGAGTGGACAGAATCACTAGAGAATGATGGAGGAAGAAGGGGCAGAAGCTCCACATTGCTTCCTAACTTAAACTTTCTCCCTAATTGAGCACGAAGGAAGAAAGAATAACCTTTATTTAACTTCAGAGTAATAATTACCCTTTTGAAGGACACATGAACTATTTTAGATAAGGTATCGAGTCCAAATAGACATTTCATGCTATTCCTCTACTTTTTAATCTCCCTTTTATCTCCCTCAAATTATAGGGTGTAGTCAAGTCCCTGGACTCCCTGCGTTTAGTAGGGCACAACGTTGTGGTACGCTGAGATAGAAATATATCAGGCCAGACATGCCTCTCTAACATGTAGAGGAAGCAATCATATCTATTACCGTCCTCAACGTGACACAGGTGCTTAGATTTCATCCCTAGAGCAGGACTGGTTTCTATATATTCTAGCTATATTAGTCTCTATAAAGGACCTCCGGTGGGTCTTTGGGAGAAAGATGACCTAGGATTTCCCCACCCACCTCAGAGCAGCCTTAACCTGCGACTTTGTGAGGTCATTAATTAGCATTCGGTGCCAAATACTTTCACTTTCAGGCAGAGAAAAGCTATAATCCGGTCTGCAGTGTGTGTGTGTGTGTTACCTGACCCTTCCATTCACCAAATCCTGAGCGTCACTCTCAAACGGATACAGCTTCCAGGTCACCATTCATGCAGAAAGTAACAGGCTCTGCTCTCCACACACATTACTCTTTCATCTCGCTCCCTTTGTATTTTTCTTTCGCTCTCTCTGACGCAGTAGCTTTTAACAGGACATGGCTTATAGCTCTCATAAAACTAGTTACAGGCATCTAAGTGACAAGCCTTTTCCACACCCTGTCAGTGTACTCCTCACGAATCCTGTTTCCCTCCTCTCCATTCCCTTGTTCCCCTCATTTCATACTTTCACTGCAGTGGTACAAGCGAGTGGAGAAGGCCTGCTGAACACATGGGCCAATGGGTTTGCGGGGTGTGCGTGTGTGTTTACAGATCTGATGGCCACATCTCTAGTTGCGGTGTGAGTGATACTACAGAGTGTATACAAACAAAGGAGATGTAGAACCCACTACAACCAGAAACTGTACTAGGCTCTCCTTATGGGGGCATTACAATTTCCAGAGATTTGGGTGAAAGGCTCACAAGAGTGACACTGTGTACGATCTCTGTCATAACCTCGCCTGATGGTTCCAAAGAAAAGTTCACCCCCCCAAAATATATTACACATCAAACCTTGTTACTTTTGCCAAGCCCATCAAGAAAGACGCTGATTGGCTAACCACTGCTCCATTCACAGCTATTTTTGTCTGTTGGCAAGGATACTCACATAACAGTGTTTTCAACTTATATATTTAACACACTTTGACATACATTATTACATTGTGCATGTTCATTTACACAGTATTCAACATGTCCTCTTGGTTCACATCTTGCTGCTATGCCACCATGTCAGTTATCATTAAGTTCATTTGAATATTTTCTCGTCATTGATGTAAGGGCTTAGTTATCTAATGTTGATGGGGCATATTAACCTGTTTTAAGGATACTCCTGAATCAAATCAAAGTTTATTTGTCACGTGTCATACAAAAGGTGTAGACCTTACAGTGAAAATGCTTACTTACAGGCTCTAACCAATAGTGCAAAAGGGTATTAGATAAACAATAAGTAAAGAAATAAAACAGTAAAAAGACAGGCTATATACAGTAGCGAGGCTATAAAAGTAGCGAGGCTACATACAGACTGGTTAGTCAGGCTGATTGAGGTAGTATGTACATGCAGATATGGTTAAAGTAACTAGATATGGTTAAAGTGAACACTATGATCAATAATAGTTTTTCTTAAGTGTACCTTTAACAGAGCTGACATTCAAGTGCCTTCACGCTATTGCTTACCCCTATCAAGTTGTTTCAGATCTACACAATTGCCTAGGGAGGAGGGTTTACGGTTTCTTCTGGACAAGGCATAACTGTACTGGCCCAATTAGCACATGCCCTAGAGATATCCCTTACTGGGACAGTGGTTAAGGTGTTTGTCATTGGTGCTAGTGGCCTGGGTTTGCGACCCACTTGGGGAATCCCCCTACGCTCACATTCTTAGCAATATACACTGCTCAAAAAAATAAAGCGAACACTTAAACAACACAATGTAACTCCAATTCAATCACACTTCTGTGAAATCAAACTGTCCACTTAGGAAGCAACACTGATTGACAATCAATTTCACATGCTGTTGTGCAAATGGAATAGACAACAGGTGGAAATAGGCAATTAGCAAGACATTTACATTTACATTTAAGTCATTTAGCAGACGCTCTTATCCAGAGCGACTTACAAATTGGACAACCCCACTAAAGGAGTGGTTCTGCAGGTGGTGACCACAGACCACTTCTCAGTTCCTATGCTTCCTGGCTGATGTTTTGGTCACTTTTGAATGCTGGCGGTGCTTTCACTCTAGTGGTAGCATGAGACGGAGTCTACAACCCACACAAGTGGCTCAGGTAGTGCAGCTCATCCAGGATGGCACATCAATGCGAGCTGTGGCAAGAAGGTTTGCTGTGTCTGTCAGCGTAGTGTCCAGAGCATGGAGGCGCTACCAGGAGACAGGCCAGTACATCAGGAGATGTGGAGGAGGCTGTAGGAGGGCAACAACCCAGCAGCAGGATCGCTACCTCCCCCTTTGTGCAAGGAGGAGCACTGCCAGAGCCCTGCAAAATGACCTCCAGCAGGCCACAAATGTGCATGTGTCTGCTCAAATGGTCAGAAACAGACTCCATGGGGGTGGTATGAGGGCCCGACGTCCACAGGTGGGGGTTGTGCTTACAGCCCAACACCGTGCAGGACGTTTGGCATTTGTCAGAGAACACCAAGATTGGCAAATTTGCCACTGGCGCCCTGTGCTCTTCACAGATGAAAGCAGGTTCACACTGAGCACATGTGACAGAGTCTGGAGACACCGTGGAGAACATTCTGCTGCCTGCAACATCCTCCAGCATGACCGGTTTGGAGGTGGGTCAGTCATGGTGTGGGGTGGCATTTCTTTGGGAGGCCGCACAGCCATCCATGTAACCTGACTGCCATTAGGTACCGAGATGAGCTCTTCAGACCCCTTGTGAGACCATATGCTGGTGCGGTTGGCCCTGGGTTCCTCCTAATGCAAGACAATGCTAGACCTCATGTGGCTGGAGTGTGTCAGCAGTTCCTGCAAGAGGAAGGCATTGATGCTATGGACTGGCCCGCCCGTTCCCCAGACCTGAATTCAATTGAGCACATCTGGGACATCATGTATCGCTCCATCCACCAACGCCACGTTGCACCACAGACTGTCCAGGAGTTGGCGGATGCTTTAGTCCAGGTCTGGGAGGAGATCCCTTAGGAGACCATCCACCACCTCATCAGGAGCATGTCCAGGTGTTGTAGGGAGGTCATACAGGCACGTGGAGGCCACACACACTACTGAGCCTCATTTTGACTTGTTTTAAAGGACATTACATCAAAGTTATATCAGCCTGTAGTGTGGTTTTCCATTTTATTTTTGAGTGTGACTCCAAATCCAGACCTCCATAGGTTGATAAATTTGATTTCCATTGATAATTTTTTTGTGATTTTGTTGTCAGCACATTCAACTATGTAAAGAAAAAAGTATTTAATAAGAATATTTCATTCAGATCTAGGATGTGTTATTTCAGTGTTCCCTTTATTTTTTTGAGCAGTGTATGTTAATGTCATTAGGTCCGAGGTAGTAGTGTTGCTTCTGATAGAATCATGGTCCGAGGTAGTAGTGTTGCTTCTGATAGAAACATACCCAGAACATGGTTGCCATATTCTCAGAAATGTTTATATTTACAGTAGCATGTCTGTACTCTCACATTTGCCATTTAAGCAATGATGCCAGTTATACCAAAACAATAAACACAGAGTTCCATCTCTAACTTTTAATGTGGAAAAATAGACAAATTGCAACAGAATCACTTCGGACCAGTATTGGGGGTAATATATTACTTTTATAGTTAGGCCCTGTCCAGAAGGGACCTTAACCCCTCCTCAATAGCAGTGGGGTAAAGTATTTTATTTTCATTTATTTAAACTTGGAAAGTCAATTAAGAACAAATTCTTATTTACGATGACGGCCTACCAAAAGGCAAAAAGCCTCCTGCGAGGACAGGGGCCTGGGATTCAAATATTTTTTTAAATAAATACAATATAAATATAGGACAAAACACACATCACAACAAGAGACACAACACTACATAAAGAGAGAGTAAAAAAGTAAAGTAAAAACACATTAAAGTACTACTTAAGTCTTTTTGGGGGTATCTGTACTTTATACTTTTTATATTTTTGGCAACTTTTTTTGACAATGCCTGTTACATTTTGAACGCTTAGCAGGACAGGAAAATTGTCCAATTCACACACTTATCAAGAGAACATCTCTGGTCATCCCTACTGCTCCTGATCTGATGGACTCAATTTACAAACAATGTATTTGTGTTTATGTCTTGAGTTTAGGAGTGTGCCTCTGGCTATCCATACATTTTAAAAAGCTGTCTGGTTTGCTTAACATAAGGAATCTGAAATAATTTATACTTTTACTTTTGATACTTAAATATATTCAAGTAGTATTTTACTGAGTGACTTTCATTTTCACTTAAGGTACACTATAGTGAAGGGGTGTCCACAAAAGTATGTGGACACCCCTTCAAATTAGTGGATCCGGATATTTCCGCCACACCCGTTGCTGACAGGTGTATAAAAATCAAGCACACAGCCATACAATCGCCAGACAAACATTGGCAGTAGAATGGCCTTACTGAAGAGCTCAGTTACTTTCAATGTGGCCCATCATACCCCTGTCTGCGCATTATGCCCTGAATATATTCTACCATGCCCAGAAATCTGCTCCTTTCATTCTCTGTCCCCAACGCTCTAGGCAACCAGTTTTGATAGCCTTTAGCCGCACCCTCATACTACTCCTCCTCTGTTCTGCGGGTGATGTGGAGGTAAACCCAGGCCCTGCATGTCCCCAGGCACCCTCATATGTTGACTTCTGTGATCGAAAAAGCCTTGGTTTCATGCATGTCAACATCATCAGAAGCCTTCTCTTCTCAGAAGCCTTCTTTGTTTTACTCACTGCTTTAGCACACTCTGCTAACCCTGATGTCCTTGCCGTGTCTGAATCCTGGCTCAGGAAGGCCACCAAAAATTCTGAGATTTCCATACCCAACTATAACATCTTCCGTCAAGATAGAACTGCCAAAGGGGGAGGAGTTGCAGTCTACTGCAGAGATAGCCTGCAAAGTAATGTCATACTTTCCAGGTCCATACCCAAACAGTTCGAACTACTAATCTTGAAAATTACTCTCTCCAGAAATAAGTCTCTCACTGTTGCCGCCTGCTACCGACCCCCCTCAGCACCCAGCTGTGCCCTGGACACCATTTGTGAATTGATTGCCCCCCATCTAGCTTCAGAGTTTGTTCTGTTAGGTGACCTAAACTGGGATATGCTTAACACCCCGGCAGTCCTACAATCTAAGCTAGATGCCCTCAATCTCACACAAATCATCAAGGAACCCACCAGGTACAACCCTAAATCTGTAAACAAGGGCACCCTCATAGACGTCATCCTGACCAAATGGCCCTCCAAATACACCTCCGCTGTCTTCAACCAGGATCTCAGCGATCACTGCCTCATTGCCTGTATCCGCTACGGAGCCGCAGTCAAACGACCACCCCTCATCACTGTCAAACGCTCCCTAAAACACTTCTGTGAGCAGGCCTTTCTAATCGACCTGGCCCGGGTATCCTGGAAGGACATTGACCTCATCCCGTCAGTTGAGGATGCCTGGTCATTCTTTAAAAGTAACTTCCTCACCATTTTAGATAAGCATGCTCCGTTCAAAAAATGCAGAACTAAGAACAGATATAGCCCTTGGTTCACTCCAGACCTGACTGCCCTCGACCAGCACAAAAACATCCTGTGGCGGACTGCAATAGCATCGAACAGTCCCCGCGATATGCAACTGTTCAGGGAAGTCAGGAACCAATACACGCAGTCAGTCAGGAAAGCTAAGGCCAGCTTCTTCAGGCAGAAGTTTGCATCCTGTAGCTCCAACTCCAAAAAGTTTTGGGACACTGTGAAGTCCATGGAGAACAAGAGCACCTCCTCCCAGCTGCCCACTGCACTGAGGTTAGATAACACGGTCACCACCGATAAATCCATGATTATCGAAAACTTCAACAAGCATTTCTCAACGGCTGGCCATGCCTTCCGCCTGGCTACTCCAACCTCGGCCAACAGCTCACTGGTCACGATGGCAATACCCATCCGTAGCACGCGCTCCAGCAGGTGTATCTCACTGATCATCCCTAAAGCCAACACCTCATTTGGCCGCCTTTCGTTCCTGTTCTCTGCTGCCTGTGACTGGAACGAATTGCAAAAATCGCTGAAGTTGGAGACTTTTATCTCCCTCACCAACTTCAAACATCTGCTATCTGAGCAGCTAACCGATCGCTGCAGCTGTACATAGTCTATTGGTAAATAGCCCACCCATTTTCACCTACCTCATCCCCATACGGTTTTTATTTATTAACTTTTCTGCTCTTTTGCACAGCAATATCTCTACCTGTACATGACCATCTGATCATTTATCACTCCAGTGTTAATCTGCAAAATTGTAATTATTCGCCTACCTCATGCCTTTTGCACACAATGTATATAGACTCCCCTTTTTTTTCTTCCTATTGTGTTATTGACTTGTTAATTGTTTACTCCATGTGTAACTCTGTGTTGTCTGCTCACACTGCTATGCTTTATCTTGGCCAGGTCGCAGTTGCAAATGAGAACTTGTTCTCAACTAGCCTACCTGGTTAAATAAAGGTGAAATAAAAAAACTTTAAAAAACTGTAGGATGTCACCTTTCCAACAAGTCAGTTTGTCAAATATCAGCCCTGGTCAACTATTGTGAAGTGGAAACAGCTCAGCCGCGAAGTCATGGGCCACACATGCTCACAGAGCAAGACTGCCAAGTGCTGAAGTGCGTAGCAGGTAAAAATCGTCTGTCTTCGGTTGCAACACTCACTACCGAGTTCCAAACTGCCTCTGGAAGCAACGTCAGCACAAGAACTGACTGTTATCTGGAGCTTCATGAAATGGGTTTCCATGGCCGAGCAGCCGCACACAAGACTAAGATCACAGTACGCAATGCCAAGTGTTGTCTGGAGTGGTGTAAAGCTTGCCGCCATTGGACTCCGGAGAAGTGGAAACGCGTTCTCTGGAGTGATGAATCATGCTTCACCATCTGGCGGTCCAACAGACTAAACTGGGTTTCGCAGATGCCAGGAGAACACAACCTGCCCAAATGCATTGTACCCCATATTGTAGTTTGTAGGATCTGAAGTATTTGGTGCCCTGAGAACAGTGTTGCCATGTTCGCTGTTTTCCTGCTAAATTAGGCTCATTTAAAAACGATTTTGCAGGTGAAAATATAATTGTTGCAGGTTTTTGGGCTACTTCTAAGTTGCACCGTGGCCGTCATGGCATTCCTCTTAAATATAGATTTCACTGTGACCTGCTGCTGAGGCATTGAGGCAGGCTATTGATGAGTGAGTGGTGGGTCAGGCCGGAAGTGTGTGTGTGTGTGTGTGTGTGTGTGTGAGAGAGAGCAGCACGCATGCATGTTGTGACAACTTATTACCAGTTGACAGTGGCGGATTTAGACATAGGCGAAATGGGCAGCCGCCCAGGGCGGCATCTTCACACGAGCGGCATGGGGCGCCCACACAAAAAAAACTCAAATATATATATTCCGAAAGGTGACTTTTGCGTGGTCGGTTTTCTATCGCTCCTTTGATATCATGTCACTGTTTGGGAATGCGGGCCAATTAACCTTGTCGGAGTGGGCTCGCTGGGAAGGTCTGCCACTCAGAAGTACGAGCTGGGGAGGGGGCAGGGGTAGGTTGACCTCAGGTCTCCCAACTGGAAGCCCGAGGTAGGGGGAGAATCTATCAAATAGCACACCTCTAACTTTGTACAGTACTAAAGCAATAAGTTGTGCAATATAGTTTGTGTGTTTCTTGTTTGAAGTGCAGTAGTGTAATAATCAGGTTCTCTTCTTTATAAGTGTGTTATTTTATTTGTGTGATAAGATTTGTGCAATTTAGTTTTATTTGTGTGGTTTTTGTTAGCAATAGGGTAATAGTGTAATCATTTATTACTACAATTTGTTTCTATTTGTCTTTGCTACTTCTTTTTGATATTTATGAGTCTTATTTTTGTATATATTTTTATATAGTTTTAAATGTTATGATTATTTGTGTTGTTCCAAATGTCTGAATAAAAATGAGTTAGTTCAGAATTTGAATGAATAAAAATTACAGTTAGTTCAGAATTTGAAGGGGGGGGTTCACCCAGGGAGCCATACAAGCTAGAACAGCCACTGCCAGTTGTATGTAGGTTATTTAGATTGGTGTCTCCATAATGACAATTTCCAACTCTTTAAACATAAAACATTAATATGCTAAAACGGATGCACATCAAGAAATAATGGAGACAAAGCACTGGAAAAATACTTTGGGCACACTAGATGAAGTCGGCCGTAGTTGGTTTAAAGTGCAGTCTAATGTTTAATGCTGAAAGAAAACGGTATCAAGCGAAGTGCTTATGCATGCTTAGCTCTTGGATATTGGGGAATTTTGAAATGGAGGTTATGGAACTTCCTCATGTGGCTCTTTTTATGGAGAAAGTCCTCAATGAAACTGACAGTAGGCTAAATCTGAGGAATGATACATTTGCCTCTGTCGGTCATCAAGTAGCCAATTAATGTATGTGCCATTGTCGGCTACCATTTGATACAATAAATATGAAATGACTATATCACTGGAGTCATTGCAAATCAATTTGTGCAATGAAACTTCAGTTTATTGTTGTTGTAGCCTTGTGTTATTATGCAATTATTAATGGACATGTTGGTTAATTAAATTGGAAATTATCAAAGCTCTATCGCAATTGTTAGAATGCATTAGATTGACGGTAATAGCAGTCAGATTGTGCTACAGGTAAAACAAATTCTAAAATTTAAACACTGGCTGTTGACAAGCATATTCAGTTCATATACATATTATTAATATTTATTTCAGTCATTGAAATGACCCCATCCTCAAGTAGCCTATTCCAGCAGGCTATTGGGAAACAAACACTTCTTACCTCTTAATCGCCCCGTTATTCATGTTGAATAAATTAGTCAGTTAATTTGAACTAAGCAAGCTGTTAAATTGTTCCGTTTTCATCATGCCTATGTAGCCGATGTGAAATGGCTAGCTAGTTAGCGGTGGTGCGCGCTAGTGGCGTTTCAATCGGTGACGTCCCTTGCTCTGAGACCTTGAAGTAGTGGTTCCCCTTGCTCTGCAAGGGCCGCTGCTTTTGTGGAGCGATGGGTAACGATGCTTCGAGAGTGACTGTTGACGTGTGCAGAGCGTAAAGTCTATACTGTTACACCTACATCTTGTCTAGGCTAACTGAAATGAGATGTAGGCCTTGTTTAACCAAGTTTTCCTTGCTCAGAGATTGAGATCCTCTGTCCAACTCTCCTGTCAGATGTATCTACAGTTATGCACATGCGCAAAGGGGATTTATTTACAATTATAAACCTGGTTCGAGCCCTGAATGCTGACTGGTTGAAAGATGTGGTATATCAGACCATATACCATGGGTATGATTAAACATAACTTTTTACTGTTCTAATTACGTTGGTCACCATTTTATAATAGCAATAAGGTACCCCAGGGGTTTGTGATATATGGCCATTATACCACGACTAACAGCTGTATCCAGGCACTCCACGTTGCATCATGCATAAGAACAGCCCTTAGCTGTGCTATATTAGCCATATACCATACCCCCTTGTGCAAATGATCTGGTGAGGTTAATAAGGGCGAATTCTCTTCTCTTGCCACATATTCAAATTCCTTTGTTATGTCATGTCATAGCTTGCAATAATTATAATTTTGAAAACCAAATTTAGCTTTAAACCCAAGTTACCATTATATTCCTTCTTATTGGTCTCGATAACTCTGGAAAAGGGGTTTATTGTGTAAATATGGCAACGCCTCTGATGTGAAAAAATTCATAAATGGTCTAGTTCAGACCTTTTGGGACGGTTTTGAATGGTCATTGGGCTAGACATTTTAGCTTAACCTGGCAACCCTGCTTGAGGAGACAAGTGAAATTTGAATTAAGTTACTAACACGAAAATAAATCTAAAGCCCAAGAAAAACACTCCACTGGCAAGCTATTTTGAGGACCCTGGACCCTGGTCTTTTGCAAGAGTGCAAAAAGAAACCGCTGTTACAAATGCTGCATATAATCACTTGCAACAAAGTTGCACAACGTTGTTTCGACTATGCCACAATGGGGAGCATGTTATGAATCTCATGAATTCTAAAATTGTATATATTTCTAAATAAACACTTAACTCCTTATCTATGCCAGTACAATTAATTAAATGTAACGTTTTAAAGTGTATGAAGTTTCCAATTAGCTTAATGTTGATTCACAGTAGCCTAAGGGTGCAACACTAGTCATGAAGCGCTTATCTAATTAGATAACTTTTGAAATGTTTAGCGCTTAAAATGTTGTTCTATTGTCGATGGACCACAGTAATTTCCTTGAATAAAACGTGGAACATGATACCAAATATTTACACAATTACAACAACAAAAAAATGGGATTAATACCAATGCATATAGAGCGCACGTAGACTATATGTAGGTAGGCAACAAGCCTGCGTAACGACGACAAACAGCCACGGTCGAGCACAGGGCAAATCCTCTTCATTCTGAGCTGTTTAGGAGCCACCAGCGAAGAAATACACCCAGTAAAAACTCACCTCAGTAGATGGACTGCGTTCAGAAAATGGTAAACTGCCTCTCCTGGGCCCACAGGGTAGTCTACTTTATATATCCAACGCGACCAAAATAGATCGATTTTTTTTTACCGTTAGACACTCCGCTGTTTCTCAGCCTTGGTATGGACTGTGATGTATGAAGCGACTGAGCCAGTTTCACCGCCGGGCAAGAGAGGAGGTGTAGACAGTCAATATGGCCGTCGAACTTTACCGTGCGTCGCGAGGCGTGGTTGAGCCGGGGGCATAACGTGTGCCGCGAAATTCAGACACGCTCCCTTCAAACTGAGTTGAGAGAGGAATACACGTACCCGATTAGCCACCAATCACCCCATTAACACACACACACACACAAACGTAAATATAACAAAAGAGTCAATTTCAAAATATCCTACAATAACCTGAAGGTAACCCATAGAAAGATGGACTAGACTACAGCCAATATAAAATATTTCTGAAAAAAGTAATTATTTTATACAGGTTAAGTGTTGAGATCAGTATATCATTTCAAGGTAGTGTTGTTTCTTTGAATATATTTTTTTCAGGGGCTAAAATGTCATTATCTTTTATATTTTTATTTAAGGTCTAATTAAATATAGCCTTCATTTTGTGAGTTACATAATCCACATACTGTAGTTTACAGACTAGACCAGTTCCAGGCATGACATATGACTGACTTCCAAGATCTGCTTGTGAGGATGACACTTCAGAAACATAAGACTACTGCACTACTGTTCCACTGGATGTCATAAGGTGAATGCACCAATTTGTAAGTCGCTCTGGATAAGAGCGTCTGCTAAATGACTTAAATGTAAATAAGACCTACCAATTTATTCACTGACATATTGCTTTCTTCTATGAGTACTATACTGCATTACCAGCTTGTGTGAGCAGAAAATTTGACTCACTGATTATGAACATCCTAATGATGACAACATATGACTGCAATTTGTTGTGACACCTGTGGTTCCTAAACCTGTCTTCTCTATGGACCTAGGCCAACTCATACTTTTCTAAGAATATAATAAGCCTACATTTCATGCACTTGATCAAACATGTCCCGGTTTACACACACTTTCTTCTCCTACAGTCGTGGTCAAAAGTTTTGAGAATGTGGAAATTAATATTTGTGTTAAAGTTTGCTGCTTCAGTGTCTTTAGAAATGTTTGTCAGATGTTACTATGGAATACTGAAGTATAATTACAAGCATTTCACAAGTGTCAAAGGCTTTTATTGACAATTACATGAAGTTGATGCAAAGAGTCAATATTTGCAGTGTTCACCCTTCTTTTTCAAGACCTCTGCAATCCGCCCTGGCATGCTGTCAATTAAATTCTGGGCCACATCCTGACTGATGGCAGCCCATTCTTGCATAATTCTATTTTTTATACTGTTATTTTACCAGGTAGGTTGACTGAGAACACATTCTCATTTACAGCAATGACCTGGGGAATAGTTACAGGGGATGAATGAGCCAATTGTAAGCTGGGGATGATTAGGTGACCGTGATGGCATGAGGGACAGCTTGGGAATTTAGCCAGGACACCAGGGTTAACACCCCTCTTACAATAAGTGCCATGGGATCTTTAATGACCTCAGAGAGTCAGGACACCCATTTAACAACCCATCCAAAAGACAGCACCCTACACAGGGCAATGTCCCCAATCACTGCCCTAGGTTGTTGTTTTTTTAGACGAGGTAAGAGTGCCTCCTACTGTCCCTCCAACACTACTTCCAGCAGTATCTGGTTTCCCATCCAGGGACTGACCAGGACCAACCCTGCTTAGCTTCAGAAGCAAGCCAACAGTGGGATGCATAGTGGTAAGCTAATCAATGCTTCAAGATTGTCAGAATTTGTGGGGTTTTGTTTGTCCATCGTCCTCTTGAGGATTGACCACAAGTTCTCAATGGGATTAAGGTCTGGGGAGTTTCCTGGCCATGGACCCAAAATATTGATGTTTTGTTCCCCCGAGACACTTAGTTATCACTTTTGCCTTATGGCAAGGTGCTCCATCATGCTGGAAAAGGCATTGTTCGTCACCAAACTGTTCCTTGATGGTTGGGAGAAGTTGTTCTCGGAGGATGTGTTGGTACCATTCTTTATTCATGGCTGTGTTCTTAGGCAAAATTGTGAGTGAGCCCACTCCCTTGGCGGAGAAGCAACCCCACACATGAATGGCCTCAGGATGCTTTACTGTTGGCATGACACAGGACTGGAGGTGAGGGCCCTCGGAGTGTGGTGTCAGAAAAATAACCTCACACTCAACGTCAACAAAACGAAGGAGATGATTGTGGACTTCAGGAAACAGCAGAGGGAGCACTCTCCTATCCACATCGATGGGACAGTAGTGGAGAGGGTAGTAAGTTAAGTTCCTCGGCATACACATCACAGACAAACTGAATTGGTCCACCCACACAGACAGCGTTGTGAAGAAGGCGCAGCAGCACCTCTTCAACCTCAGGAGGCTGAAGAAATTTGGCTTGTCACCAAAAGCACTCAAACTTCTACAGATGCACAATCAAGAGCATCCTGTCGGCTGTATCACCGCCTGGTACGGCAACTGCTCCGCCCACAACCGTAAGGCTCTCCAGAGGGTAGTGAGGTCTGCACAACGCATCACCGGGGGCAAACTACCTGCCCTCCAGGACACCTACACCACCCGATGTCACAGGAAGGCCATAAAGATCATCAAGGACAACAACCACCCGAGCCACTGCCTGTTCACCCCACTATCATCCAGAAGGCGAGGTCAGTACAGGTGCATCAAAGCAGGGACCGAGAGACTGAAAAACAGCTTCTATCTCAAGGCCATCAGACTGTTAAACAGCCTCCACTAACATTAAGTGGCTGCTGCCAACACACTGACTCAACTCCAGCCACTTTAATAATGGGAATTGATGGAAATTGATGGAAAATATATCACTAGCCACTTTAAACAATGCTACTTAATATAATGTTTACATACCCTACATTACTCATCTCATATGTATGTGTATATACTGTACTCTGTATCATCTACTGCATCTTTATGTAATACATGTATCACTAGCCACTTTAAACTATGCCACTTTGTTTACATACCCTACATTACTCATATCATATGTATATACTGTACTCGATACCATCTACTGCATCTTGCCTATGCCGTTCTGTACCATCACTCATTCATATATCTTTATGTACATATTCTTTATCCCTTTACACTTGTGTGTATAAGGTAGTAGCTTTGGAATTGTTAGGTTAGATTACTCGTTGGTTATTACTGCATTGTCGGAACTAGAAGCACAAGCATTTCACTTCACTCGCATTAACATCTGCTAACCATGTGTATGTGACAAATACATTTGATTTGATTTGACACAGGACTGATGGTAGCGCTCACCTTGTCTTCTCCGGACAATTTTTTTTCCGGATGCCCCAAACAATCGGAAAGGGGATTCATCAGAGAAAATGATTTTACCTCAGTCCTCAGCAGTCCAATCCCTGTACCTTTTGCAGAACATCAGTCTGTTCCTCATGTTTTTCCTGGAGAGAAGTGGCTTCTTTGCTGCCCTTCTTGACACCAGGCCACCCTCGAAAAGTCTTTGCCTCGCTGTGCACAAAGATGCACTCACACCTGCCTGCTACCATTCCTGCGCAAGCTCTGTACTGGTGGTGCCCCGATCCCGCAGCTGAATCAATTTTAGGAGATGGTCGTGACGCTTGCTGGACTTTTTTGGGCGCCCTGAAGCCTTCTTCACAACAATTGAACCTCTCTCCTTGATGTTCTTGATTTTCTGATAAATGGTTGATATAGATGCAATCTTACTTCAGCAATATCCTTGCCTGTGAAGCCCTTTTTGGGCAAAGCAATTATTACGGCATGTGTTTCCTTGCAGGTAGCCACGGTTGACAGAGGAAGAACAATGATTCCAAGCACCGCCCTCCTTTTGAAGCTTCCAGTCTGTTATTCGAACTCAATCAGCATGACAGAGTGATCTCCAGCCTTGTCCTCGTCAACATTCACACCTGTGTTAACGAGAGAATCACTGACATGATGTTAGCTGGTCCTTTTGTGACAGGGCTGATTCAGTTCAGGGATTCAGTTCATTTGCATGGCAAAGGGGGACTTTGCAATTAATCTGATCACTCTTCATAACATTGTGGACTATATGCAAATTGCCATCATACAAACTGAGGCAGCAGACTTTGTGAAAATTAATATTTGTGTCATTCTCAAAACCTTTGGCCACGACTGTAGTCACACATTCTCACATGTAGACTACACATTCTCATTATTACTTAGTCACTGTTCTCTGACTGTCCCTCACACTACCACCAGATCGTAACTGCCCCCATGTTGTGTTGATGAGTCATACCTAGCCTACCTACTGATGTGGTTACTTCACACTCCATTACCAACGCCTTATGAGGTGACATTTCTTGATTTGGTTTTATATATTTTTTATTTTTTCACTGTTTGACATCATACTGCATTGCGGTGCTTATTTTAGAAATTGGAAGGTGCTGGAACAAGTGAACTGTGGATGGGGTACCTGGGGGTGTTGCCTGGGGGCCTCTGAGGTAGTGGAACACATGAAAACAAATCACCTTTATAATAAAGCATTGCATGCATTATCATCGCTTTTGCTACTGGCGTAGAGCAGTAGAGCTGAGGTGCTTGCAGAAGTTGCACACATGGGGAAACATTTTTGTAGCCTAAGGTCTGTGAGAAATGTGGCTTTTATAAACGCATTTCATGCAATTCTACATCATTTTAGATGACTGAAGACTTTAGCAGAAATATTTGAAAACCTCACATGATCGAAATGAGAGGCTACGTTGATACTGACAAACTGAGAATCTGAGATCAATAAATCCATATTCAATCTATTGTAACGGAATTCCTCTTCTTCAGAGGAGGAGTAGCAAGGATCAGACCAATGTGCAGCGTGGTAAGTGTCCATAATGATATATTTAATAAATCAACAGAATACTGAACAAAATAACAAAAGTACAACCAACCAAAACAGTCCTGTATGGTGAAAACACTAACACAGGACACAAAACACAATAGAAAACAGGCTACCTAAATATGGCTCCCAATCAGAGACAACGACTGACACCTGCCTCTGAGAACCATACTAGGCCAAACACATAGAAATATACCAGAACAAAACATAGAATGCCCACCCAAACTCACACCCTGACCAACTAAAATAAAGACATAAAAAAGGAACTAAGGTCAGAACGTGACATCTAGAAATAGCCTAGGCATGTGAACAATGTAAAAAAATATATATACACAGCTCAAAAAAATAAAGGGAACACTTAAACAACACAATGTAACTCCAAGTCAATCACACTTCTGTGAAATCAAACTGTCCACTTAGGAAGCAACACTGATTGACAATAAATTTCACATGCTGTTGTGCAAATGGAATAGACAACAGGTGGAAATTATACGCAATTAGCAGGACACCCCCAATAAAGGAGTGGTTCTGCAGGTGGTGACCACAGACCACTTCTCAGTTCCTATGCTTCCTGGCTGATGTTTTGGTCACTTTTGAATGCTGGCGGTGCTTTCACTCTAGTGGTAGCATGAGACGGAGTCTACAACCCACACAAGTAGCTCAGGTAGTGCAGCTCATCCAGGATGGCACATCAATGCGAGCTGTGGCAAGAAGGTTTGCTGTGTCTGTCAGCGTAGTGTCCAGAGCATGGAGCCGCTACCAGGAGACAGGCCAGTACATCAGGAGACGTGGAGGAGGCCGTAGGAGGGCAACAACCCAGCAGCAGGATCGCTACCTCCGCCTTTGTGCAAGGAGGAGCACTGCCAGAGCCCTGCAAAATACCTCCAGCAGGCCACAAATGTGCATGTGCATCCACCTCATCAGGAGCATGTCCAGGCGTGTAGGGAGGTCATACAGGCACGTGGAGGCCGCACAGATCAGATCTAGGATGTGTTATTTTAGTGTTCCCTTAATTTTTTTGAGCAGTGTATATTGCGTTAATAAAGCTGCATACAAACATGGTCTTTTATTGTGTTCTTGAGTAAGGCAGCTCCAAAATGCAGGTGTTTCAGCTTTGCTCAGTGCTTCCTGTGGTGGTGGGGCAAGCCAGCAGAAAATACAGAGCGTTGAGCCGTGATTGGCTCAGTGTTCTGTCACTCATAGAGACACTACGTTACCGCCAAGGGACGAGATAGAAAAGTTATGACTGCTAGCTAAGATTTATAAAGTATGATGTTGACATCAGTTCAATCAAAGCTACTGTAGATATGTGATTTGACATAATTTCATCTGTGGCCAATGACTTTAAGCCTTCTTGGATGGGCACTTCTAATGTAACTCTATGGCAGCACTCGAGGGGCTTGAATTTTCTAGCTCTACTCTAAGACTTGGCGGTGACGTAGTGTTCCTATGAGTGACAGAACACTGAGCCAATCACGGCGCAACGCTCCATATTTTCCATGGCCTATGCACTCCTGCCAAAAGCTTTTCACTCAATAGGCCTATTTGGGAGTTGATAACTTGTAAGGTACAGACAGATTCGTCTTCTCTTTTTAGCAGGACCCACTTGCTTTCCAACCTGTGTTTTCCCACGATTGTATTTGAAATATTATAAAAGGCCTGTTTTGGCTGCATGCTATTCACTGACAGATTTGAGTGTTCCCGACTGTAGGCATGGCTTGTGATTGGCCTACAAACAATCCACAGCTAGATCATTTTTTTTTAAACAAATGAACCACTGTGGCTAAATTAGAGGCCTACTCCTGGTGTAGTATTCAGAATTCTATTTTTTTTCTGAACAGACAACAGTAATTCTATAACTTTGGCAAATGTATTTATATTTATCAGGGATGCTGCACCACCTCCAGCACCCTTCCCGCGGCTATGATTCCATAAGGAAATAAATTATGAAGTGCAACGCTGGAGAGATGAGAGTTGAAGGCTCATGTCTATTAGAGCAGAGAGAGATCATAGAAAGTGAATCTTGTTTGAATTATGTGAGAAATACAGGCATGCTTGTCTCCCTCGCCACAGTATTGGGCTAAAATGTTGCGCAAACCATAAACCCGGACCAGCCTTAACACTTGAATCAATTCCTAGAATCTCACATTGCGTTTTTCAGGGGGCAGCCAGGAGAAATACAGAGAAGTGAATTTGAATTAACTCTCAATTGCTTTTATTAGTCTTTTTACATTGCAAATAATTTGGCATGCTAGGAGAGGTACCGGATCCTAGCAAATGTTTTCGTAACAAAACAATCCAAAACTGCGAGGTGCCTGATCCTGTTCTGGCAGGATCTAGCTCAAATTAAGCACTGTAATGCATTTTTAGGAGCTAGTAAGCATTTCGCAGCACCCACTATAACATCTGCTAAACTCTGTACGCGATCAATAAACATTGATTTCACTCTTTAAGCCTGTGCTATGTCTCTGACTCATTTAGTCTGCATTAACACAGGGAATGTGTTTTTCACCCATAGGTCTTTTGAACAATCAGACCAGCTCTGGAAAAGATCTGATGTGATTGTTCAAAAGACAAATTAGTAGGCAAAATATCAAAATTGGGCTGCCTGTGTAAATGCAGCCAGACTAGCTCAGTTTATCACTTGGCACTAGTCTACCTTGACGTCACCGCTGTAACGCTGAATACTGACTGTAAAGCCATTATCACCATCTAGTGGGCAAAAGAGATTAAAGTTCTCATATATATATATATATATATATATATATATATAACCGGCTGCCCATCTCTTGTTTTGTCAGTCACTCAATTAGCCATATCAGCTTACAAGTCCTAAGGGACACTGACCTCCAGGGGGGACTTTTGATTTTGTTAGTCACTCTCACTCAGATATCATTAACATGGCATAAGTCTTGGAAATGTGTAGAATTGCAGGAGATTTGCTATAAAACTGCAAAAATGCCTCTCTGCCCTATTGCAAAATAAGTAGAATTGCATGCAATGTGTTACAAAGTGGCAAAAATGTTCACCCCATGGCAAAATGTCTATAACTGAAGAAAACAGAAACATTTTCTCTACACCCCACAGCGGAATGTGTAGAATTGCAGGAAATGTACTTTAAAATTCAATTGTTCTCTCTGCCTTCAAGAGGCGGGCATCTACATTTGTTTGCCTGCTTGGTGGCTGGGCCCCCCAACCAAATCTTGCTTAGGCCACCAAAAGGCTAGAGCTGGCTCTTACAGCGAGGTTATTAATTATGTGGCGAGTCTGATTCCATTTCAATCTTGTGGATGCCACAACAATTCACGGAATGTTCTTAGCCATTGGTTTTAGCAGAGCTTGGGGGTATCCTTGCCCCCCAGAAGCAAATTGTACGCTCTGCACCTTGTGACATTTTATTGGTAAAGACCTATACAGTAGCCTACATCTATCCAATATACTTCTATCATGATGAATTCTATGTATTGTTGCATGTATAAGACAACTATAATATTGTATCTTGTATAATAACAAGACATCAAGGTATATCTGTCATTTTCAGACATCTGAGCTGCAGTTCCTGTTAAAGTCCCTAGGGTTTATACAGTATTGGGACATTGGGGATGGTGAAGGGGATTATGATCTAACCCTAATCTGTCCCTGAGTTTTGATTAACCCATCCTCTCCTCCCCCATCCTTACTTCCACCCAGTCTTCTAATTAACCCATCCTCTCCCATCCTTACTTCCACCCAGTCTTCTAATTAACCCATCCTCTCCTCCCCCATCCTTACTTCCCCCCAGTCTTCTAATTAACCCATCCTCTCCCAACCTTACTTCCACCCAGTCTTCTAATTAACCCATCCTCTCCTCCCCCATCCTTACTTCCACCCAGTCTTCTAATTAACCCAACCTCTCCTCCCCCATCCTTACTTCCCCCAGTCTTCTAATTAACCCATCCTCTCCTCCCCCATCCTTACTTCCCCCAGTCTTCTAATTAACCCATCCTCTCCCATCCTTACTTCCACCCAGTCTTCTAATTAACCCATCCTCTCCTCCCCCGTCCTTACTTCCACCCAGTCTTCTAATTAACCCAACCTCTCCTCCCCATCCTTACTTCCCCCAGTCTTCTAATTAACCCATCCTCTCCTCCCCCATCCTTACTTCCCCCAGTCTTCTAATTAACCCATCCTCTCCTCCCCCATCCTTACTTCCCCCAGTCTTCTAATTAACCCATCCTCTCCTCCCCCATCCTTACTTCCACCCAGTCTTCTAATTAACCCATCCTCTCCTCCCCCATCCTTACTTCCCCCAGTCTTCTAATTAACCCATCCTCTCCTCCCCCATCCTTACTTCCACTCAGTCTTCTAATTAACCCCTCTTCTCCTCCCCCTCCTTACTTCCACCCAGTCTTATAATTAAACCATTGTCTCCTCCCCTATTCCTCCTTCATCCCTACCTCCATTCACCCAGTATGTATAAAGCTGCCCCTAGACACTGATCTCTGGTCAATTTATCAGTTTCCACTAATTAAGGTTGGGATTAGAGGGTAGGCTGATCCTAGATCTGTGCCTAAGGGCAACTATCGAAAGTCTAATGCTAATGCCGAGTCTTACTGTAGCCTACATATTGACCTGAGGGTTCATTGTTAATTTAAACAAAACCAAGGCTGCATGAGTGAGTTTAACAAGTCTATGGTGAAGTCAACTGAGTGCTTTGTGATGGGATTAATTGAAATACTACAGTAAATTGATGAAATGGTCAGTGGCTGGTTAAGAGTATTTTGAGACCTTGGGGCGGAGACCAGTGTGGGGGAATAAATCAAGCTCTATAAGCCTATTGAAGACAGGAAACATATTAAAGAGATGAGGGGCAAGAGCCAAACTGCTCCACACAGAATATTTTGTTCCATAAATAGCATTCTCAGGGGGTGACAGAAGGCAGTAGTCTGGTGATGTTTGTTGGATTTCAATCTGTTTATGGAACAATGCACCACATTACACACATTTCTATAGGCCAGGGATGGGCAACTAGATTTTTAAAAATCACTTGACTGTTGCCGGCAGCTACTGTAGCCTATGCATTGATACTTGGTCGAGCCTAAACAATGCCTGAATGAATGGTTCCACTTTATTTTACAGAAATAACCAGGTTAAGAAATGCAAAATAATGAATCTACTTAAACATATCAATTCATCTACATTTTAGAGTGCTTGTGGGAGGCAATCAGTATTAGAAATAAACCATGGAGTCTAGGATTTTAAATTAATTAGTAACCTACCAAGCACAGTGCTGCTCAAGACACACAAGCACAGGCCCACACACACACAAATCCTGGTTTGGGTTACATTGTTCTGTGTAATTTGTCCCCTCCTGTCCTATGAGCAATTCCGAGGGAGCCAGGAGTAATCCATTTAGGACAGCCGGTAAGGTAAAGGTTTTGCACTCCACTCTAGCCTGGTACATTTCTACACTCCTGAGCTGCTTCTCATTATTGATTGGCTATACTTGAGGGTATTTTACATTGGCGTCGTGGCAACATGTCAGTTGCGTCTGCATTAAGATAGTTTTTTTACACGTTTGCACAGTTTGTTACGATGCCGAACGTAATGTGATGTTCCGTTTCACGCAGCATCTAGGATTTTAAAATCACCGTATCTGACCCAGGCCTCTGGCGATAATACAGCGCTACTGAGCATCTGTGTACAGCCACCAAGATAGGAAAAATGTATGTCTACAACGTTATTACTTAGTGTTCAACACTAGCCATAAACCTCAACATATTCCCCCCAAAAGAGAAATGTAACAACTATTATCGCATGCCGACTTAGAATCAGGTGCATTGTTTTTCGCAGTTTAAGTCGACATGCGATAATAGTTGTTACATTTCTCTTCGAGGGAAATATGTTGGGGTTTATGGCTAGTGTTGAACACTAAAAGCAGCTTTTATGTGTTGCAATGGTGTGGACATACCCAACAAACAGAATGGTGTGGGCTTATACTGCTCATTAATATCATTCATGCAAGTAGAGCGATGATTGGCCAGCTCAGCCAATGAGCCAACATGACATCATGTTCTATGAGGAAATAGCAGAAAAGAGGGTAGCTGCAGCCCAATATGACAGCCAGAGACTGGGTGAATCGAAAGAAATGGGGGTTTCAAAAAAAGTGTAGGTGTATCGAAAGCACACATGAAATTGGTCAGATTTTCTGTCAATTCTTGCCAGCTAGTGCAGAGATTTATGGAAACATGACTGTGTAGGAAGGCACATCGAAATGAACTTGAGGACGTTTGGGAAACTCAAAATTATGGTGTCATGAAATCACTCAGGGTGTGGAAAAACATTTATGTTATAAACATTTTAAATGTATCACATTTCATTGCAATTGTGTAGGTTACGGTGCGCAATGTCATTATTCAACTTGTCGAATTAGGCTATCCTGGTGGCAGATCTTCATGTCTTGTCACAATTGCTTTCATACACCCACTTCTTTAGACATGCCCACTACTCCGAGAACAGTGCGGGACGCAGCTACCTTTACTTTGAAATAGTTAGCGTTTTATGAAAGGGCCTGTTTGAGATGCAAGTTTGAGGTGGGGTGTTTTTTTCTCCAATTTATGCTTTGGCCATAAATACAAGTCAACAACATTATTTGGGTATGAGTTAACAGAATATTAACTTTTATAAGTTATATTTTCACTGGACAGTTAGTTTAAAACAGCCAGAGTTGTTTCTGAACAACAGCTCAAATTTCCTCAGATCAAGTTTATCTGTAATGGGATGGCCTTGAACACAGCCACAAATGACTGTACATCTAGAAGGGTGGTAATTACTGGGTTTAGAAGCTCTTATCTTGCCTATAAGGCCATCCAGCCTAGCCAGTTCCTAGAAAGAAACAGAAAGTCCTGAGGAACAAACCAAAGTGCAGTGACATTTCTTTTACATTGAAAGTGCCAGACAAGATGGTGCCAACAGAAAGGGTCGCCCTGTTTCTAGCCAACTTTCAGTATTTTGTTTGTTTTTTGTTTTATTTCTTACATTATTTACTCATCTCCAACTCAATCATCAAGTTTGCTGGTGAGACAACAGCGGTAGGCCTGATTACCAACAATGACGAGACAGCCTACAGGGAGGAGGTGAGGGCCCTGGTGGAGTGGTGCCAGGAAAATAACCACTCCTACGTCAGCAAAATGAAGGAGCTGATTGTGGACTTCAGGAGACAGCAGAGAGAACACGCTCCATCCACAGCGACGGGGCCACAGTGGAGAGGGTGATAAGCTTCAAGTTCCTCGGTGTGCACATCACTGACAACCTGAAATGATCCATCCACACAGACAGTGTGGTAAATAAGGCGCAACAGTGTCTGTCTTGACCTCTAAGGCCCTCACAAACTTCTACAGATGCACCATTGATAGAATCCTGTCAGGCTGTGGGCAATTGCACTGTCCGCAACCGCAGGGCTCTCCAGAGGGTGGTGTGATCAGCCCAACGCATCACTGAGAGCACACTGCCTGCCAACCAGGACATCTACAGCACCCAGTGTCACAGGAAGGCCAAGAAGATTATCAAGGACCTCTGCCAACCGAGCCATGGCCTGTTCACACCGTTACCATTTAGAAGGCATAGGCAGTACAGGTGCATCAAAGCAGGAACAGAGAGACTGAAAAACAGCTTCTATCTCCAGGCCATCAGACTGTTAAATAGTCACCACAAGCCGGTCACCGCCCAGGAACCTACCCTAAACTTAGTCACTGTCACTAGCCGGTAATCCAATCTCTACTCGCCCCTGCATATTAGAGATTGCATATTACAGATTGCTGCCCTATGTACATAGTCATTGAACACCGGTCACTTTAATTATGTTTACATACTGTTTTACCGGCTTCATAATCTTGTCGAGGCTCATCCTACACCTCTTCTATTCATATACTGTCCATACACATCATTATACACTGAGTGTACAAACATTATGACCAACTTCCTAATATTGAGTTGCACCCCCATTTTCCCTCAGAACAGCCTCAATTGGACTCTACAAGGTGTTGAAAGCGATCCACAGGGATACTGGCCCATGTTGATTCCAATGTTTCCACAGTTGTGTCAAGTTGTCTGGTAGTGGATCTCTACTCCGAATAGCTTGTTCCATCTCATCACAGAGATGCTCAATTGGATTGAGATCTGGTGACTGGGCAGGCCACTGCAGTAAACTGAATTGGCATTTGTGGAACCATTCCTGGACAATCCTAGCCTTGTGGCATGGGTATTATCCTGATGAAAAAAATCTATTTGCAGGTGGATACACTGCTTCCATGAAGGAATGCATCTGATTGGCAATGATGTTCAGATATCCTGTGACATTCAAACATTGATCTACTTTTATCAAGGGGCCCAATGTGTGCCATGAAAACTCACCCCACACCTTCATCACCACCGGCCTGCAATTTTGACTCGCGGCATGATGGATGCATGTACTCATGTGGTTTTCTCCATACCCTAGGTATTTGGGCACCAATGTTGTACTCGACTGTGAGTTGAATAACTGTGCCCGTCTGTTACGTTGCACAATTCGTGTCAGCTTCCATTGTCCTCTCTCATCAATGACCCGTTTGCGACCACTGGCCTGCACTTGGCTGGATGTCCGTTGGGTAGGGGACCATTCTTCATACACACTGAAAACTATTGAGTGTGGAAAAACCCAGCAGCGTTGCAGTTATTGACACAAACCGATGCGCCTGGCACCTACTACCATACCCCGTTCAAAAGCACTTAAATCTTCTGTCTTGTCCATTCACCCTCTGAATGGGACATATACACAATCCGTATCTCAATTATCTCAAGGCTTAAAAATCTTTCTATAACCTGTCTCCTCCCCTTCATCTACACTGATCAAAGTGGATTTAACAGGTGACATCAATAAGGGATCATAGCTTTCACCTGGATTCACCTGGTCAGTCTATGTCATGGAAAGAGCAGGTGTTCCTAATGTTTTGTACACTCAGTGTGTGTATATATATATATATATGTATATATATATATATATATATTCCGGACTCTGATGTTGCTCGTTCTGACATTTCTTAATGTGTATATTTTTATTTTGGGGAATTTGTGTGTATTGTTTTGTATTGTCAGGTGTTACTACACTGTTGGAGTTAGAAACATGAGCATCTGCAAAATAAGTGTATGCAACCAATAAAATTGTATTTTTATTGAATTTCTTTAATTCATTAGAGAGAGTGAGCAGGTGCACTCTTCAGGGAGAAGGTGTGGCGACTCCATGCCAAAACTGTCTTCTCACATGTAGACACAAGAGGGCAGCAAAATATTACCATAAACCACTGTGTGCTGAGGACACTCCCTTCCCTTGTATGTGCTGTTTACTCTTTTGATTTAGTATTTAATTCAGAGGCGGACTTAGACCAGAAATCATCCCTGGCATTTATAACACACCGGCCCATTTTTTTCCCATTATGACCCCAAGTTGTAGTCAGTTAATTCTAATTTTGCAGACTGTACTGTACTGGGCTAAAAATGGATCAGCTCATCTGGCATTTGCCTGAAATACCAGATGACCAGTCCTTCCCTGATTGCATTTGAAATATTTAATTAGTATTTCACATTTCTTGTAGTAGCCTTTGGTATTTAAATTAATAACTAAATTGTTAGTGGCAGCAGCATGAACACTTTGACCTTGACTAAAACATGTTGTCTGGTTACAATGAAGACTGTTTGTTTGCATAGGGGGGAGGAGCACTGACTGACATGACAGTTATCAAGCTCTCGGTCTGACCTCTGTTAAAACCTCTACGGGATCGGTGTCCCCCTACGGGACGGTTGTGCTAACGTAGGCTAATGTGATTAGCATTAGGTTGTAAGTAACAACATTTTTTCCCAGGACATAGACATATCTGATATGGGCAGAAAGCTTAAATTATTGCTAATCTAACTGCACTTTCCACTTTACAGTAGCTATTAAAGTGAAAGAATACCATGCTATTGTTTGAGGAGCGTGCACAATTATGAACTTGAAAATGTATTAATAAACCAATTAGGCACACCGGGCAGTCTTGATGATAAAATACGTTAAGGCCTTTCTCTTGCATTTCAAATATGTTTTTTCTTTGTATTATCTTTTACCAGATCTAATGTGTTATATTCTCTTACATTAATTTCACATTTCCACAAACGTCAAAGTGTTTATTTTCAAATTATATTAAGAATATCCTTGCTTCAGGTCCTGAGCTACAGGCAGTTAGATTTGGGTATGTAATTTTAGGCAAAAATATGAAAAAAGGGTCTGATCCTTAAGAGGTTTTAAACCCCCATGGCAGTGATTCGGCATGTTAGAGTACAAACAGAGAAAGTGTGTTGTTCTTATTGTCTAACTCTATAAACCAAAGCCTCTGGCCAACACAGTACAGCACAGCACACAGAACAGTCTGCCTTGTAAAAGTCTGTTATGTTGATGGTGTTTGGGTGCTGTGCTCTGGCAACCAAACCACTACAGTGTTGGATACTGAACAGACAGTGTTGCTTTTTTTCAGATGATGTAGTAAGACGAGGGGATACTTGGTACTGTGACCAGACAGCACTAAAGCAGCACCAGAGTTTGTCGACCATCCACTAAAAGCCTACATATCAGTGAAACTATGTTTTAGTTTTTCTAAGAAAAAGAGTAACTGAAAAATAATAGAATGATGTGTGTGTGGGTAGCATTACCTGGATACTTTGGTCCTTTTGAGGCTTCAACTAAATGTATTTGCACCGCTAACATACATCATGTAAACTCATTTCAGTTGGGTTCAAAGGCAGTCCAATATGTTTTGATCCTGTGAAGGTTTTATGATGCTATTCTTGGCTCACCTGAAGAGTAATGTACAGTATACACCTGAATACACTTGAATGATCCCACCTCTCTCTCACGCTCTCATTCTGTCTCATTCTGTCTCCATTTACTCGCTCTCCCATACTCTAGGTCAGAGGAGAAGGTGACAGTCTATTTCTTCAACCGTGACACTATTTCATCAACCGTGACAGGCAGAAGATCACCACTTCCTGTGCCAAGGGCAACAGTTTTCTAGACCTGGTCGTCGACCAAAACGTATATATCGATGGCTTTGGTAAGTTTGGTGTGCCATGGTGAAATTGGTCAACAGACAAGTGGATACAGTCCTGGTTAAATGCTTTACTGTATATGGTGCATGCACTGTTGGCATCCTGGAAATTGCCAACATGGGTCCATATTTCTGATGCTGTGTTTATTTGATAAGATCCAAGACACATTTCCCAGAATAAGCTGAGAAGAAGATGGAGGATGGTATGGCATTGTGTCCATATTAGGGCATGTAGTAAGACTGTCACCCTCTCACTAAGAGTGGCACTTCAACATGCTGCCCATTTACCTCTGGCACTCTGGGCACGTTTGGTTGGTTTCCACTAAATATTTGCATGACTTTATATGGATGAGCCCCAGGATCAAACAGTCTATCCAGACATAGTGATAGAACCGGTGGAGGGAGGCAGAGAAGAAGCAGCAGGGAGAGAGCGAGAGAGAGAGGGTCAAAGAGAGGGGATGAACACAATATGCGTCAGCAACGTCACCTTTGATGTTTTCAAGGCTTTCTTTCTCGCTCTATATTTCCCTTTCTCTTCCTCTGTCACTCTTTTCTGCTCTTTTCTCGTGCACATCTGTCCTATTTAGGCATTGACATGATACAATCTGGATCCCTGGAAGGACTCCGGTCTGGAAAACCGGTCTGGTGTTCTCTTCTTTTGCAGATGTCAGGACTTCAACATGGTTAATTTTAGAGTAATCTGGTGAATCATTTCATGTTAAAAACATTTCCAAAAGAGACACTTAATTGTCTTGATTTTCACATTCTGTTATTAACACTGTCCTCAGGTTAGGTACTTGTCATACGTGTGTAAGAAATGTACAATTATTCGTTTTTATGAGGAAAAACCTACATTTATCGCATTCTTAGTTAATTCTTAGTGACTACTGCATAAAGCTGGTTGACAGAATGCCAAGAACATGCAAAGGGTGGCTCCTTTGAAGAATCTAAAATATATTTTGATTTGTTTAATACTTTTTTTGTGGTTACTATATGATTCCATATGTGTTATGTGATTCCACACTATTATTCTACAGTGTAGAAAATAATAAAAACAAAGAAAACCCTTGAATGAGTAGCTGTGTCAAACTTTCCACTCGTACTGTATGTTTTTTTTGTGTTTTTCTTACTCAGACTCCCGTGACCCATTCAAAACTTCCGGCGACCCAAATTTTGCTTGTGACCCACCAGTTGAGAATCACTGCTATATAAGACCTCTACGGCAGGGCTACTGAACTCCCGGCCCTCAAAGTATTGCTGGATTTCTACTAAACTAACACCTCGTGTCAAATCATGTGGGGCTCGCAATGGCCCGCACAGCCACAAGCAATAACCTAAATGCAACCATTAAGTTGGACAGGCATATCTGGCAACCCAGACTAATAAAGAAGAAACTCAAATTGGGTGCAAAGTTATCAACAATGTTGATGGAGGGCCTGGAGAAAGTAGTTAAGCCAAAGAGGCCCTGGGTGGGGCTGCAGAAAGAGTTCGTTAGCGGGTGGAATGTGGCTGCAGAACAGTGTAAGAGGCGCGAAGGGAAAGGAGAGAGAGAGGGACTCCATTCGTTCTCAATCCTACTTGGACCATGTGAGGCCAAGGCTGGTAAAAACCAAGTGCTCCGATAACATTCTCCTTATTCATAGAGAACTCTCCTCTCGCAGAAGGAAGGACGTCCTGAATGGAATGTGCATTTCATAGGCTGAACTGATTTTAATGGACTGTTTCTGGGCTGGTCCAGGGTGTGGGTGGAACTGTGTTTTGAATGAACCCAACGCGTGGCTCAGCCAGGTGTAAAGCTCCCAACCTCTCGCCTCTCACAGTGAAAACCGCTACATGCCTTAGAGTAGACCTTAATCCAGTAGCTCCAGAACTTTATAGTGCCTTGATCCTCTGAGCCTTCTGGACGTCCATGTCCCATCAAATGAACAAAACAATGTTTTTAGCTCCAACCACACACATGGCATGGCGCCTCACTCACTCACTCACTCACTCACTCACTCACTCACTCACTCACTCACTCTCCCCATACTGAAACTGCAGGGTGAAGGTAATACAATGATGTGTTCCCCCAAACGTTTCAATCAAATGAACTAAACGAAAGTCAGTCAAGTCTTGGGCTCTGCTCTACCGATAGATCCTGATATACATCATCGCTTATCCCTCACCCTTTGAGCTGGAAGAATTTAGAAACATGATGTCCTAAACCAGCAATGTACAGTGCACTGTAATGTATTTAAATTGTAATGTAGTCAACATCTGTAATGTACATGATCTAATCCAGTACAGAGTGGTCTGCAATGTACAGTCTCATTGTATTACATCCTTTTCCTTTGTAGTTCCCCAACGCAAATTCTTTAGAAACATCTAGTCCAGTTTAAACTTCAGCAGTAACAGTTGAGCAAAGCTATACAGTCATTACATATCTTACAGAAGTACAACTCCAAGGTGACACATTCAAACCTGTGCAGTATGGCTACCTTTGTTCTGCCTGGTTTCAACACCCAACCCTGTGTACTCTGTACATACCGTTCATAATGGAGAATGGCCTTGGATATCATTCCAACTAGCTCTCACAGTCTCACATCAGAATTAGATGTGCATACATGTTTCTCAAATGTCAAAAGTGTTTAAGGTTAAGTTTAGGCATTAACTCCACATGTTTAAGGTTATGGTTAAGTTTAGACATTAACTCAGAAATCTTAAGGTTAGGCATTAACTCTGAATGGTTAAGGTAAGGCTTCAGTTATACAAAAGTTATATTTAAATCCAAACTGGTTCTCTAGCAAATTAGTGAGAATGTCTCACCCTATGTTCAAGAATGGCCTTTTCCCCTTTATTCAGATTACAACCTCTCACTTTCAGTTATTTGAAAAGGAAATTATCTCCCAAATTGCTATTTTTAAAACTAGCCATAGAAAGTTTGTTGCAATTTCAATTTAATCCACCAGAAAAGAAAGAACTAATAATACAACAAATATTCTGGTTAAACTCAAATATATTAATTGTTAAAAATACTTTTTTTAAATTAAAAAAAGGTATAATCTTCGAAAATGATATCATAAATATTACTTGTGGAGTTGTCACACATGCAGCTAACAAAAACATATGGAAATGTCTGCTCTACCCAAAATTACACCCAACTAATTGTTTTTTGCATTACCGCAAAAATGGAAGAGGAAAGAGGAAGGGGGAAAAAGTAAGGAACTTCTCTGTCGGCCCTGCATTAAAGACAATAATTGGTTAAAGAAAATTGTGATAAATAAAAAGTATACCAGTTTCTTAAGGACCAAACAATTGACAGCCGTGCCATATACAGCGGGGAGAAAAATAATTTGATACACTGCCGATTTTGCAGGTTTTCCCACTTACAAAGCATGTAGAGGTCTGTAATTTTTATCATAGGTACACTTCAACTGTGAGAGACGGAATCTAAAACAAAAATCCAGAAAATCACATTGTATGATTTTTAAGTAATTAATTTGCATTTTATTGCATGACATAAGTATTTGATCACCTGCCAACCAGTAAGAATTCCGGCTCTCACAGACCTGTTAGTTGTTCTTTAAGAAGCCTTCCTGTTCTCCACTCATTACCTGTATTAACTGCACCTGTTTGAACTTGTTACCTGTGTAAAAGACACCTGTCCACACACTCAATCAAACAGACTCCAACCTCTCCACAATGGCCAAGACCAGAGAGCTGTGAAAGGACATCAGGGATAAAATTGTAGACCTGCACAAGGCTGGGATGGGCTACAGGACAATAGGCAAGCAGCTTGGTGAGAAGGCAACAACTGTTGGCGCAATTATTAGAAAATGGAAGAAGTTCAAGATGACGGTCAATCATCCTCGGTCTAGGGCTCCATGTAAGATCTCACCTTGTAGGGCATCAATGATCATGAGGAAGGTGAGGGATCAGCCCAGAACTACACGGCAGGACATGGTCAATGACCTGAAGAGAGCTGGGACCACAGTCTCAAAGAAAACCATTAGTAACACACTACGCCGTCATGGATTAAAATCCTGCAGCGCACGCAAGGTCCCCCTGCTGAAGCCAGTGCATGTCCAGGCCCGTCTGAAGTTTGCTAAATACCATCTGGATGATCCAGAGGAGGAATGGGAGAAGATCATGTGGTCTGATGAGACAAAAATAGAGCTTTAAGGTCTAAACTCCACTCGCTGTGTTTGGAGGAAGAAGAAGGATGAGTACAACCCCAAGAACACCATCCCAACCGTGAAGCATGGAGGTGGAAACTTCATTCTTTGGGGATGCTTTTCTGCAAAGGGGAAAGGACGACTGCACCGTATTGAGGGGAGGATGGATGGGGTCATGTATCGCGAGATCTTGGCCAACAACCTCCTTCCCTCAGTAAAAGCATTGAAGATGGGTCTTGGCTGGGTCTTCCAGCATGACAGCGACCCGAAACACACAGCCAAGGCAACTAATGAGTGGCTCCATAAGAAGCATCTCAAGGTCCTGGAGTGGCCTAGCCAGTCTCCAGACCTGAACCCAATAGAAAATCTTTGGAGGGAGCTGAAAGTCGGTATTACCCAGCGACAGCCCCGAAACCTAAAGGATCTGGAGAAGGTCTGTATGGAGGAGTGGGCCAAAATCCCTGCTGCAGTGTGTGCAAACCTGGTCAAGAATTACAGGAAACGTATGATCTCTGTAATTGCAAACAAAGGTTTCTGTACCAAATATTAAGTTCTGCTTTTCTGATGTATCAAATACTTATGTCATGCAATAAAATGCAAATTAATTACTTAAAAATCATACAATGTGATTTTCTGGATTTTTGTTTTAGATTCCGTCTCTCACAGTTGAAGTGTACCTATGATACAAAGCATGTAGAGGTCTGTAATTTGTAAGTTGGAAAACCTGCAAAATCGACAGTGTATCAAATATGTGTAGATGGACAGGTAGATGGACAGGTGTCATCTGTCCTTTTGTCAGATGAGTCCAAATTTTAGATTTTAGATTTCAACCGCCGTGTCTTTGTGAGATGCAGAGTAGGTGAACGGATGATCTCTGCATGTGTGAAGCATGGAGGAGGAGGTGTGGGGGTGCTTTGCTGGTGACACTGTCTGTGATTTATTTAGAATTCAAGGCACACTTAACCAGCATGGCTACCACAGCATTCTGCAGCGATACACCATCCCATCCGGTTAGTGCTTAGTGGGACTATCATTTGTTTTTCAACAGGACAATGACCCAAAACACACCTCCAGGCTGTGTAAGGGCTATTTGACCAAGAAGGAGAGTGATGGAGTGCTGCATCAGATGACCTGGCCTCCACAATCACCCAACCTCAACCCAATTGAGATGGTTTGGGATGAGTTGGACCACAGAGTGAAGGAAAATCAGCCAACAAGTGCTCAGCAATTGTGGGAACTCCTTCAAGATTGTTGGAAAAGCATTCCAGGTGAAGCTGGTTGAGAGAATGCCAAGAGTGTGCAAAGCTGTCATCAAGGCAAAGGGTGGTTACTTTGAAGAATCTAAAATCTAAAATATATTTTGATTTGTTTAACACTTTTTTGGTTACAACATGATTCCATATGTGTTATTTCATAGTTTTGATATCTTCACTAATATTATACAATGTAGAAAATAGTCAAAACAAAGAAAAACCCTTGAATGAGTAGTGTGTGTGTGTGTGTGTGTGTGTGTGTGTGTGTGTGTGTGTGTGTGTGTGTGTGTGTGTGTGTGTGTATATGGTTTGCGATAGGCTTAAAACAAAAATCTCAAAGACAATTTTCTATCACTGGATTTGAACTTGCAACTTTTGGAATCAGAGGCAAATGCTTACGCCAATTCACAACACCCCAGCAAAACTGAAACCTACTTGAAGGTAACAGAACTCACTGTTGCCCCTAGTGGTCATTTCCCACATAATCTCCCGACGTCCTCAGACATGGAAGGACGTCAAATACTGACTTGTATCACAGTTGACCTTCATTCACATCATCACATTGATATCCTAATAAAGTATCATATTCTCATCCATTCATCCTGTAGTCTCTGAGGGATACAGCCCATATGATGGTGATGCAGAGCCAGAATTAGCTCATGGCTTTGTAAGGGCTTTGTAACCATCAACAAGCATCAACAAAGAGAGATGCTAGAGGTACTCAGCAGTACCATCAGAAGGGCCAATACTAATTGGAGCTGAACTGACTGGGGAGGTCTTACCTCACTCGCACTGACCTGTGTCCCTGGAATGAATTATGCTCTACAGTGAATTACATCCAACATAATAAGGCATTCCGTTACTCAGAATGGAGCAATTTTGGAGGCTGGGGGGTTTGCCAGAATGACCCACCCACCACTAACCCCCTACACTCAACTCCCCAGATAGCACAGCGCCAGAGTGTCTAGGGATTCATCCAGAACCAGACATGATATTAATTTAATGCTTTACATTGATATAGCACATTTCACCAGGTCTGAGTTCATTAGCTATATTGATATAGTATAAGCTGTGTCTTGACAGTTTGATTGCGTGTGTGTGTTCCCCAGGTGCGTGTGAGGGGACCCTGGCCTGTTCCACCTGTCATGTGATCCTGGATCAGAAGGGGTACGACCAGCTGGGGCCCATCATTGATGAGGAGAATGACATGCTGGACCTGGCCTTTGGCCTCACTGACATGTGAGTCTCGCATGCACACGCATACACACACAAAGGCATACATACACACACACGTAAGTAGGCATTCCCAAACACACATTGACAGGAAGATCAATGTGGCTTAAGGCCTCACAAGTGACACACTTGCTGATGCATACCCATCACATACTTTATACTCTCTTCGAAACACACAGAACACCTACAGTATGAACATGTTGAGCCTGGCCCATGTCTAACCAGCACGTGAGTGACAGCTGGCTAACACCTTCACACCTTCTCATTAGTCACGATACCTCAGGTAGGTTTTAGATGCCGGGTGAGATGAGCAGATTAAAGATATAATCATACTTTGACTATTGACGATTGTTTCTGCCCAATTCACTTCACATTAGAATATAATCAGTTTGGTATGAAAATTGTACAAACTCCCCTCAGGTGACAAATCAGATAAGTACAGTTATAAAACATTTTCTGATTAAATATGTGTTTTTTCTCCCTCACAGGTGGTCTGTGTCAGCAACTTGAGGCTCTCAGCCACCTTGTAGTTTTTTTAAATGTTTTAATTCACTTTTATTTGTCCGGGTAGGCTAGTTGAAAACAAATTCTCAACTACAACTGCAACCTGGCCAAGAATAAAGCAAAGCAGTTCGACACATACAACACAGAGTTACACATGGAATAAACAAAAATACAGTAAATAATATAGTAGAAAAAATCTTTATACAGTGTGTGCAAATGAGGTAAGATAAGGTAGGTAAGGCAATAAATAGGCCGTGGTGGCGAAGTAATTGCAATATACCATTTAAACACTGGAGTAATTGATGTGCAGAAGATGAATGTGCAAGTAGAGATACTGGGGTGCAAAGGAGCTAAATAAATAAATACAGTATGGGGATGAGGTAGTTGGATGGGCTATATTACAGATGGGCTATGTACATGTGCAGTGATCTGTGAGCTGCTCTGACAGCTGGTGATTAAAGTTAGTGAGGGAGATATGAGTCTCCGGCTTCAGTGATTTTTGCAGTTTGTTCCAGTCATTGGCAGCAGAGAACTGGAAGGAAAGGGCGGCCAATGGAGGAATTGGCATTTGGGGTGACCAGTGAGATATACCTGCTGGAGCGCGTGCTACGGGTGGGTGCTGCTATGGTGACCAGTGAGCTGAGATAAGGCGGGTCTTTATCTAGCAGGGACTTATAGATGACCTGGAGCCAGTGGGTTTGGCGACGAGTATGAAGCGAGGGCCAGGCAACGAGAGCGTACAGGTCGCAGTGGTAGGTAGTATATGGGGTGAAGGATGCTTTGTTGCGAAATAGGAAGCTGATTCTAGATTTAATTTTGGATTGGAGATGCTTAATGTGAGTCTGGAAGGTGTTGTCCACATATTCTAAGTCAGAACCGTCCAGAGTAGTGATGCTGGACGGGTGGGCAGGTGCGGGCAGTGATCGGTTGAAAAGCATGCATTTTGATTTACTTGCATTTAAGAGCAGTTGGAGGCCACGGAAGGAGAGTTGTATGGCATTGAAGGTCGTCTGGAGGTTAGTTAACACAGTGTCCAAATAAGGACCAGAAGTATACAGAATGGCGTCGTCTGCGTAGAGGAGGATCAGAGAATCACCAGCAGCAAGAGCGACATCATTGATGTATACAGAGAAGAGAGTCCGCCCGAGAACTGAACCCTGTGGCACCCTCATAGAGACTGCTAGAGGTCCAGACAACAGGCCCTCCGATTTGACATACTGAACTCTATCAGATAAGTAGTTGGTGAACCAGGCGAGGCAGTCATTTGAGAAACCAAGGCTGTTTAGTCTGCCGATAATAATGTGGTGATTGACAGAGTCGAAAGTCTTAGCCAGGTCGATGAATACGACTGCACAGTATTGTCTCTTATCGATGGCGGTTATGATACTGTTTAGGGTGTGGCTGAGGTTCACCCATGACTAGCTCTGAAACCAGATTGCATAGCATATCTGTTTGTTAACTTGGCTTTCGAATACCTTAGAAAGGCAGGGTAGAATAGATATAGGTCTGTAGCCGTTTTGGTGTCTCCCACATTGAAGAGGGGGATGATCGCGGCAGCTTTCCAATCTATGGGAATGTCAGACGATACTAAAGAGTGGTTGAACAGGCTAGTAATAAGGGTTGCAACAATTTTGGCAGATAATCTTACAAAAGAGAGGGTCCAGATTGTCTAGCCCGGCTGATTTGTAGGGGTACAGATTTTGCAGCACTTTCAGAACATCAGCTATCTGGATTTGGGTGAAGGAGAAGTGGTGGAGGCTTGGGTGAGTTGCTGTAGGGGTGCTGGGCTGTTGACTGGGGTAGGGGTAGCCAGGTGGAAAGCATGGCCAGCCGGAGAAAAATGCTTATTGAAATTCTCAATTATAGTGGATCTATCGGTGGTGACAGTGTTTCCTAGCCTCAGTGCAGTGGGCAGCTGGGAGTAGGTGCTCTTATTCTCCATGGACTTTACAGTGTCCCAGAACGTTTTTGAGTTTGTGCTACAGGATGAAAATTTCTGATTGAAAAAGCTAGCCTTAGCTTTCCTAACTGCCTGTGTATATTGGTTCCTAACTTTCCTGAAAAGTTGCATATCACTAGGGCTATTCGATGCTAATACAGTACGCCACAGGAAGTTTTTGTGCTGGTCAAGGGCAGTCAGGTCTGGAGTGAACCAACGGCTATATCTGTTCCTGGTTCTACATTTTTTTTAATGTAACATGCTTATTTAATATGGTGAGGAAGGCACTTATAAAGAATAACCAGGCATCCTCTACTCACGGGATGAGGTCAATATCATTCCAGGATACCCAGGTTGATTTGAAAGGCCTGCTCGCTGAAGTGTTTTAGGGGGTGTTTGAAAGTGATGAGGGGTGGTCGTTTGACCGCAGACCCATTACGGATGCAGGCAATGAGGCAGTGATCGCTGAGATCTTGGTTGATGACAGCAAATGTGTATTTGGAGGGCGGGTTTCTATGAGGGTGCCCGTGTTTACGGATTTGGGGTTGTACCTGGTAGGTTCATTGATAATTTGTGTGAGATTGAGGGCATCAAGCTTCGATTGTAGGATGGCCTGGGTGTTAAGCATGTTCCAGTTTCAGTGACCTAGCAGCATGATCTCTGAAGATAGATGGTGGGCAATCAATTCACATATGGTGTCCAGAGCACAGCTGGGGGCAGAGGGTGGTCTATAACAAGCGGCAATGGTGAGAGACTTGTTTCTGGAAAGGTCGAATTGTTTGGGTACAGACCTGGATAGTAAGACAGAACTCTGCAGGCTGTCTCTGCAGTAGATTGCAACTCCGCCTCCTTTGGCAGTTCTATCTTGGCGGAAAATGTTATAGTTAGGGATGGAAATTTCAGGGTTTTTGGTGGTCTTCCTAAGCCAGGATTTAGACACGGCTAAGACATCCGGGTTGGTCGAGTGTTTTAAAGCAGTGAATAAAACAAACTTAGGAAGGAGACTTCTAATGTTAAATGCATGAAACCAAGGCTTTTACGGTTACACAAGTCAACAAATGAGAGCACCTGGAGAATAGGAGTGGAGCTAGGAACTGCAGGTCCTGGATTAATCTCTACATCACCAGAGGAACAGAGGAGAAGTAGGACAAGTGTACAGCTCAAGCCTATAAGAACTGGTTGTCTTGTATGTTTGGAACAGAGAGTAAAAGGAGCAGGTTTCTGGACGTGATTGGAGGTAAACCTAGGCATTGAGTGATGATGAGAGAGATATTGTCTCTAGAAACATTTAAACCAGGTGATGTCATCGCATATGTGTGAGGTGGAACTAAATGGTTGGTTAAGGCATATTGAGCAGGGCTAGAGGCTCTTCAGTGAAATAAAACAACAATCACTAACCAGAACAGTAATGGACAAGGCATATTGACATTAGGGAGAGGCATGCATAGCCGAGGGATCCAGTGAATGGTTGGGCTGGCTGGAGACACGGCGATTCAGACAGCTAGCAGGCCGGGGCTAGCAAGCTAGCAGAAGGGCCTTATTTTTTATTTATTTTACTAGGCAAGTCAGTTAAGAACAAATTCTTATTTTCAATGACGGCCTAGGAACAGTGGGTTAACTGCCTGTTCAGGGGCAGAACGACAGATTTGTACCTTGTCAGCTCGGGGATTTGAACGTGCAACCTTTCGGTTACTAGTCCAACGCTCTAACCACTAGGCTACCACTGCCGGTACGGGAGGGACGTCGTGATGGAGGAAAGTCTGTTGTAGCCTCCTCGTGCGGTTCCGTCGATAGACCAGTCATGATGGATTAGTAGGGTTCCGTGTAGCAGAGGGGTTCAGTCCAATTGGCAAATGGATCTATTCAGCTATGGTCTAGACAGCTAGAAGGCCGCGGCTAGCAGGCTAGCAAATGGGCATTCAGGATACGTTGCGACGGAGGGGCCTGTTGGGAAAAAAACCTTGGGCAGATTACATTGGTGGTCCAGTCCTGATGGATAACCAGGGCTTCGTGTAGTAAAAGGAGCCCAGGCCCATTGGCAAAATAGGAGTAGTGGCACGAGAAATTGTCCGATGGACCTATTAGCTAACAGTCCGATATGCTCTAGACAGCTAGCGGGCCGTGGATAGCAGGCTAGCAGATGGGCATTCAGGGGACGTCGCGTGACGTAGGAGCCAGTTGAGTAACCCCATCAAGCAGATTTCGTAGGTAGTCCTGTCGTGAAGAATCGGCAGGGTTCCGTACCCCGTACCGGCAGTAAAAGGGGTCCAGGCCAGTTGGCAGAATAGGTATTGTAGCCCAGGAGTTGCTGATGGACCTCTTCAGCTAGCCGGGAGATGGGCCTAGCATGGGCTAGTTCCAGGATAATTGGTGCTCGGGACAGAGACGCTAGCCAGGAGTAGTCACTCGGATTGCAGCTTGCTAGCTGCGATGATCCAGGTGAGACTCTTGTCTGTCTATAACATTTAACCTGGTCAAGACCAGATCTTTCCCCTGGCGACCTTTCACATATCTAACATGATTATCCAGAAAACATCATTTCTAATCTAATGTTATTCTCTAGAACACATCATTATCAGACACTGACTAAGTGCTTAATTCTCTACTAATGAGGAATGTTTCATCCCAGTATGATCTTTAACAAACATGCTTCTCCCACATGGCTCCCATCCAGTTTAAGTGAAAAAAACAGTTTAAACAGTAACTCAGACATGTAGAATGATAACATAACATGTTACGTAAGGTACATTCACATGTGAATGTGAACATACTGTATGTGCACTTATCATGCTAGCATGGTTACAGACAGTTTGCTTTAGCTGTCTGTAGCATTAAATTATTATCTCTTATATTTTGGGGGGAGGCACGAGTCCCCGAAAGAGCCAAACCAAGCTGCTAGTGGAAAGGGAATAGATATGATAACATGATTCCTAAAGTGTGTATAATGACCTTGTCCCTGTACCTGCTGTCTCCTGTCCTGCAGGTCTCGTCTGGGTTGCCAGGTCTGCCTATCCAGAGATCTGGAGTGAGTAACAGTCTGTTTGCCAGACGGGGTGAACGACATAGGTGATGTGATGATGCTGGACCTACACTGTAAAACAAATGGTGTTGTTTTTACAATATTATACAATAAAAATAACAGTACTGTATTCATTATTTACAGTAAATTGCCGGAAATCGCAATACACTGTGGGTGATTTTAGGCATAACTGGTAAATTATACCGTAAATTCTAAATAAACTTTGTTTTAACAGTACATTACTGTAAAGAAGTGCTGTATTTCGAAAGGTACTGTAATTCCACCCCACAGAATACAGTACCTTACCAGTAGTTGGTGCATGGTATTGTTGTTTCATGGTGTTGGTGTCTCATTTTGAGGAATGCCTTGTAAGAGGCTAAATTTGTTGCAACCGTTAGTTAGAGTGATCTGGTGATGTAGAGTGATGTAACGTGATATACCAATGTATCTGATGTGTGGCAACATGTCCTAAACCTTAAACCTTTAATGGTTGAGTATTTGCCATATCTATTGGCCTGTTTTGTGCCTGAGCGGTATGACAGCTGTGTGGTCCCATGGTGTTTATACTTGCGTACTATTGTTTGTACAGGTGAATGTGGTACCTTCAGGCATTTGGAAATTGATCCCAAGGATGAACCAGACTTGTGGAGGTCTACAATTGTTTTTCTGAGGTCTTGGCTGATTTCCTTTGATTTTCCCATGATGTCAAGCAAAGATCAAATCAAAATCAAATCAAATTTATTTATATAGCCCTTCGTACATCAGCTGATATCTCAAAGTGCTGTACAGAAACCCAGCCTAAAACCCCAAACAGCAAACAATGCAGGTGTAAAAGCACAGTGGCTAGGAAAAACTCCCTAGAAAGGCCAAAACCTAGGAAGAAACCTAGAGAGGAACCAGGCTATGTGGGGTGGCCAGTCCTCTTCTGGCTGTGCCGGGTAGAGATTATAACAGAACATGACCAAGATGTTCAAATGTTCATAAATGACCAGCATGGTCGAATAATAATATGGCAGAACAGTTGAAACTGGAGCAGCAGCACAGTCAGGTGGACTGGGGACAGCAAGGAGTCATCATGTCAGGTAGTCCTGGGGCACGGTCCTAGGGCTCAGGTCCTCCGAGAGAGAGAAAGAAAGAGAGAATTAGAGAGAGCATATGTGGGGTGGCCAGTCCTCTTCTGGCTGTGCCGGGTGGAGATTATAACAGAACGTGGCCAAGATGTTCAAATGTTCATAAATGACCAGCATGGTTGAATAATAGTAAGGCAGAACAGTTGAAACTGGAGCAGCAGCATGGCCAGGTGGACTGGGATTCAAGATGCACTGAGTTTGAAGGTAAGCCTTGAAATACATCCACAGGTATACCTCCAGTTGACTCAAATTATGTCAATTAGCCTATCAGAAGCTTCTAAAGCCATGATATCATTTTTGGGAATTTTCCAAGCTGTTTAAAGGCACAGTCAACTTAGTGTATGTAAACTTCTGACCCACTGGAATTGTGATACAGTGAATTATTTGTGAAATAATCTGTTTGTAAACAATTTTGGGAAAAATTACTTATGTCATGCACAAAGTAGATGTCCTTTCCGACTTGCCAAAACTATAGTTTGTTAACAAGAAATTTGTGGAGTGGTTGAAAAATGAGTTTTAATGACTCCAACCTAAGTGTATGTAAACTTCCAACTTCAACTGTAATTTCTAGCTGCAGTCTAGTAATTAGTATGTGAGTCTAGTAATTCATAGCGATAGTCTCAGATTTGTACCCTTTCCAGTCATGTAGCCAATGCTCCACGTGGTATGGTTTTCTAGTCTAGTCTTACTCAAACCTGTGCCACCTCAGCTTACACCGAGATATGCATGGTCTGACGAGAATTTCCTCAGGAGGGGGTTTTATTCGTAACAATAGAAAAGGGTGGTTCCATGATGCCAGATCATGCCTGTGCTCATGGGGGAGTGGCCGCTGACTAGTTAAACTTCACAGGGAATACATTTCTCTCAAAATTAAATGTTAACATCACATTACATAATTTCACAAATAATTGAATCTTTACTCATTCATTTTATACAATAATTAGATGCTTACACCATAATTGAGAAATGTACACATTTAGAGATATAGTTATGTGTGTGTCCTGTCCCTCGTGAGGTCACCAAATGAAACACACTCAACATAACTGTCCCTTAAGTGTCCACGGACCCTTCCCACATTCTCACAAGTGGGCATATAGTTTCATTTTCCCATTTTGGGGATTTAGGAGTTTGGCCATGTGAAATCCTTTGTTCACTCTGTGGTCTCTCTCTGCATGAAAAGGGGGAGAGAGTCTCCGCCAGGAATTTACAACCTGAGATAACAGAACCTGGGTGTGAGAGAGGGGGAAGTCACAATCTACATCCAGAAAGCCCAAGTCATGACATGTCTCAAGGGTTCAAAATTATTTAACCTGTCGACCCCCTCTTCATCTACACTGATTGAATTGGATTTAATAAGTGACACCAATAAGGGTTAAAAGCTTTCACCTGGTCAGTCTATGTCATGTAAAGAGCAAGTGTTCTTAATGTTTTATACAATCAGTGACTCAGTGAAAAAACTAAAACATCACTAGCACCAATCCTATGTAATTCATGTAAAATACTGCAAAACACAAACCCCACCTCCCCTCAATGAATGTAATTCAATAAATAATTCATCAATTTCATCTTTACAATATAATTGCAGTAGCATTCACTTTTTTACAGTATGATACAATACATTTTTACAGAAATGTACTGTGTGTCATTGGTCTTGTAATGCTCCGGGTGTCGTGGGTGTGGAGTCAAATGCAGGAGATAGAGTTCAATGCTGTGCGTCTTTTAATAGCACCAACGCACCACAGGGTGCTCACAAAAAAGTTACGTTCCCAACCACAGGGAATCAAAAGGTACAATAGAACAAATCACGACTTGGCACTAACACGTACCTCTATAACAAAGCCGAAGGTTACATAGAAATAATCCCGCACAACAACCAGGCGGGCCGGCTGTCTAATAAAGACAAACTAATTAATCATGAACAGGTGCTACCACTAAACATACAAGGAGGGGGAGGAAAAACAATCAGTGGCAGCTAATAGGCCGGTGACGACGACCGCCGAGCGCCACCCGCCCGGGAAGGGGAAACACCCTCGGTCGGACTCGTGACAGTACCCCCCTGACGCGCGGCTCCCGCAGCGCGCCGACACCGGCCTCGAGGTCGCCCCGGAGGACGAGGTGCAGGGCGATCCGGATGGAGGCGATGGAAATCCCTCAACATGGATGGATCCAAGATGTCCCCCACCGGTACCCAGCACCTCTCCTCCGGACCGTACCCCTCCCAGTCCACGAGGTACTGCAGGCCCCTCACCCGGCGTCTTGAGTCCAGAATGGCCCGGATCGTGTACGCCGGGGACCCCTCGATGTCCAGAGGGGGGGGGGACCTCCGGTACCTCACTGTCCTGCAGGGGACCAGCTACCACCGGCCTGAGGAGAGACACATGAAACGAGGGGTGGCGGTCAGCACTCCTCTTCTGCCGTCCACTCGCTTGTCGTAGAGATTCCTGGACGGCCCTCCAGGTCTCCTTGGAGCGCTGTACCCATTCCTCCACCGCAGGAGCCTCGGTCTGGCTCGGATGCCATGGTGTCAGGACCGGCTGGTACCCCAACACACACTGAAAAGGGGACACGTTAGTAGAGGAGTGGCGTAGTGAGTTCTGAGCCATTTCAGCCCAGGGAATGTATCGTGCCCACTCCCCTGGCCGATCCTGGCAATACGACCGCAGAAACCTACCCACATCCTGGTTCATTCTCTCCACCTGCCCATTACTCTCGGGGTGATAACCAGAGGTCAGGCTGACAGAGACCCCCAAGCGTTCCATGAACGCTCTCCATACCCGAGACGTGAATTGGGGGCCCCGATCAGAAACGATGTCCTCCGGCACCCCGTAGTGCCGAAAGACATGGGTGAATAATGCCTCCGCAGTCTGTAGGGCTGTAGGGATACCGGGCAACGGGAGGAGACGGCAGGACTTAGAGAACCGATCCACAATCACTAGAACCGTGGTGTTCCCCTGAGACGGCGGAAGATCGGTCAGGAAATCTATGGACAGATGTGACCATGGCCGCTGTGGAACGGGGAGGGGTTGTAGCTTCCCTCTAGGAAGGTGCCTAGGAGCCTTACTCTGAGCGCACACTGAACAGGAGGAGACATAACCCTTAACGTCCTTAGCCAACGTAGGCCACCAATACCTCCCCTGAAGGCTCCCCACTGTCCTCGACACCCCAGGGTGACCCGAGGAGGGTAGGACGTGAGCCCACCGAAACAGTTTGTCCCGAACACCAAGCGGCACGTACCTTCGCCCCGCTGGACACTGAGGAGGCGCGGGTTCAGCCCGTAACGCCCGCTCGATGTCCGAGTCCACCTCCCATACCACTGGGGCTACCAGCTTTGAGGCGGGAAGGATGGGAGTAGGTTCGGTGGACCCATCCTCCGTGTCGTAAAGGCGGGACAGTGCGTCAGCCTTCACATTCTGGGAGCCCGGTCTATAAGACAAAGTAAACCTGAACCGGGTGAAGAATATGGCCCACCTTGCCTGACGTGGGTTAAGTCTCCTAGCTGCCCGAATATACTCCAGATTCTGGTGGTCGGTCCAGATGAGAAAAGGGTGCTTAGCCCCCTCAAGCCAGTGTCTCCACACCTTCAGAGCTCTAACCACCGCTAGCAACTCCCGGTCACCCACATCATAGTTAAGCTCCGCTGGGCTGAGCTTCCTTGAGAAGAAAGCGCAGGGGCGGAGTTTTGGTGGCGTACCCGAGCGCTGTGATAGCACGGCACCCACCCCAGCCTCGGACACGTCCACCTCCACTATGAATGCTAGAGAGGGGTCCGGATGCGCCAACACGGGCGCATCAGTGAACGGCGCCTTCAACTTGTTGAATGCTCTGTCCGCCTCTGCTGACCACTGCAAACGCACCGGGCCCCCCTTCAGCAGTGAGGTGATGGGAGCAGCTATCTGGCCAAAACCCCGGATAAACCTCCGGTAGTAATTGGCAAAAACCAAAAACCGCTGCACCTCCTTTACCGTGGTTGGAGTCGGCCAATTACGCACGGCCCTAATGCGGTCACCCTCCATCACTACCCCCGAGGTGGAAATGCGATATCCCAGAAAAGAGACGGCTCGTTTAGAGAACAAGCATTTCTCAGCCTTGACGTATAGGTCATGCTCCAGCAGTCTACCAAGCACCTTGCGCACCAGAGACACATGCGCGGTGTGAGCGGCCGAGTAGATCAGAATGTCATCGATATAAACAACCACTCCCTGCCCGCACAGGTCCCTGAGAATCTCGTCTACAAAGGATTGAAAAACGGCTGGAGCATTTTTTAACTGTAGTACTAAATGCGGTTTTCCACTCGTCTCCCTTCCGAATACGCACCAGACTATACGCGCTCCTGAGATCCAGTTTTGTGAAGAACTGCGCTCCGTGGAACGATACACGGACGCAAGCCTCCCTCCTTTTTCCTCACAAAAAAGAAACTCGAGGAGACGGGTGAAATGGAGGGCCGAATGTACCCCTGTCCCAGCGACTCCGTGACATATGTCTCCATTGCCAACGTCTCCTCCTGGGACAGCGGGTACACGTGACTCTTGGGAAGCGCAGCGTCTACCTGGAGATCTATCGTACAATCCCTTCCCGGTCGATAAGGTGGTAATTTAGTCGCTTTCACTTTACTGAAAGCGATTGCCAAATCGGCATACTCGGGGGGAATGCACACCGTGGAACCCTGGTCTGGACTCTCCACCGACGTGGCACCGATGGAAACTCCCAAACACCTTCCAGAACACTCCTCTGACCACCCTGGAGAACCCCTGTCTCCACGAAATGTTAGGATTGTGCCGGGCCAGCCAGGAGTCCCCAGCACCACTGGAAACGCAGGCGAATCAATAATAAAAAAAAAAAACTGATACGCTCCCTATGATTCCCCTGCGTCACCATGTCCAGTGGGACCGTGGTCTCCCTGACCATCCCTGACCCTAATGGCCGGCTATCTAGGAGTGCACGGGGAAAGGAGAATCTATCGGCACCAGCGGAACCCCTAACTTAAGGGCGAGTCCGCGATCCATAAAGTTCCCAGCTGCGCCTGAATCGACTAGCGCCCTATGCTGGGAAGAGGGAAAAAATGAAGGAAAGAGGTTAAGACAAACATGTGGCCAACAAGGGGTTCTGGGTGAGTTTGATGCTGACTCACCTGGGGTGACCGAGAAGCGTTCCGCCTGCCATCTCTACTCCCAGACGGACCCCCCCAGCACCGATCAGACGTGTGTCCTCTCCGACCACAGTTGGTGCAGGGAAGGCCTCCTCCTCCGGTACCCCTCGGTGTAGCCCCTCCCAACTCCATTGGAATGGGAGCGGAGGGGCTGGGTGGTGGAACGCACAGAACCCTCTCTGAACGCCCGCGGGCAGCCAGCAGATTATCCAGTCGAATGGACATGTCAATCAGCTGATCCAGTGACAGAGTGGTGTCCCGACACGCTAACTCCCGGCGGACGTCCTCTCGGAGACTACACCTGTAGTGGTCCATAAGGGCCCTGTCGTTCCACCCAGATCCGGCTGCCAAGGTCCGGAACTCCAGCGCGTAATCCTGGGCGCTCCTCTCCTGCCTGAGATGAAATAGTCGTTCTCCCACCGCTCGGCCGTCTAGAGGGTGATCAAACACGGCACGGAAGCGACAGGAAAACTCTCTGGGCCATTCCAGACTGCGTTCGCCCACTCTAGAGCATGACCCGTGAGGCAGGAGATGAGGACACTCACCCTCTCTGCTCCTGAGGGAGTGGGTCTGATGGTGGCCAGGTATAGCTCCAGCTGAAGCAGAAACCCCTGGCAACCCGCCGCCGCTCCATCATAAGCCCTCAGTAGCGTCAGACGGAGGGTGCTGGAGTCGGGAGATGGGGAGTCCGGAATCGTGGGTGCCGAAGGTGGAGAGAGGAGACCACTCCTCTCCCATTTGTCCATTCTCTCCATCACTTGATCCATCGCGGATCCGATCCGATGGAGGACGGTGGTGTGGTGGAGAACCCGTTCCTCCATCGATGGGAGAGGGTTGGCTGCTGCTCCTGCTGACTCCATTCAATCTGATATAGGTGCGGGATTCTGTAATGCTCCGGGTGTCGTGGGTGTGGAGTCAAATGCAGGAGACAGAGTTCAATGCTGTGCGTCTTTTAATAGCACCAACGCACCACAGGGTGCTCACAAAAAAGTTACGTTCCCAACCACAGGGAATCAAAAGGTACAATAGAACAAATCACGACTTGGCACTAACACGTACCTCTATAACAAAGCCGAAGGTTACATAGAAATAATCCCGCACAACAACCAGGCGGGCCGGCTGTCTAATAAAGACAAACTAATTAAACATGAACAGGTGCTACCACTAAACATACAAGGAGGGGGAGGAAAAACAATCAGTGGCAGCTAATAGGCCGGTGACGACGACCGCCGAGCGCCACCCGCCCGGGAAGGGGAAACACCCTCGGTCGGACTCGTGACAGGTCTGATGTACAGTAACTTACTAGCAGCCAGTTAATTACAGGAAGAGTATTATTCAGAGTAAAATTACTACAGTAGCATTATTGGTATCGTAAATAAATTACAGTAACCATATTGGATACCAGGAATTCTGTTATGGGAACATACTGTAACTCTTTCTAAGGTAACACTACAGGCAACTGTCTGCCAGTAAGTTACAGTACAAACAACAGGACATTCTTACAGTGTACAGGAAATAGGTAGTAACCTACAGTAAATAGCCAGTAAGTGAACATCAAGTTTCCACCTAATTAAAAACAAAGACTTTAATTGTCAGTTGAATACATTCAGTTAGACAACTGACTAGGTATCCCCCTTTCCCTTTGAAATGATCAAATAAAACAGTTTTCCAAATTATTAAGATCACTGCATCCACTCTGTATTTTGTCTTCTACTGTCATTTTACCTTGTGTCATCCATGTTCAGGTAGGCCTAAACCATGATACAAATTTGACAAAACGTGCTTAGCCTCGGGAAGTAGGGGTGCGGAAGTTGCCGTCTATGGCACGGGCAAATCTCCCTCCCCCCACCTAACATAAGATTCTCAGCACGCCCACTCCCGCGGCTATGAAAATGTATCAAACTTTTCAGATTTATAATGTCTTGAAGACATTCTGAGCATTCTTCCTCTGTTCAGCATCTTTACACTGTTGCATTTTTCATTTGACAGAGACCTCTTTTCCCCTCTGAGAAATGTGCGTTATGTTGCCTCCACTTTTCCCACAGTTCTAATTGAGACATAACTCACTGATGGATTGTGTGGAATCTGTTGAGGCATGATTAGTGAGAGCAGGGGAAGAGAGGTGGCTTTTACACACTCAGTCACTCGTCTGAGATGTCTCACAGTGATGACATCCTCTTTGTTCTGAGAGAGAGAGCCGCTGACAAACACGTCAATCAATCTTCACTCTGAAAGAGGGAGTGGAAAGAGGGGAGAAATGGGTGAGGGGAGAGATGGGTAAAGGGGTGAAAAGAGGGGAGATGAGCAAAGGTATAGAAAATGAGGTTAGGTGACGAAGTTAAAAAGATACGTGTGAGAGAGGGTTGACGAAAATAGAAACATGGAGAGGAAGAGAGAGGAGAGAGGATAGGTAAAGAGGTGGTGAGGTCAAGGTAGGGGTGAGATGAGGGCTCACAGATAGGTACAAGTAGAAGGAGATATGGGTTTAAGCATATTTTAAGAAAAATGTGAGAGTAGGAATAGAAGAGGGAAGATTGATTTATATATAGAAGATTGATTTGATGCTAGGAGGGAAAGACATGAGTTGTAGAAGAGACTTGTAAAGTACATAATTTTTTATTTAACCTTTTTTAACTTGGCAAGTCAGTTAAGAACAAATTCTTATTTACAATGACGGCCTAAGAAACAGTGGGTTGACTGCCTTGTTCAGGGGCAGAAAGACAGATTTTTACCTTGTCAGCTCGGGGATTCGATCTAGCAACCTTTCGGTTACTGGCCCAATGCTCTAACCACTAGGCTAATAAAGAAATTTGGTTGCCAATCCGAGAACAGAATAATCCTTTACGTCATTGATTGGTCTGTACAATGTAACAAACAACTCTGTTTAGTCGCAACACTGTACTGTAGATCCCTGTACATCCCTCACCATCCTGAACTGAGGAATCCTGAGTGCAGATTCCTCTCTCAGTCAAAAGTAAAGGGTTATTAGAAGCAGAACTGTTATAATGATATTGTACTGTAGCTACGTGGAGGCCTTGACACAGATGTACAGGTAGCACAGAACCTTGTGTAACTGAAGAGTTCCATCTGAGTTATGTGTCAAAGGTTATTATAATTATAGCCACCCACCGTCAGGTAATTAGAGGGTGCACACACTCCTGTGGAGTCTAGACACACTCTCACCTCCATCACATGTCTCACACACACACACACACCCCTCTGTTCCATCTCCACCCATCTCCCCCATCCCTCCCTCGCACAACCCATTGCCTGCATTTAGCGGTCACAGGGTTCACTGTTCTTGAAGTTGCATAAGTGTGCACATGCGCATTCATACAAGTTTAGGTCGCAAGAGGGTCAGTGGGTAATTTGAATAACTGTCGATTCTGAGTTGTAAATCACACACACAGGCGATCACAGGATGAGGGTGGAGACAGTGTCAGGAGTTAGGGTCATCTTCTGCTTTTGGAACAGCTAACCGTAAATACAGTGTTACATCAGGAGTCAAACAGCACCTAAACCTTGTGGTCAGTGCAGGGGCTTTTTAGTGGAGAAACATGTGTTGGACATTATCTCTATTAGAGACTTCTAATCTAGGAAGAAATGGGGTTTAGGCTTCACCAACATAGATATAAGCACACATGTATGGAAGCAGGGCAGCACAGACACACACACATACACTATTAAGTGTGCTGTAGGGACATAGGGGAACATTTTGTTTTCTAAACATTTATAAGAATGACATTTGTAATGCTGACTCATACTCATACATGTCGTGTAAAAACAGAGGTATTTCTAGATGAAACGTCCAAAGCCAGGGGGATGTTGGGGGGTCAGATTACAGCATGTGAGGTATGCTATGGGGCAGAGAAGTGGTGGTGGTGGGTGGGAATAGGCCATTGGATGAAGGTTAGCCTAATCCTTTTATTTTAATGCCAGCGAAGGTCAGTCCCCTGCCCTCCTCACCCCCTCTGACATGCACATGAAAGGGAGTAGGGACCCATGCACAAGGACCAGGAAAAAGGGCATCTTTAAAGCCGGGGAATGCATCCGGAGGTTTCCGCACACTGATCCTCAAAGCATCCAGAGAATTCTTGATAAAAGAGACTGGTGGCTGATAAGGCAGAGGTGTGTGTGTGTGTGTGTGTGTGTGTGTGTGTGTGTGTGTGTGTGTGTGTGTGTGTGTGTGTGTGTGTGTGTGTGTGTGTGTGTGTGTGTGTGTGTGTGTGTGTGTTAGGACAGTCGGGCAGGGTATGCTGGGGGCGTTCGTTCATGTGAGGACACACGTCTTTGAAGATCAGACAGAGGTTTCCGGGGATCTGTTTAGAACACAGCCGAGGCCAGGTGCTTGGAATACACCCCACTGAGTACAGAGACATCACTGTCATTGAGCATTCAAGCAACGTTGGATCAACATGAATTTCCATCACTGCTTGGCTGCTCTTCTGAGACTTTGGCCAGTCCCTGTCTTCCTCTATCGCATTTTCTTTCCCTTCCTATCCCTATCCCTCTACCTCTCTCTGACAGGTGTCTTCCACTCTCATCAGCCTGCATCCATCTTTCCCTCTCGAAGCCTAGTGTCCACCTCAGAATCAACTCCTCAACTTGACCAGTCTGATGTTATGTCTTATGCAAACTGGGCTTGGGACACATTTTTCCAAGGCCTGTAATTTTGCAGTATTTGGACTACAGTATTTGGAAAGAAAGATCTCAAAACACCTTCAGTAAATTACATGTTTATCTCTTAAAGGAATAGTCCAATCAAGATTGTTGGGGGGTACTTCTTCATTAGTCCAGTGTTTATGAAGTCCCAAAATGTTTTTAATGTCAGCAATCAAGTTTTCAAGTTATGAGTTTCAAAAGGCAAATTGTCACTTGCCACATCGTCAATTGTGATGCATTTTGCAACATATGATGCATTTGGCATCTTCATGATTATGTGCAAGTGACCATTCGCTTTTTGAAAGATAGCTTTTGAGTGGATGTTTTTAATAATATAGTCCTAAACTTTCGTTTTAGGACCTAAAGTGTCCAGGCTTGTAAGAATTGCCTCTGTTGCGTTTAACTTTTCCAAAAACTATGAGAAATATTAGTTGTATCTTCTTATTTTGACAACGGTATGATTGCCAGAAAGATAACTAATCCAGATTGTACTCAACATTTGCAATAATAAATATAATTTGTCTAACATATTTGTAATGACATAATATGACACATATTATATGATGATATTAGTGATATTATTATCTCTGCCCTAAAGTAACATCATATGCTGGGTCCCACAGCACATTAGGTAGGGGGGACTCACTCCTGCTTCTCATTGTAACAGTGTAACAACACCAGTATGTGTGTTAGACAAGTGATAGCTGGGAGATCAGGATTTCTATGTAGGGAGGTAACATGTTATATCACCCAGGTCAAGAGTGCAAAACGAGAAAAAAAATACAGTTAATGGCTGTTTTGACTGGGATTGGTAAGAGAGCCAGATATTATCAACTGTGACCTCATCAGAGAGGGCCTGCCAAACTATCTCACCCAGCACCCCCCCCCCCCCCCCACCAACACCACCTCCACCCTCCCCCCTCTCAACTGGTCCCAATCAAAACAAAAGCAAACGCACCATCGCCAAGGAAACCAGAGAGGACCCGGGCATGTTGGCTGCACCTGTGCTATGGGCAACGTGCCCCATTAGAAATAACAATCCCAGAGTGGAAAGAGTGTAGACAGGCAAGAGTGGCTGTCAAAATACAAGCGGACAGATGCTCAGTGTCTCAGTCTATCATTACATGGTCATGAGTTCAACAGGTGATTCTACTGCCTTGGAATTCAACAATGCTGCCAATCAGATGATGTTCTAAATAAGTGTGTATGTTTGGATGGGGTAACCAATCTCGAATGGCGAGAAACATTTCATTTGCTCCCCAGTCCCCAAGCTAATGCCTAGGCTTTAGCTTAGCTGGCAAATACAGTCTTTTGACATGCAAGAGACTGGGGTTTGGGCCCAGGCGGTCACATAAACCTGCACTGGGACCTTGTCAGAAGTTCTGTCATCTCTTGCAAATTCTGTCCTCTCAAATGGCTCAAAGTGTCAGGGACAGTAGATCACTCATGTGTATTGCAGGTTGTTAGAGCCTAGGAATGCTCGCCTCTTCAAAAATGTGACTTCTGAGGCCAGTTTAACTTCACCGACTCCAAGGCATCCACAACATAGCAATTTCAAGAGTCAAACTTTAGAGTTTGCGTTTCCAAAAGAACACGCTGTTTTACAAGCAGTTGTAATACCCTGTTAAACCATAAATGTTTTACTACAGCCTCTGCTGTTTAGCCTATGTTTTTTTGCATTGCATAAACTAATTGTGTTGCTTTCATGTGCAAACTTCAAAGAAACAACATGTCAATCATTTAAGAGGCACTGTTGGTTTGAATTATTTTATGTGCTGTCCACTTAATTATTTGGACCTTTTGAATTGATGTAAACTAGAATGGCCTGATTTGGTTTAGTCAATTAGAAGTTTTTGGGCCAATCACGTCTACTCAGTGGCTTTGCGGTTGCGCAGGACTTTTGTGAGCAAAGACGGACACTATTTTATTGAAGTAAAAAATGTGACAGATAAAGAGATTACAAATTGAATTTAGCAAAGAGACTGTTGCTTCATTTTACTTACCTATTGCAAGTCTAGAGAAAGTCTAGTTAAAGTGGCAGTGCAGTTCAAACATGATTTTCTAGTTTTCCAGCAGAAGAGAACCTCCCCCGACAGTTTTTTCTTCTTCTCGTCAAGACCAGTATGTAGGGATTGTAGTTTCAGGCATTTCTTTTACGCCTGCTACTTTAGGTTATGTGGGATGAAACAATTGGCCCACATAATGACATCACAATTTGATCTGATTATAACAGACCAATGACTGTTCATCTGGGCAAGGGGGTGGGCTCTAGACCATCCTACAATCAGACTAAGCATTTCGAGGGACAAAGGATGTTCAGGGAAATAAATTATTAAAGTTAAAAAAGTTATTTTCCTTAATAATTAAATTAACAGACACAGTATTTCTTAGACATACACTACAGTGATGATTTAAAAATACAACTACAAAGACTGCTGCGGGCTTTAAACATCTATCTATCGAATTTTCTTGATTTCGCCTGCTGCTGTTTGGAGAATTTAGCCATCGTAGCCTAGGTTGTCAGATCAGGAGCTGCTTGGTTTCGAGCAAGCTCAGGACTTTTTTTTGTGACACTGGACTTCTCTTATGTTGCATGCAGGGAATTTTCCGCCATGAATTATAGATCAGTATCGGCCTTGGAATTATTGTTTCAGGGAGTTTGCTACATGAGTAACATTGGGTTTCCCATTCATTTGCTGAATAATTCGTCATACCTTCAATGAGCCCCAACGTGCATCAACATTAGCTTGCAAGCTTGCTAGGTCGACCATTGTCATCAACATCATTTTAAGAGTGCACTCAAATACCCGGGGGTTTTGTTAAATTTCTACAATGAACACAACTATAAATCAATATACAACAATTTCAAAGAGTTACAGTTCATATAAGGAAATCAGTCAATTGAAATAAATTCATTAGGGCCTAATCTATGGATTTCACATGACTGGGAATACAGATATGCATCTGTTGGTCACAGATACCTTTTTAAAAAAGGTAGGAGAATGGATCAGAAAACCAGTCAGTATTTGGTGTGAACACCAATTGTCTCATGCAGCGCAGCACATATTCTTCGCATAGACTTGATCAGGCCATTTTTTTGTGGCCTGTGGAATGTTGTCCTACTCCTCTTCAATAGCTGTGAGAAGTTTATGGATATCGGCGAGAACTGGAACACGCTGTCGTAAACACCACCATGGGGCACTCTGTTCATAACATTGACATCAGCAAAAAGCTCGCCCACATGACCCCATAAACACTGTCTGCCATCTTTTTCTTAATCTAATAATACATTCTAATCAAATCGAATGTACAGTGCATTCGGAAAGTATTCAAACCCCTTGACTTTTCCACATTTTGTTACATTACAGCCTTTTCTAAAACTGAGTAAATAATTGTTTTCATTTAATCTACACAATACCCTATAATGACAAAGTGAAAACAGGTTTTAGAAATTTTTGCAAATGTATTAAAAATAAAAACAGAAATACCTTATTTACATAAGAATTCAAACCCCTCGTTTACACGACCGTGGGACAGACAATGTTTGTTCCCACACTAGCGACTCTGACTCTCTATCGGTTACACTGTGTATAAAATATCACTTTTTCCAGAATGTTCTCCAATGAAAAAATAATAAATGCAGTATGATTCAATGAAATAACCACTCTTGGCCTCCCATCCTATTCTAACCCCCTCTCGTCGGCTTTCTATTAATGTTACCTGATGAAATTGCTGTACAATATGACCTTGTTGCCATCTGATGCACATTCAAATGTCATCAAAAAACACAATGCAAAGCTATCCTTGTCCTCTGCAGTTCCCTGATTGTATTACTGGTGATCATACTGTATCTGGAAATGTGAATGTACACCCTGGTCAGTCTACTGTTGCTAGCCCATATTCTGACTTCTGAGCTCTGATTTCTGCTTCACTGATTTCTGCTCTCGTGAAAACCTGGGTTTTCTGAACATTAACACCAGAAGTTTATTACCTAAAGTTGATCAATTGAAAGTGTGGGTTCACAGCTCCATTCCAGATTTGTTGGTCTTTACTGAGATATGGTTAAGAAAGAGTGTTCTACACACTGATGTTAACCTGTCTGGTTTAACCTTTTTCGACAAGACATGTCTTTCAAGTCTGGTGGAGTGGCAATCTTTACCAAGGAACACTTTCAGTTGCTCAGTTGTCTACACCAACTCTGTCCCAAACTATTTGATTTGCTGGTTTTAAGCATTAAGCTTTCAAATAGCTCTTTGTTGACTGTTGCTGGGTGTTATCGTCCATCATCAACACCGGCCTGTACCCTACCTGCCCTAAACTCTCTCTTGACCCCTTACACTTTACTTACACAATGTAAGTAACCTCATTTATGTCTCTCTAACTGCCCTGAATGCTTCTGCTGATCCCAAAGCTATTGTATCCAGTAATCATGTGCCTATGAAACATAATTATCTCTGAGACTCACTGAGATAATACCTTTGTTTTATGTGTAATGTAAATGCCTTAACTTCTTAAGGTATAGGGGGCAGCATTTTCACTTTTGGATAAATAGCGTGTCCAATTTCAATGGCCATCTAGGAACTGCGTAACACTGTTGAGAGTTGCGCAAGACTTGAAAAGTATCTTGGTTTGTTGTCTTCCTGTATTGAACACAGATAAACCCGTCTTCAATTTGATCGATTATTAACGTTTAAAAATAGCTAAAGTTGTATTACAAAAGTAGTTTGAAATATTTTGGCAAAGTTTATAGGCAACTTTTGAAATATTTTGTAGTGACGTTGCGCATTTTGGAAGCTGTTTTTTTCTGGATCAAACGCGCCAAATATATTGACATTTTAGATATATATGGACGGAATTAATCGAACAAAAGGACCAATTGTTATGTTTATGGGACATATTGGAGTGCCAACAAAAGAAGCTTGTCAAAGGTAAGGAGTGTTTTATATTTTATTTCTGCGTTTTGTGTAGTGCCTGCGGGGTTTAAATATGCTACCCTCTTTGTTTACTGTTGTGCTATCATCAGATAATAGCTACTTATGCTTTCGTCGGAAAGCCTTTTAAAAATCTGACATGTTGGCTGGATTCACAACGAGTGTAGTAAAGTGGCTGTTCCACTGGATGTCATAAGGTGAAAGCACCAATTTGTAAGTCGCTCTGGGTAAGAGCGTCTGCTAAATGACTTAAATGTAAATGTAAATGTGTAGCTTTAATTGAGTATCTTACATGTGTGATTTAATGAAAGTTAGATTTTTATATAAATTTATTTGAATTTGCCGCTCTGCATTTTCCCTGGTTTTTGGCCAAGTGGGACGCAAGCGTCCCCTATACCATAAGAAGTTCATGTGTTTGGACACCAGGAAGAATATCTGATGCCTTATTTGTATTTTATTTAACCTTTATTTAACTTGGCAAGCTAATGCAGCTAATGGGGATCCCTAATACATATAAAAACAAATACACTAAGTCTGAATTTGTCCTGCTAGGTGACCTAAACTGGGACATGCTTAAACCACCTGAACAAGTCTTAAAACAATGGGACTGTAATGTGGTCGGTGTGTAGCTTGTGTAGAGGAGTCTGGCAGCAGATATGAGTAAATAAACGTAATATACTCAAAATAGACAAATATAATACAATAAAGCGAGCCCACATAACGGACCGTATTACTTACAAAAAATGACTCACAAACAAACATGGGGGAACAGAAGGTTAAATAATGAACAAGTAATTGGGGAATTGAAACCAGGTGTGTAAAACAAAGACAAAACAAATGGAAAATGAAAAGTGGATCGGGGATGGCTAGAAGGCTGGTGACGTCGACCTCCGAACGCCACCCGAACAAGGAGAAGGACCGACGTCGGCGGAAGTTGTGACAGTACCCCCCCTTGATGTGAGCTCCAGCAGTGTGCCGACACCGACCTCGGGGACAACCTGGAGGACGAGGCGCAGGGAAATCCGGATGGAGACGGTGGAACTCCCGTAGCAACGAAGGGTCCAAGAAGTCCTCCACCGGCGCCCAGCATCTCCCAGTCACATTATTGTAGACGTAAGTCCAATAATCACATACACAATAATATTTATACATTAAAAAACAAAAAGTGTGCACCCTATACTAAAAGCTATTTTTTGTGTTTACAGCTGACATACAGCCAAGAAGGATAACGGGCTCCTTATGGACCCTGAACGACTTCGGCAGAGCAGATGACACATCAGATGGCACAGAGGCAATTCTCCCGTTCTGTACGAACGTTTTCAAACACACCGAGAACAGAGGATTTAAATGTCCTGGCAACTCCCCCAGGAACCTCCACCCGCTCGCTCCATATTCCAGTCCCTAACAAGCAACGCACAACTCGGGCTATAGTACTGCTCAGTATTGCTCAGAATCCTCCCCTCCAGAAAAGTACTACTGGGCAAGGCTTCACGAGACGGCGCTCCATGGACACGGTATGAAGCCATTATATATATATTATTGGTTATACATAGTTTATTATTTATACATTTTTTTTGGCTTGAATATGTTAAAACACGGACAAATAGTGTTTTTTTAGGCTCCAACGAGACAGGCCCTGCAGAATCGGGAATGCTTGATAAAAAAAGTTACCTCCCCGCAGTTTCAGCAATTCTTCAGAACAGCCCTCGTCAAAAAAGCAGAGGTATTTTAATTATGTCTTATAGGTATACAGTAGTATTATACCTGAAATGTATTTGACATTTTTGTATTTAACATATTTGTATATTTAATAACCTATTTTGTATGTATTATTTTCTTTCAGACTCCTCCCCGGCGTATAATGGCACAGAAGACCACACACATCATTTCAGAGGCAGACGACCGGCTATTATGGGATGCGGCCAACCTTCTTGATTCAGCCAATTCTTTGGCGGAAACATCCGGATCTGAAATAGAACAAGCTAGGTTTTTCACAGCCTTTTCCAGGGCTCTAAAATCCTGAAAGGTTTTGCTACACAAACGAGTGGGGGTTTTACTTGAGCGCCAATACCCCCAGGATCTATCATTCTGGCATAGAACAATTTCAAGTTCCATGTCATTTAAAACGGTGAAATCCTCCGGTTTGGTTGTTTCATTGGGAATGTTCGGTAAGCCGGAATCCTCCGCTGGCTCTAGATGTGTGTGGTCTTCAGTCTGAAAGAAAATAATACATACAAAATAGGTTATTAAATATACAAATATTGTCACGAATCCCGTTTCCTGAGTCTGTTTTTTGCCTGTGTTCTGTCCTGGAGTGTTTTTTCCGGCGTCCTGGAACGCACCCTGTCTGGTTGCCGGGCAATGTAGCCAGTTGGGAGTTCTGATTACCCGCACCTGTATCCCATCAGCTATCTGCACACCTGGTCCTGATCATCATCTCTCCTCTTCATAAGCCTGGACCTGACATCCATTCCCTGCCGGATTGTTAGCCATGAACAGTATGTTGTGCCAGAGTATCAGCCTCAAGTTGGATAGAATTTGTTTTGTTGTTTGTTACGTATTGCTTGCCGTAAACTTACCTCCGTTTGTTCTGTCTTCAGTTACTCACCCGGATCATTTACCCCATTCCCGCCTGGTCGTCGGAGGATTCCGCTACTCCAGTGGATCCACCTATTTACTCCCATCAACTCACCACCGCTGCCCGCTACGCCACCTGGATATATCTACCCATTCACATTCACTTGTAAATAAATACTCACCTTCCTCCTACTCTCCTTGTCCTGGTCTGCTTCTGGGTTCGATTTTGAAAGAACGTGACAGAACGATCCGGCCAAGGATGAACCCAGCGGACCTGGACTCCGTTTGCCATGCCATTACCCAGCAGGAGAAGATGTTGGGACAACACAACACGGCGCTACACGAGATAGCAGGTTCAATCCGGAACTTATCGGATCGATTAACGAGTATCCAGGATCAGCTCAGGTTGCCGGCGGATCATCCACCACCTGTTTCACCCATATCACCTGCCGATTCGGGAGCGGGTTCCTTCCGTGAGCCCAAGGTTCCGACACCGGAGAATACGAGGAGATCTGGGAGGATGCCGTTCATTTCTTTTACAGTGTGGGTTAGTTTTTGATCTGCAGCCCTACTCTTACGCCACAGATAAGGCTAGGATAGCTTTTGTTATTGAGCTGCTGCGTGGTAGAGCTCTGGAATGGGCTTCAGCTGTTTGGGAACGACGGGACACACGCATGACGTCATACCAGGGTTTCACAGCAGAGATGAGAAAGCTTTTTGACCATCCAGTCCGAGGTAAGGACGCAGCTAAACGTTTGTTCTCTCTTCGCCAAGGAGCTCGCAGTGTGGCAGACTTTGTGATAGAATTCAGGACATTGGCTGTGGAGAGTGGTTGGAATGAGGAATCACTACAAGCGTTTTTTTACCAGGGGTTGTCGGAGCAACTCAAGGACGAGCTGATTTCCTATCCAGAGCCTAGTGACCTAGATAGTTTGGTCACTTTATCTATTCGGGTAGATAATAGAGTCCGAGAGAGAAGGAGGGAGAAGCAGTGGGGCCCATCCAATCAATCAGCAACTCGGTTACCATTCGGTTCAGGAAGTGAACCAGAACGTATTGATCGTTATTTCCCACACGGGATTAGTGGAGGGGTCTTGCCACCAGATCCTGAACCAATGCAAGTGGGGCGACACGGGCTAACTAAGGAGGAGCGCCAACTTGGACGTGAGACCAACAGCTGTCTCTACTGTGGTAGCTCGGGACATTACATCTCCGCTTGTCCACAGCGCCCGTTAAACTGCCCGGCTCGCTAGTTTTGGGAGGAATTTTAGCGAGCCAGTTTCAACCTCTCAAGAATCCTGTCAGACCCCGTTTTCCTGCGACCCTTATGAATAAGGATCAGAGCTTAGAGATGAACGCTTTTATCGATTCAGGTGCCGATGGCAGCTTTATTGATGCCGACTTGGTGGAACAGCTGGGGCTTTCCAAGGAGCAATTGCCGGAAGCTATTGAAGCAACCACTCTGAACGGCAGTAGTCTGGCACGGATCACTATGAGGACTGAACCGATTAAGATGTTGTTGTCGGGGAATCATTCAGAGTTTATCTCCTTCTTCATTCTGTCCTCGCCCCATGTTCCTCTGGTTCTTGGTTACCCCTGGCTGAAGGAACACAATCCCTCGTTTGATTGGGTGACGGGTAAGGTAACTAGTTGGAGCATTGATTGTCATGCTAACTGCCTTAGGACTGCCTGTTCTCCTGCCGTTTCCAGTCAGGTCAGTGACTCTGCTCCTCCTGATTTGTCCCTGGTTCCAGAAACATATCACGAGTTGGGTGAAGTATTCAGTAAACAGAAGGCTCTGTCCCTTCCTCCCCACCGACCTTATGACTGTGCGATTAATCTGTTTCCTGGAGCCGCCTTTCCCAAGGGACGGTTATACAGTATCTCTCGACCTGAACGTGAGGCCTTGGAGACCTACATCAAGGAGTCTCTAGCTACAGGTCTCATTCGGCCCTCGTCATCACCTCTGGGAGCAGGATTTTTTTTTGTGAGCAAGAAGGATGGCTCTCTTCGACCGTGTATTGATTATCGGGGTTTGAATGATATTACGGTCAAGAACAAGTATCCCCTGCCCTTGATGAGTTCGGCTTTCGATTCTTTACAGGGTGCTACGGTTTCTGAAAGCTTGATTTCGTAATGCTTATCATTTGGTTCGGATCAAAGAGGGGGACGAGTGGTTGACTGGGTTCAATACTCCGATGGGACATTTTGAGTACCAGGTGATGCCGTTTGGACTGACCAACGCTCCTGCTGTGTTCCAAAGTATGGTGAATGACGTTCTGAGAGATATGATTGGTATTTTTGTGTTCGTTTACCTGGATGATATCCTCATCTTCTCGAAGGAGCTTTCTAGCCACGTTCAGCATGTCAAGCAGGTCCTGCAGCGGTTATTGGAGAACCGTCTGTTCGTGAAGGCTGAGAAGTGCGATTTTAACGCCCACACGACGTCCTTCCTCGGGTACATCATCTCCAGGGGAGAGATCAAGATGGACCAAGAGAAGGTTCGGGCGGTTCGGGATTGGGTCCAGCCCGGTACGAGATTGCAGCTCCAGAGATTCCTGGGGTTTGCGAATTTTTATCGGAGGTTTATCCGTGATTACAGCCGGGTGGCCGCCCCTTTAACTGTACTGACGTCTTGCACCAGAAAGTTCTGTTGGTCTCCTGAGGCAGACCGAGCATTTCTAGATTTGAAGAACCGATTCAACGCCCGATTCTCTCTCAACCTGACACTTCCCGTCAGTTCGTTGTGGAGGTGGATGCGTCTGATGTGGGGGTGGGCGCCATCCTGTCCCAGCGTAGCTCCACTGACGGTAAACTCCATCCCTGCGCCTTCTACACTTGTCGTCTTTCTCCAGCTGAAAGAAACTACGATGTGGGTAACCGGGAGCTTCTCGCTGTGAAGCTTGCCTTGGTGGAGTGGCGTCACTGGTTGGAGGGAGCGGAGCAACCGTTTGTGGTCTGGACTGACCACAAGAATCTGGCTTACGTGCAATCGGCTAAACGTCTCAACTCCCGTCAGGCCCGGTGGGCTTTGTTTTTTGGACGCTTCAATTTTTCCCTGAGGTTCCGACCTGGGTCGAAGAACGGGAAGGCGGACGCCCTGTCCCGGATGTTCTCCAAGACGGAGGAGAGTGGGGCCAAGACTGAGACGATTCTTCCCCAGAACGTTGTCGTGGGAGCCGTTACATGGAGGATTGAGGAGGAGGTGATGGCGGCTCTTCGGACACAGCCCGGGCCCGATAACGGTCCACCCGGTCGGTTGTTCGTGCCTGAGTCGGTTCGTTCTGCTGTCCTTCAGTGGTCCCACGCCAGCAAGATAGCTTGTCACCCTGGTGTTGCTCGGACTATGGCGCTACTGCGCAGACGATTTTGGTGGCCTGCCATGGGAGAAGATACCCGGAGGTTTGTTGCCGCTTGTCCTGTTTGTGCGCAGAATAAGAGTACCAATCGGGCCAGCTCTGGGCTTCTTCACCCCCTACCTATTCCCCAGCGACCTTGGTCGCATCTGGCCCTGGATTTTGTCACGGGGTTTCCCTCTTCTGTTGGTAACACGGTTATTCTGACCATTGTGGATAGATTCAGCAAGTTTGCCCACTTTGTTCCCCTCTCCAAGCTGCCTTCTGCCACTGAGACATCCGAGATCCTGGTTAGGGAGGTGTTCAGGGTCCACGGGTTGCCCTGTGACATTGTTTCTGACCGTGGTCCTCAGTTTACCTCTGCTGTCTGGAAATCCTTCTGTTTGGCCATTGGAGCTACAGTCAGTCTCACATCTGGATTTCACCCCCAATCTAATGGTCAGGCGGAGAGAGCCAACCAGAAGATGTCCACGCTGCGCTGTCTTGTTTCCTCTGATCCCACCTCTTGGTCCTCTTAATTACCCTGGGTCGAGTATGCTCATAATACTCTCCCTTCATCTGCCACTGGGATGTCTCCCTTTCAGTGCCTGTACGGTTACCAACCTCCCTTGTTTCCTTCTCAGGAGCGGGATCTCTCGGTTCCTTCTGTCCAGACCCACATTCGTCGTTGCCACCGCACCTGGCATCGGGCCAGGAAGGCCCTCCTTAAGGTTTCTGACCGGTATCAGATCCAGGCGAATCGTCGACGTATTCCTGCCCCCGCTTATACCGTCGGAGATAGGGTTTGGTTGGCTACACGGGATCTTCCTCTACGGACTGAGTCGAGGAAACTGTCACCGAAGTTCATTGGTCCGTTTGTAGTGGAGAAGATCATTAATCCTGTTGTGGTCCAACTCAAGTTGCCTGCTACACTAAGAGTACATCCCACCTTTCATGTCTCCTGCCTCAAGCCGGTTCTCCTCAGTCCTCTGTTGCCCCCTCCTCCTTGTCCTCCTCCTCCTCGGATGATCGGAGGTGGTCCTGTCTACACGGTGCGCCGCATCATGGACTCCAGATGGCGGGGTCGAGGTTTCCAGTATTTAGTGGATTGGGAAGGATATGGTCCTGAGGAGAGGAGTTGGATTCCTCGGCGTCAGATCCTTGACGATGACCTGCTTCGTGACTTTTACCGCCTCCACCCTGGCGCTCCGGGTAGTCCGCCCGGTGGCGTTCGTCGGAGGGGGGGTACTGTCACGAATCCCGTTTCCTGAGTCTGTTTTTTGCCTGTGTTCTGTCCTGGAGTGTTTTTTCCGGCGTCCTGGAACGCACCCTGTCTGGTTGCCGGGCAAAGTAGCCAGTTGGGAGTTCTGATTACCCGCACCTGTATCCCATCAGCTATCTGCACACCTGGTCCTGATCATCATCTCTCCTCTTCATAAGCCCGGACCTGACATCCATTCCCTGCCGGATTGTTAGCCATGAACAGTATGTTGTGCCAGAGTATCAGCCTCAAGTTGGATAGAATTTGTTTTGTTGCTTGTTACGTATTGCTTGCCGTAAACTTACCTCCGTTTGTTCTGTCTTCAGTTACTCACCAGGATCATTTACCCCATTCCCGCCTGGTCGTCGGAGGATTCCGCTACTCCAGTGGATCCACCTATTTACTCCCATCAACTCACCACCGCTGCCCGCTACGCCACCTGGATATATCTACCCATTCACATTCCCTTGTAAATAAATACTCACCTTCTTCCTACTCTCCTTGTCCTGGTCTGCTTCTGGGTTAAAAAAAATGTATAAATAATAAATGATGTATAACCAATAATATATATATAATGGCTTCATACCGTGTCCATGGAGTGCGGTCTCGTGAAGCCTTGCCCAGTAGTACTTTTCTGGAGTGGAGGATTCTGAGCAATGTACTATAGCCCGAGTTGTGCGTTGCTTGTTAGGGTCTGGAATATGGAGCGAGCGGGTGGAGGTTCCTGGGGGAGTTGCCAGGACATTTAAATCCTCTGTTCTCGGTGTGTTTGAAAAAACGTTCGTACAGAACGGGAGAATTGCCTCTGTGCCATCTGATGTGTCATCTGCTCTGCCAGTCGTTCAGGGTCCATAAGGAGCCCGTTATCCTTCTTGGCTGTATGTCAGCTGTAAACACAAAAATATATTTTAGTATAGGGTGCACACTTTTTGTTTTTTAATGTATAAATATTATTGTGTATGTGATTATTGGACTTACGTCTACAATAATGTGACGGGGATTGGCTGCAGGCGTTTTGCTCCTGAGAATCCCCGTCTAACGCTGTCTGTTCCAGATCATTTAACCCCCAGAGCAGCTGCGTAAAGGATTGAGAACCTAGTAACGTTAGATAATATTAACATTTATTTATCCTATATTTTTAACTCCTAGTGCCCCTCAGTTTTAAAAAATATAACTCAAGCGTAGCCTAGTGGTTAAGCGTTGGACTAGTAACCGGAAGGTTGCAGTTGCTGACAAGGTACAAAGTTCTGCCCCTAGTTAAACTGTTCCCAGGCCGTCATTGAAAATAAGAATGTGTTCTTAACTGACTTGCCTGGTTAAATAAAGGTAAAAAAAAAAAAAAAAAAAAAAAAAAAGTTTAATATTCCAATAATATCAATAATATTCAAACAATTCCCCGACTCCAAATCTTAAAATATATTATTTTCCCTAACTCACCTTCAGAAAGCGCCATTAGGATGGATTCACGGATGATATTTTAACTGTTCGGTCTGATAACTCTAAAGTATCTGTTTCACGAGACTTGTTCCGCAGACGTGTCCCTAACGAGAGATAGTACGGAATGAGTTTACAGATCCTGGGGTGATGTTTTTTCGGGCGATATCCTGTATGTTAGAAATGGGCCTGGAGTACAGGCCCATTACAAAGGCAGTGATTTAAACCAGCAGGAGGGGATGTCTATACATTATGTCTACCGGTATTGCCTTTTGATTTCCTACATCCTCAGGGGTAGCAGCTTGGGGGGTGTCCGATGTCAATTTATAGACCGGGGATGGGGGGACCGTTAGTATATGCGCTGATTATAAATAACAATGTTTAACCTCCAGGGGGCTGTCTGGACATATTGTATTCTTTCTGGGGCTGTTTGACTTTTTAGCCCCCACATCCTCTGGGGTGAGATAAATTCGGATTTGAAAGACGTGTGAATCGGAAGTTCCCATTTTAAGAGACGCCAAGACACTTTTTGATGGGGGGTAGGCAGATATCTGTACACACTGTTGGCCTGATAGTACAAACCATGGTTTCAAACGAACCCTGCAGAGACACACACCCCCAACCCTTTGTTTTTGAAACACACACCCATACACACCCGCACACGCACACCCGCGCACGCACACAGCTTTTCAGAAATTATTTTTCTCCGAGACATGCATGATAGAGAGAAAAGACAGAGCTCCTTCGTTAAATGGTGAGATACTGCTTTCAAAAACATTTATTTAATTCAAAATATTTAGTGCATACAGTTTAAAACATGTTATAATTAATTAACCAATTTTACTGCTCAATATTTAAACATGCCCTAATGTTTTATGTATAAACATTGGTGTACAACAGTTGTATATCATTACCAAACACAGTACTACACTTTTAATAATCTATAAAATGTTTAGAACTATCTGTTGTAGGAAGACTGTATTCGTATAAAATAATACATAGTTTTTTTTGAAAACGCACATGCCCATTTTCCCAGAAAAGCCTTTCTCCGCAACAGACCGGGGCGCAATAGAAGATGAGAGCTTCCCGTTCATTAGGGGGTGAGATACAATTTTAAAACCATTTATTGAATTCTAAATCTTTAGTACATCTAGTTAAAAACACCAAAACCAACGCCAAGACAGGCTCTCTTGCACGCTCCATCAAAGCTCCGTAAGTTTTCACTCCAGGGAAAGATCCTCTGTCGGGCCTGTAGATCCTGGGTATGTCTTAAGGATTAGATGCGGCCAGCGCCATAATTGTTCACGATTTTGGAAAAGACTGTCCAGCTTATTCATAAGGGTTATGAATATGGGATAATTAATCAATTTAAAGCTAATCACTGGCATAAAAAAGTTGACATCCTTGCATGCTTTGGAAAATACATATGAACTCACAGACTTCGTCGCATTTGCACTGTCAAATTGTTCACATGCTAAAATTGTTACTTTGGAGTCAGGGCTATACGCCATTGAAGCGATTCTTAGGGCCTTCAGATCACTGCGTCCGCAGACCAGTTCTTCCGGTGCATATCCAGGGAGCTTTGTACCGCTCAGGGCCTGTTCAATTTGACAGAGTGCTAGCCTTATCTTAAGCCATTCTCTCATCCGCAGCGCATGAGAAAAACTCCCGGGTTTTGCCTGATAGGGGTTTGGGGCCGCTGTCTGTGAATATTTTAACCGTAGATTCCTCAGGTTGGAATATGTAAGACCTATGGCCCTCACTCGTACCCAAAACTCCTTTAAAACATTCTGGGGTCTCATACAAAACTTTCTCGAGGCTTTTGTCATTGGGTTCATGACAAGAGACACATAGCACCCCGGGAATCGGCCTAGGAGACATAATTTTCTGTTTAATGTTCTGGGTTTTATTTTTAAAATCTTGTTTAGTGTTCTGGGGCCGCATGTCTTGTTCTGGGCTTTATTTATAATGCATCTGCCACAGCCAATACCCCCGGACATTCCTGTTTCATAGACAACAGCCCTAAGGTCAATAAAACAGGGGGTGGGGGGGCCATACTCTTTGAAATGTTCAAACACATCCCCCCAGTTCAAATAGGTCCCTAGACATGAATCATCATGACAACTTCAAAGGAATAGATGCAATATATGCATAAATTAGCACACCCTCTAACGCGTGAGAACAGGAACAGGAAGCCCATATATGGGCATAAGCACATGATAAGTCCAGCCAGGATGTCCTGACAGGATGCCTAAACATGGGCATGCACACGTCATCCGGACATAGGGCCATCAATCAATCTTTTGACGTGTGCCGTACTTTATTCTCTCTATTTTATATTTGAGATTCTTCAAAGTAGCCACCCTTTACCTAATGACAGCTTTGCACACTCTAGGCATTCTCTAAACAAGCTTCATGAGGTAGTCACCTGGAATGCATTTCAATGAACAGGTGTGCCTTGTTAAAAGTTCATTTGTGGATTGTATTTCCTTCTTAATGCGTTTGAGCCAATCAATTGTGTTTGAACAGGTAGGGGTGGTATACAGATATCCATATTTGGTAAAAGACAAAGTCTGTATTATGGCAAGAACAGCTTAAATAAGCAAAGAGAATCGACAGTCCATCATTACTTTAAGACATGAGGATCAGTCAGTCAAATTTCAAGAACTTTTAAAGTTTCTACTACATGATTCCGTATGTGTTATATCATAGTTTTGTTGTATTTACTACATTTCTACAATGTAGAAAATAGTGAAAACAAAGATAGACCCTTGAATGAGTAGGTGTGTCCAAACTTTTGACTTGTACTATATATATGTTATGTATTCCTTGGGTGGTTATTTCATTCAGTCATGCTGCATTTTTTCTTATTTCATTGGATAACATCCTGAAAAAGGTATTCAAAGCCTGTATACACTTAGTGTACAAAACATTAGGAACAACTTCCTAATATTGGGTTGCTCCCCCTTTTGCCCTCAGAACAGCATCAATTCGCCGGGGTATGGACTTGAAAGCGTTCCACAGTTGTATCAGGTTGGCTGCATGTCCTTTGGGTGGTGGACCATTCTTGATACATACGAGAAACTGTTGAGTGTGAAAAACCCAGCAGTGTTGCAGTTCTTGACACACTCAAACCTACTACCATACCCCATTCAAAGGCACTGAAATATTTAGTCTTACCCATCATATTTAGTCTTACCCATTCGCTCTCTGTATTGTACACATACACAAACCATGTCTCAATTGTCTCAACGCTTAAAAATCCTTCTTTAACCTGTCTCTTCCCTTTCATCTAGACTGATTGAAGTGGATCTAACAAGTGCCATCAATAAGGGATCATAGCTTTCACCTGGATTCACCTGGTCAGTCTATCATGGAAAGGTGTTCCTAATGTCTTTTACATTCAGTGTCTATATTTTTAGTAATATCTCTAGCCTCTTGTTTTTCCCCTCACTTATCATACAAGTTAATTTACAGAGATGTCATTTTCACCATTATTCCCAAGGTGATTTATCCAAGCCTTGTGGTGAGGGGGTTACACAGTGAATTCTAATGAAGCATGTTCTGTGAGGGCCAGGAGTCTTTCCTGTCCACCCTAGTTATTATAACTTATAACTACTAATGACTCCATCAAGCTCCCTCGCTAAACCAACCATTCCTACTTGTGCTGCTTTCCCACTAAGCTTCTCACCTCTGTAGAGGTGCGACAATTAGACATAAACAGGCAGAATCACTTCAACATCCAGCTAGACCCCTGACCTTAGAACTCCACAGTGCATGTTAACATGACCCATGTGGGCCAGCATATAGTACCTTTTAGACTAGAGACGTAACACTTATTACTGATGGAGTCATGCTCCAGTGATTCACGTACAACAGCATCCAGCCCTACACAACTTGTACACACACATTTTGAGCAGATATTATACTTTGAGGCAGGTCCAGGAAGGCGGGCCAAACCCGTGGGCTTCATGGCTCTGCTTCCATTACATAATTGTCCGTGCTCATGTCTCCCTGTCTGGTGTGTGAGAGAGAGACTCTGGCTGACTCTATCACTTCCAGACCTGTCTATCCTCCTAGACCCAGACCTACATCACTCAGCCACCAGAGACCATACAGATGAATTATTCATGGCAATATTATGCTTACATCACACTATGAGTCTGATGATTCATGCTAAACAGGTGTAAAGAGTTGACATTTTATCACTAATACAGCACTGTGCTTTTAGTATAGTACAGCTTGTCCTACTTTGTCAGTCCTGCAGAGTCGTAGTCCAGAACCCAAGTCATGGAGACCCATAACGTCAAAAAGAAGGCACAAAATAACAGAAGAACAATTTAAAAAATGTTGCCTTTTTAATAAAGAGAAATTAATACTCCCGTTGATACATAAAGATACTTTCACAAGAGCAACATTTTGTTATAATAGTTTTAATTAATTTTCATAAGCATTAGACATCAGATATACAAACGGTGTGTTCTGTAGCAAATATACTCTATAGGACAGCAGCAGGATTGGCATCATGTACAAAAATACACATATGATTTCTTTCAGGTCGTACAACACTATAACAAAGCATCATATGAACATAAATATAGAGCTCTACCTGTTGTTGAACAACAGACATGCAGAAACAGAGCTCAAGCACAACCAAACATCTACTATGACCAGGGGAAAATAACTGTACATATATGACAATATAAACACCAACAACAATACCATATAAACATACAAACGATAAGCTATAAACAACATTGACCAGCCATATAAAACAAACCCAGACATTCTTAAAATCCTCTTGGATGTATTAAACGTAGGACTCTTCAGCAAAGAACATTTGGTCAAAGTCGTCAACACACGGGTCACTACACTTCCTGCTCTGCCACTCCCTCTTCCCCTGGACGAGGGCCAGAGCCACCTCTTGACTCCTACCCAGGCATGCGTCTGCATCCACCCGCCCCTGCGAGGAAAAGTAGTCCCTCACTGCCCGCGTAGTGGAGGGTGATAGGCAGATCCCTGGCTCTGAGTTTGGGCCTGCTCCGTTCCGCTGTGGCTCCACGTCAGAGACTCTAAGTCCGCTCTCAGGGAGCTGCTGATCTTTGACCCTGTGGGTCTGGGACTTGACCCTGGGCCTCTCAAGGGTAAGGCTAGAGGCTGCATCTGTCAGGCATGAGGGCTCGGAGGCTCTGCGAGGCATGGTGAGGACCTTGCGGCTGGCCTCCATGGCCGGGGTGAGGGAATGAGACTTATGCCTCTGGAGGGTAAGTGTTGAGCTACTCTGTCCATAGAACACACCCTGGGGGGACTGAGTGACCTCACTTCCTATTCCAGTGGGCTGCTGGGTGACGTCACTTCCTGTGGGGGGTCTGTGGGTGACTTTGCAGGACTGGTCGTGCAGCAGCCGTAGCTCCCTTACGGTGAGGGGTTTCTCTGTGCCTCTGTAGAAGGGAGACCTACTCCCCTGTAGCTGTAGGATAGCCTGCTGGTAGGATGGAGGGCTACTGGACCTCCTCTTGGTGGTCACCTCTACACCTTTAACCTCTGGGGATTTTGGGAGGCTAACCCCTTCCCCCTCCCCCACTTCCTCCTCCAGGTGTCCGTTGTCAGGTTGCCGAAGCGACAGCCGTCGGTCCCTCTTGAACCAAGTGTTGGGATGCAGGCCGTGGTGGGTGGACGGGGTCCGGGAGGAGTGGGGGGGGTGGCTTTGGATCCAGTCCACTGTGTCTCTCTTGGGGGGTGAGCCCTGGGGGAGCGGGGTAATCGGGGTGAGAGGGGGAAGAGGTGTGAGAGGGGGAAGCGGGGTGAGAGTGGGGAGTGGGGGGAAGGCTCAGCCAAATGGAAGCCGGTGCTGGTGACATAGTCTGTGGAATACTGGGAGAAGGCAGAGTCTAGGGAGCTGAGGGAAGAGCCTGTGGGGGAGGTCGCTGGGGACGACAGGCTGGAGCAGCTTGCATCCAATCGTAAAGGAGGGGGCGGGGCGTGCTTCAGCGTCCTCCGCTCTAGAGTTCCAACCCCTCCTCTTTCTCCACCTGTGACTACAATGTCTTTCAGCTGCAGAGCCCTGAGCCCCTGCTTCAGAAACACTTCATCTTCCCCTTCCTCCTCCTCTTCTTCCTCTCCCTCCATCGCCGCATCGTAGCTCGCTTTACGTGATGCCAAACTATGCTTATCTGATTGGACAATCAGAGCTCCGGGGGTGTGTCCAAGGGCGGGCTCCGAGCTGCGTCGTAACCTCCGAGGGCCATGTGATTGGACAAAGGACTGACGTGGCTGTGGTTGGCGTACGGCGGAGGTGAACTTCCTGGGTCTGGGCAGTGGAGGGAAATGTAGGAGGTCAGCCTCAGTGTCAGGGTCAGGGTCTGGGTCACAGTCACTCAGCGTGATGACAGAGTCTCTGCTGTGGCTGTCTGGCATGGCCTTGTCTCTTAGAGGGAGGGACTCCTGGAAGGGCGACTCTGGGTCTTCGTTTAACTCGTTCTCCAGGCTGTCGTAGGATGAGTCATTCATCTGGAAAGATGACACATCTATGGAGGGAGAGAGAGAGGGAAAGAGAGAAGGGGGAGTTTGAGTTTGAACAAACCTCCATTTCGTTAGATAGACACAGGATTTGAAAACTAAGCATAAAGTACTGTAATGGTCCCTAGCATACAGCTGCCATTCAAAGAGGTTGGTTTAGGGGAGAAGGAGGAAATTGGCTGGTGTGTTAATGAGTCACTGAGAGTGTACTAATCACTGAAGTGACTGAGGTCAGCATATTGACCCCAATCAGCAAACCTCACCGAGACACAGGCTTATGGAGAGGCCACGTCTGAGAAAACACTCAACTCGGACACACACACACACACACACACTGCAGCTAGTCAGGGTTAATATGCTTTTTAACGATGATAAGGGCTCCAATACACAGAACCACTGTCTTGCTGTCGACACACATACACACACACTCGTGACTTTTTTGACCCTTGTGAAGAGCTGTGTCAAATTAAACCACCTGTTTCAGTTCTGCTTGGTTTGTGACCTCTGTCTTCCTCACTCCACCTCTAGGAGGCATCTCTTTTCTCCCTGTCTTTTCTGTTCCTATCCAACTTTATCTCATCAAGTTTTCTGCCACCAAAACGAACAGCATTTGTTTAGAGCACTGTACAACATCATTTGGATTTAGATGTTATTTCTTCAGTAAATAAATGGAGACTTTGTTTACCTGATCCATGGTCGCTGCTGTTGGTCTTCTGAGGGAATGCACCAAACAGAGAGGTGACATCATCTCCCAGGACCTTCCTGCAGTTCTCAATCAGTAACCGTACCAGCTCACAGACCTGGAAACAGATCATAGACCTTGTTACACAGTCACACAAGTTAATGACTGTTCCCAGATCAGGGCTCAGACTACAATTTATACTGTAGGTTATTTCACAGGTAGTTTCCCGGGTAGACTGTGTCATGGTTTTCACAATATGTCAGCCTGTTTTATACACCTCTGTTCAGAGGGCTACGGGAGTGAATGGACTGACAGAGAATGGCTTTGAATTTCACAGGCTAGTCTAACACAACAGAACTCCATCAAGGGAATAGGGCTAAACTGTCTTCTCTCTCGCTCTCCTTCTGTCCCTCCCTGTATTTAGCCTGGTTCTGTCTATCATGGGGGCTGCCAATCAAACTCACTGAGATAAGATCTAGAAACTCAATCATTAATCCAGAACCTGTTGTCATTGGTGAAGAAGTAGGGGGGCTTTTTCCGAGGTAAACATTTGACAAACATTTACTCAAGCTACTCAGAGACTAACATGTCTGTAGGAGCCACAAACATCTAAATGATAACCGTGGAGTGATGGAGAAGGGAGCGGAAGTGAAGTGGGGGAAAATCTGGGAGCGGAGGAGAGCGGAGGGGAGCCGGAGGAGCGCGGTGGGGAGCGGAGGAGAGCGGAGGGAAGGGGAGTGTTCCAGACTGCCCAGTGCCATTAGAGACCAGACCCACGCCAGCCCACTTTGACTTGGCTCCTTGTGAGACCGCGACCGACGAGGGGAATGTCAAAATCTCACATTTTCCCCCTTCAGAGGCTTTGGAGCCATTGGGCCACATATACAAACAAACAGAAAGAAGTGTGTGTTGTGTGTGAGAGAGAGTGTGTGCTAGAGAGAGCAAGAGTGTCTCCGTGTACGTACGTGTGTGTGTGTGTGTGTGTGTGTGTGTGTGTGTGTGCGCGTGTGCGTGTCCGTGTGAGTTTGCGCAAGTGTGTGAAGACAGAGAGGAGTGTTTAAAGAGGTGGGTTTGTCAAAACACACTCGTCCTCAGGAATCCGTAGGAAATGCTTTGGATTTTTTCCCAGTGAACCTCAACAGGCCCAAGCCTCACCAGAAACAAACACACATTTGACACGGATTGAGAAAGATCGGGAAACAACCAGATTGAGTGTGTTCCAACAACAATGTGTCCAAAATCGACCGTAATTCAGAGAGTATTATAGACGTGATGACTTATTCTTGTTTATTATTAACCTTACAATACATCTGGGGCCACTCGTGACATATTGAATAATTTCAGGACTAGCATGTTTTTGACACAGTCTAGTGGTAGGGTTAGTACTGTCATGTGTTGGACACAGTCTAGTGGTAGGGTTAGTACTGTCATGTGTTGGACACAGTCTAGTGGTAGGGTTAGTACTGTCATGTGTTGGACACAGTCTAGTGGTAGGGTTAGTACTGTCATGTGTTGGACACAGTCTAGTGGTAGGGTTCGTACTGTCATGTGTTGGACACAGTCTAGTGGTAGGGTTAGTACTGTCATGTGTTGGACACAGTCTAGTGGTAGGGTTAGTACTCTCATGTGTTGGACACAGTCTAGTGGTGTTAGTACTGTCATGTGTTGGACACAGTCTAGTGGTACTGTCATGTGTTGGACACAGTCTAGTGGTAGGGTTAGTACTGTCATGTGTTGGACACAGTCTAGTGGTAGGGCTAGTACTGTCATGTGTTGGACACAGTCTAGTGGTAAAGGTAGTACTGTCATGTGTTGGACACAGTCTAGTGGTAGGGCTAGTACTGTCATGTGTTGGACACAGTCTAGTGGTAGGGCTAGTACTGTCATGTGTTGGACACAGTCTAGTGGTAGGGTTAGTACTGTCATGTGTTGGACACAAGTCTAGTGGTAGGGTTAGTACTGTCATGTGTTGGACACAGTCTAGTGGTAAAGGTAGTACTGTCATGTGTTGGACACAGTCTAGTGGTAGGGTTAGTACTGTCATGTGTTGGACACAGTCTAGTGGTAGGGTTAGTACTGTCATGTGTTGGACACAGTCTAGTGGTAGGGTTAGTACTGTCATGTGTTGGACACAGTCTAGTGGTAGGGCTAGTACTGTCATGTGTTGGACACAGTCTAGTGGTAAAGGTAGTACTGTCATGTGTTGGACACAGTCTAGTGGTAGGGCTAGTACTGTCATGTGTTGGACACAGTCTAGTGGTAGGGCTAGTACTGTCATGTGTTGGACACAGTCTAGTGGTAGGGTTAGTACTGTCATGTGTTGGACACAAGTCTAGTGGTAGGGTTAGTACTGTCATGTGTTGGACACAGTCTAGTGGTAGGGTTAGTACTGTCATGTGTTGGACACAGTCTAGTGGTAGGGTTAGTACTGTCATGTGTTGGACACAGTCTAGTGGTAGGGTTAGTACTGTCATGTGTTGGACACAGTCTAGTGGTAGGGTTAGTACTGTCATGTGTTGGACACAGTCTACTGTGTGTTACAAGTGGTAAAGGTAGTACTGTCATGTGTTGGACACAGTCTAGTGGTAGGGTTAGTACTGTCATGTGTTGGACACAGTCTAGTGGTAGGGTTAGTACTGTCATGTGTTGGACACAGTCTAGTGGTAGGGTTAGTACTGTCATGTGTTGGACACAGTCTAGTGGTAAAGGTAGTACTGTCATGTGTGCTCCCTCTCCAGCCTCTAGGTCACCAGGCTGCTCGTTATGGCACACCTGTTTACCATCGTTAAACGCACCTGCGCGTCATTAGACTCACCTGGACTCCATCACTTCCTTGATTACCTACTCAGAATATGTCAGAATATGTCACTCCCATTGGTTCCTTCCCCATGCATCATTATTTCTGTTTCAGTTTCCTGTCTGTGTGTTGTTCGTGTTTCGTTAATTTGTTTATTCAATTATGCACTCCCTGAACTTGAGCTTCCCAACTCCCAGCGCACTCGTTGTGTCAATTCTTACTCTGTGTGAGTAACTTTAAAGTAAAATTTCAAGCTTTTCTGTCAGTGGATAGATTTCACACTTGTTTTGTGTCACCGTGACTGCAAGGATAGAGATCTCAAACGTATGTGCTTGTGTGTGTCAGTACAGATATTGAAAACCGGTGACTAAATCAATGTAAAATGAGAGTATAAGTACGTCAGTCCAGGTTTAAAGAGGAAACATACATAGTATAGCCCAGCCTGAGGCTCCTAGCAGGAGGTTGACACACTCTCTAACTCCACACTGCTGTTTGTTCTTCCATTGGACATCCTGCTTGGTCAGACAGCTACAGTAGCAGCAACAGTATGACTTTCCTTTACTCCCTGTCCTGGCCCTTAGCCTCAGCCCTCCAAACCTCCAGACCTTTAGGCGTACATTACACTACCGTTCAAAAGTTTGGGGTCACTTAGAAATGTCCTTGTTTTTCATGAAAACTTAAATGAAATGAGTTGCAAAATGAATAGGAAATATAGTCAAGATGTTGACAAGGTTATAAATAATGATTTTTCACTGATATAATAATTGTGTCCTTCAAACTTTGCTTCGTCAAAGAATCCTCCATTTGCAGCAATTACAGCCCTGCAGACCTTTGGCATTCTAGTCGTCAATTTGTTGTGGTATTCTGAAGAGATTTCACCCCATGCTTCATGAAGCACCTCGCACAAGTTGGTTTGGCATGATTGGCACTTCTTATGTACCATACGGTCAAGCTGCTCCTACAACAACTCAATAGGGTTGAGATCCGGTGACTGTGCTGGACACTCCATTAAAAACAGAATACCAGCTGATTGCTTCTTCCTTAAATAGTTTTTGCATAGTTTGAAGCTGTGCTTTGGGTCATTATCCTGTTGTAGAAATTGTCTCCAATTAAGTGCCGTTCATAGGGTATGGCATGGTGTTGCAAAATGGAGTGATAGCCTTCCCTTTTCAAGATCCCTTTTACCCTGTACAAATCTCCCACTTTACCATCACCAAAACACCCCCAGACCATCACATTGCCTCCACAATGCTTGACAGATGGCGTCAAGCACTCCTACAGCATCTTTTAATTTTTTCTGTGTCTCACGAATGTTCTTCTTTGTGATCCAAACACCTCAAACTTAGGTTTGTCTGTCCATAACACTTTTTTCCAATTTTCCTGTCACACCTTGACCTTAGAGAGCTTTTTATGTCTCTATTTTGGTTTGGTCAGGGTGTGATTTGGGTGGGCATTCTATGTTCATTTTTCTATGTTTTGTATTTCTTTGTTTTGGCCGGGTATGGTTCTCAATCAGGGACAGCTGTCTATCGTTGTCTCTGATTGGGAACCATACTTAGGCAGCCCTTTTTCCCACCTGTCTTTGTGGGTAGTTGTCTTTGTTTGTTGGCACTATTTTGGATTGTTTATTGTTTTTGTCGGCGTCATATAAATAAAGGAATATGTACGCTCACCACGCTGCACCTTGGTCCTCTTCTTTCGACAGCCATGACACTTCCTCTGTCCAGTGTCTGTGTTCTTTTGCCCATCTTAATATTTTTTTTTTTTGGCCAGTCTGAGATATGGCTTTTTCTTTGCAATTCTGCCTAGAAGTCCAGCATCCTGGAGTTGCCTCTTCACTGTTGATGTTGAGACTGGTGTTTTGCGGGTACTATTTAATGAAGCAGCCAGTTGAGGACTTGTGAGGCGTCTGTTTCTCAAACTAGACACTCTAATGTACTTGTCCTCTTGCTCAGTTGTGCACGGGGCCTCCCACTCCTCTTTCTGTTCTGTGAAGGAAGTAGTACACAGTGTTGTACGAGCTTTTCAGTTTCTTGGCAATTTCTCGCATGGAATAGCATTAATTTCTCAGATCAAGAATAGACTGACGAGTTTTAGAAAAAAGTTAATTGTTTCTGGCCATTTTGAGCCTGTAATTGAACCCACAAATGCTAAAGCTCCAGATACTCAACTAATCTAAAGAAGGACAGTTTTGTTGATTCTTTAATCAGAATAACAGTTTTCAGCTGTGCTAACATAATTGCAAAAGTTTTCTAATGATCAATTAGCCTTTTAAAATGATAAACTTGGATTAGCTAGCACAAGATGCTATTGGAACACAGGAGTGATGGTTGGAGATAATGGGCCTCTGTACGCCTATGTAGAAATTCCATTAAAAAATCCGCTGTTTCCAGCTACAATAGTCATTTACAACATTAACAATGTCTACACTGTATTTCTGATCAATTTGATGTTGTTTTAATGGACAGAAAATGTGTTTTTCTTTCAAAAACATAGACATTTCTAAGTGACCCCAAACTTTTGAATGGTAATGTGTTTTTTTGTTTTTTTTTTCAGTTTTTTTTCACCTTTATGTAACCAGGTAGGCAAGTTGAGAACAAGTTCTCATCAACAATTGAGACCTAGCCAAGATAAAGCAAAGCAGTTCGACACATACAACAACACAGAGTTACACATGGAGTAAAACAAAAATACAGTCAATAATACAATAGAAAATAAGTCAATATACAATGTGAGCAAATGAGGTGAGATAAGGGAGGTAAAGGCAAAAAAAGGCCATGGTGGCAAAGTAAATACAATATAACAAGTAAAACACTGGAATGGTAGATTTGCAGTGGAAAAATGTGAAAAGTAGCAATAGAAATATTGGGGTGCAAAGGAGCAAAATAAATAAATAAATACAGTAGGGGAAGAGGTAGTTGTTTGGGCTAAATTATAGATGGGCTATGTACAGGTGCAGTAATCTGTGAGCTGCTCTGACAGCTGGTGCTTAAAGCTAGTGAGGGAGATAAGTGTTTCCAGTTTCAGAGATTTTAGTAGTTCATTCCAGTCATTGGCAGCAGAGAACTGGAAGGAGAGGCGGCCAAAGGAGGAATTGGTTTTGGGGGTGACCAGAGAGATAAACCTGCTGGAGCGCGTGCTACAGGTGGGTGTTGCTATGGTGACCAGCGAGCTGAGATAAGGGGGGACTTTACCTAGCAGGGTCTTATAGATGACCTGGAGCCAGTGGGTTTGGCGACGAGTATGAAGCGAGGGCCAGCCAACGAGAGCGTACAGGTCACAGTGGTGGGTAGTATATGGGGCTTTGGTGACAAAACGGATGGCATTGTGATAGACTGCATCCAATTTAGTAGGGTATTGGAGGGTATTTTGTAAATGACATCGCCGAAGTCGAGGATCGGTAGGATGGTCAGTTTTATGATGGTATGTTTGGCAGCATGAGTGAAGGATGCTTTGTTGCGAAATAGGAAGCCAATTCTAGATTTAACTTTGGATTGGAGATGTTTGATGTGAGTCTGGAAGGAGAGTTTTTTTGTTATTGTTTTTTTCACCTTTATTTAACCAGGTAGGCTAGTTGAGGACAAGTTCTCATTTGCAACTGCGACGTGGCCAAGATAAAGCATAGCAGTTCGACACATACAACAACACAGAGTTACACATGGAATGAACAAAACATACAGTCAATAATACAGTAGAAAAAAAGATGTACTGAGTGCAAATAAGGTCAAATAAGGGAGTTATTAAGGCAATAAATAGGCCATGGTGGCGAAGTAATTACAATATGGCAATTAAACACTGGAATGGTAGATGTGCCAAAGTTGGATGTGCAAGTAGAGATACTGTGGTGCAAAAGGAGCTAAATAAATAAATACAGTATGGGAATGAGGTAGATAGATGGGCTTTATACAGATGGGCTATGAACAAGTGCAGTGATCTGTGAGCTGCTCTGACAGCTGGTTCTTAAAGCTAGTGAGGGAGATGGGAATCTCCACTTCAGTGATTTTTGCAGTTCGTTCCAGTCAGTGGCAGCAGAGAACTGGAAGGAAAGGCGACCAAAGTAGGAATTGGCTTTGGGGGTGACCAGTGACATATACCTGCTGGAGTGTGTGCTACGGTAACCAGCAAGCTGACATAGGGCGGGACTTTACCTAGCAGAGACTTGTAGATAACCTGTAGCCAGTGGGTTTGGCGACGAGTATGAAGCGAGGGCCAGCCAACGAGAGCGTACAGGTCGCAGTGGTGGGTAGTATGTGGGGCTTTGGTGACAAAACGGATGGTAGGATAGACTACATCCAGTTTGCTGAGTAGAGTGTTGGAGGCTATTTTATAGATGACTACGCCAAAGTCAAGGATCGGTAGGATGGTCAGTCTTACGAGGGTATGTTTGGCAGCATGATTGAAGGAAGCTTTGTTGCGAAATAGGAAGCCGATTCTAGATTTAATTTTTGATTGGAGATGCTTAATGTGATTCTAGAAGGAGAGTTTACAGTCTAGCCAGACACCTAGGTATTTGTAGTTATCCACGTATTCTAAGTAGTGATGCTGGATGGGTGGGCAGGTGCGGGCAATGATCGGTTGAATAGCATGCATTTAGTTTTATTTGTGTTTAAGAGCAGTTGGAGGCCACGGAAGGAGAGTTGTATGGCATTGAAGCTCACCTGGAGGTTAGTTAACACAATGTATAAAGAGGTTCCAGAAGTAGACAGAATGGTGTCGTCTGCGTAGAGGTGGATTAGAGAATCACCAGCAATAAGAGCGACATCATTGATGTATACAGAGAAGAGAGTCCGCCCGAGAATTGAACCCTGTAGGCACCCCCATAGAGACTGCCAGAGGTCCGGACAACAGGCCCTTGAATTTGTCACACTGAGCTCTATCAGAGAAGTAGTTGGTGAACCAGGCGAGGCAATCATTTGAGAAACCAAGGCTGTTGAGTCTGCCAATAAGAATGTGGTGATTGACAGAGTCGAACGCCTTGAACAGGTCGATGAATACAGCTGCACAGTAATGTCTCTTATCAATGGCGGTTATGATATCGTTAAGGACCTTGAGCGTGGCTGAGCTCGGAAACCAGATTGCATAGCGGAGAAGGTACGATGTGATTCAAAATGGTCAGTAATCTGTTTGTTAACTTGGCTTTCGAAGACCTTAGAGATGCAGGGTAGGATAGATATAGGTCTGTAGCAGTTTGGGTCAAGAGTGTCCCCCCCTTTGAAGAGGGGGATGACCGCGGCAGCTTTCCAATCTTTGGGAATCTCAGACGATACAAAAGAGAGGTTGAACAGGCTAGTAATAGGGGTTGCAACAATTTCGGCAGATCATTTAACTTCTTCGATATAGGGGGCGCTCTTTTAATTTTTGGATAAAAAAACGTTCCCGTTTTAAACAAGATATTTCATCACGAAAAGATGCTCGACTATGCATATAATTTACAGCTTTGGAAAGAAAACACTCTGACGTTTCCAAATCTGCAAAGATATTATCTGTGAGTGCCACAGAACTGATGCTACAGGCGAAACCAAGATGAAATTTCAAACAGGAAATGCCCCAGATTTTGAATGCGCTTTGTTCCAATGTCTCCTTATATGGCTGTGAATGCGCAAGGAATGAGCCTACACTCTCTGTCGTTTCCCCAAGGTGTCTGCAGCATTGTGACATATTTGTAGGCATATCATTGGAAGATTGACCATAAGAGACTACATTTACCAGGTGCCCCGCTTGGTGTCCTCCGTTGCAATTATTGCGCAATCTCCAGCTGCGTGTATTTTACCATTTGCTTCAGAGGAGAAACCAAACTGCCACGAATGACTTATCATTGAATAGATATGTGAAAAACACCTTGAGGATTGATTCTAAACAACGTTTGCCATGTTTCTGTCGATATTTTGGAGTTAATTTGGAAAAAAGTTTGGCGTTGTAATGACTGAGTTTTCTGGGTTTTTTCTTAGCCAAACGTGATGAACAAAACAGAGCGATTTCTCCTACACAAATAATATTTTTGGAAAAACTGAACATTTGCTATCTAACTGAGAGTCTCCTCATTGAAAACATTCGAAGTTCTTCAAAGGTAAATGATTTTATTTGAATGCTTTTCTTGTTTTTGTGAAAATGTTGCCTGCTGAATGCTAGGCTTAATGCTATGCTAGCTATCAATACTCTTACACAAATGCTTGTGTAGCTATGGTTGAAAAGCATATTTTGAAAATCTGAGATGACAGTGTTGTTAACAAAAGGCTAAGCTTGTGAGCCAATATATTTATTTCATTTAATTTGCGATTTTCATGAATAGTTAACGTTGCGTTATGGTAATGAGCTTGAGGCTATAATTACGCTCCCGGATACGGGATTGCTCGACGCAATAGGTTAAGAAAGAGAGGGTCCAGATTGTCTAGCCCGGCTGATTTGTAGGGGTCCAGATTTTGCAGCTCTTTCAGAACATCAGCTATCTGGATATGGGTGAAGAAGAAATGGTGGGGGCTTGGGCGGGTTGCTGTGGAGGGTGCCGGGCAGTTGACCGGGGTAGGGGTGGCCAGGTGGAAAGCATGGCCAGCCGTAAAGAAATGCTTATTGAAATTCTCAATTCTAGTGGATTTGTCGGTTGTAACAGTGTTTCCTAGCCTGAGAGCAGTGGGCAGCTGGGAGGAGGTGCTCTTATTCTCCATGGACTTTACAGTGACCCATAACTTTTTTGAGTTTGTGTTGCAAGAAGCAAATTTCTGCTTGAAAAAGCTAGCCTTGGCTTTTCTAACTGCCTGTGTATATTGGTTTCTAACTTCCCTGAAAGTTGCACAACACGGGGGCTGTTCGATGCTAATGCAGAACGCCATAGGATGTTTTTGTGTTGGTTAAGGGCAGTCAGGTCTGGAGAGAACCAAGGGCTATATCTGTTCCTGGTTCTAAATTTCTTAAATGGGGCATGCTTATTTAAGATGGTGAGGAAGGCATTTAAAAAAAAAACAGGTCAATATCCTTCCAGGATACCCCGGCCAGGTCGATTAGAAAGGCCTGCTAGCTGAAGTGTTTCAGGGAGCGTTTGACAGTGATGAGTGGAGGTCGTTCGACCGCTGACCCATTACGGATGCAGGCAATGAGGCAGTGATCGCTGAGATCTTGGTTGAAAACGGGCAGAGGTGTAATGTATGTATGTATGTATTTATGTCTGTATGTATGGACATATGTATGGGGCCCTTGTTCTTAACTGGAAATGTAGCTGGAAGTACACGTGAGCAACTCACTCTCACCCAAATTTCCCATCGACATTAATACTTAATATAGGCAAGAGTATGATGTAGTGACACACATACACTGTGTGGTAGAATTATGTGATTGATAAGACATGAAAGTATATTAAATAAATGAAAAGATTTGTTAGCAGAGAGGGAAATCTACAAAAAAGTTTGAGGTTTGGGTCCATTCTCACCTTCTTGGTGGCCTCCCCCTCTCCCCGTGGGCTACAGGGGGCTGGTGTCCACAGCATGCTGGGAGCGATGCACACAGACAGATTGAAGGCATTCATCTGGTTGTCTTCTGCATTTCCTTGGATACAGTGGAGCACGGCAACCACGTGTCTGAGAAGCAATAGGTTTTCACTGGGCAGAAGATGGACTAACCTGAGGTGGGGGACGACGACAAAAAAATCAGTGATGAAAACACAACATTGACAACATCTGGTAAGACTGGATGTGTCAGACAAAGATTTAAATAGTGGGCAGAGAATGATGAGGGTGATCTTTGTTTTTCCTATGTGTTTGTGAAGGTGCGTTACGGGAAGTGTCAGTACCTATGGATGGCTAGCCATTTCTCCTCTTGCTCCTCTCTCTCCATCACTCCAACCCACTGCTCATACAGATCCACACAAAGCAGACTGCCTGGAACGTTCCGCAGGAAGTCCTGTTGGGGGACACAACCACAGGGACACAATTTAGGTTAGAATACCCCTTAAAAACTTATGTGAATATATTGAAGCAACATCTCAAGACATCAGTCAGGAAGTTAAAGCTTGGTCGCAAATGGGTCTTTCAAATGGACAATGACCTCAAGCATACTTCCAAAGTTGTGGCAAAATGGCTTAAGGACAACAAAGTCAAGGTATTGGAGTGGCCATCACAAAGCCCTGACCTCAATCCTATAGAAAATGTGTGGGCAGAACTGAAAAAGTGTGTGTGAGCAAGGAGGCCTACAAACCTGTCTCAGTTACACCAGCTCTGTCAGGAGGAATGGGCCAAAATTCACCCAGCTTATTGTGGTAAGCTTGTGGAAGGCTACCCGAAATTTTTGACCCAAGTTAAACAATGTAAAGGCAATGCCAATCAAATACTATTTGAGTGTATGTAAACTTCTGACCCACTGGGAATGTGATGAAAGAAATAAAAGCTGAAATAAATCATTCTCTCTACTATTATTCTGACATTTCACATTCTTAAAATAAAGTGGTGACCCTAACTGACCTAAGACAGGTCATTTTTACTTGGATTAAATGTAAGGAATTGTGAAGAACTGAGTTTAAATGTATTGGCCTAAGGTGTATGTAAACTTCCGACTTCAACTGTATGCTTCTTTTCTGTAGAGATGATATGAATCCTGAAAATATGGCACATAAAGTAGAACAGAATGCTATGAAAGAATCTGTGCAACTCAACTATTATGCAGTAATATTTTAGAGTAGTTGAAAGATGGCACAACCAGGTGTGTTTTACTGAAGCAATCTATCCTTTTACACTCAACGTTGTTTGTTTGTCAGCTCAGTTGTTTTCAGTTTGTTGGCTAGGATTGGGTATAGTAATAAAGTAATATGCCTAACTGAACAGCAGCATGTGTTCTGTGTGTGTGTGTGTGTGTGTGTGTCCTGTTCTGTCTGATCAAATACAGCTACAGGTTTCCAGTAAAGCCTCCCAACATGTGCTTTGAATTGAGTGTGTTTTTCTACCTAAGCTTTGTCTTCCACTCCAATCACTTCACTACTTTCTGTCTGTCTAAGACTTTCTATGATTTCACACACACACAGACACACACACACACACACACACACACACACACACACACACACACACACACACACACACTGGATATGGCGGTGAATATGTGTGTCTACAGCTGTGTTAGCTCTGTGCTGTGAATTATTCTAATGTGTTGAAGCAGGATGAAACAGATCCTTCAAACCTCCTCTCTCTCATGTCCCATTTTATCTGATCTGACAAGCCTGGCTAAACCCTTTAAACTCTGATTAATACAAAAGGACCCTGGTGTGTGTGTGTGTGCTTGCTTGCATTCTGTCCTACCTTGAAGACTGCGGCGGTGACGAACACAGACTCGTGTGTGAGTGTGTGTGTGTCCTCTGTCCCATTGTCCAGTCTGTCTCTCAGCTCTCTGCAGGCTTTGGCCCCTGCAGAGCGACGGAATATACCCCTGGTGTAGGGACCCTCCTGGTACAGAAACACCAGCATGTCCATGACAGGTTTGGGCAGGGTGTGGTCAGGGCGGCAGACGGAACTGAGAGACCGTCCGAACAGGCGTCCCGGGGTGGGGGACAGGGAGGTGGGGGACAGGGGGACACCGTCCAGTTGGCTACTGGACCCCCTCCAGAAGGCCCAGTTTATCAACAACCTCTTCCTCTTAACAGACTTCTGACCTGGCTCTATAGGGAGAGAGAGAAGCAGGCATTGATTCAGAAAGAGACGTAACTAGAGAGGGGTCTGAGTCTAATGGGGTGGAGATGGAGCAGTCTGTCTGGAGAGAGAGAGAGCTAGAGAGAGACAGAGAAAGAAAACGTGTTTGTGTGTGCTTAGTGAAACCAGATTTCTGAGACTTGGTATATCATGTTAAGTAGCTGTGAGTCCTTTGGAATTATTTCCAAAGGAAATAAAAAATGTAAAAAAGTATGAAATAAGTATTGTGAACCCTTTGGAATTATTTGGATTTCTGCATAAATTGGTCATCAAACTTGATCTGATCTTCATCTAAGTCACAAAAATAGCAAACATTGTGTGCTTAAACTAATAACACAAAAATTATTGTATTTTTCTTGTCTATATTGAATACATAACTTAAATATTCACGGTGTAGGTCGGACAAAGTATGTGAGCCCCTAGGCTAATGAATTGGAGTCAGGATTGGAGTCAGGACTCAGCTAACATGGAGTCCAATCAATGAGACGAGATTGGAAAAATTGGTTACAGCTGCCTTGCCCTATAAAAAACACTCACAACATTTCAGTTTGCTCTTCACAAGGAGCATTGCCTGATGTGATCCATGCATCAAACAAAAGAGATCTCAGAAGACCTCAGAAGACTTGTATAAAGCTGGAAAGGGTTACACAGGTATCTCTGAAAGCCTTGATGTTCATCTGTCCATGGTAAGACAAATTGTCTATAAATTGAGAAAGTTCAGCACTGTTGCTACTATCCCTAGGAGTGACAGTCCTGCAAAGATGACTGCACGAGCACAGCGCAGAATGCAGAATGCTCAATGAGGTTAAGAAGAATCCTAGAGTGTCAGCTAAAGACTTCTCTGGAACATGCTAACATCTCTGTTGACGAGTCTACGATATGTAAAACACTAAACAAAAATGGTGTTCATGGGAGGACACCACGGAAGAAGCCCCTGCTGTCCAAAAAAAGCATTGCTGCACGTCTGAAGTTTGCAAAAGTGCACCTGGATGTTCCACAGTACTACTGGCAAAATATTATGTGGACAGATTAAACTCGGGGCGGCAGGGTAGCCTAGTGGTTAGAGCGTTGGACTAGTAACCGGAAGGTTGCAAATTCAAATCCCCGAGCTGACAAGGTACAAATCTGTCGTTCTGCCCCTGAACAGGCAGTTAACCCACTGTTCCTAGGCCGTCATTGAAAATAAGAATTTGTTCTTAACTGACTTGCCTAGTTAAATAAAGGTAAAAAAAAAACAATAAAAAAACAACTCCAGTTGAGTTGTTTAGAAGGAACAATGTAGAAAAAAAGGCATAGCACACCAACATCAAAACCTCATCCCAACTGTAAAGTACGGTGGAGGGAGCATCATGGTTTGGGGCTGCTTTGCTGCCTCTGGGCCTGGACAGCTTTCTATCTTCGACAGAAAAATGAATTCCCAAGTTTATCAAGACATTTTGCAGGAGAATGCAATTTGTCTGCAAATTGAAGCTCAACAGAAGTTGGGTGATGCAACAGGACAACGACCCAAAACACAGAAGTAAATCAACAACAGAATGGCTTCAACAGAAGAAAATATACCTTCTGTAGTGGCCCAGTCAGAGTCCTGACCTCAACCCGATTGAGATGCTGTGACATGACCTCAAGAAAACAGTTTACACCAGACATCCCAAGAATATTGCTGAACTGAAACAGTTTTGTAAAGAGGAATGGTCCAAAATTCCTCCTGACCGTTGTGGAGGTCTGATCCGCAACTACAGAAAACGTTTGGTTGAGGTTATTGTTTCCAAAGGAGGGTCAACCAGTTATTAAATCCAAGGGTTCACATACTTTTCCCACCCTGCACTGTGAATGTTTACACAGTGTGTTCAATAAATACATGAAAATGTATAATTGTTTGTGTGTTACTAGTTTAAGCAGACTGTGTTTGTCTAATGTTGTGACCTAGATAAAGGTCAGATCAAAAGTTTATGACCAGTTTATGCAGAAATCCATGTATTTCCAAAGGGTTCACATACTTTTTCTTGCCACTGTATGTTACATACCGTGTGTGTCTATGTACAGTACCAGTCAAAAGTTTGGACACACCTACTCATTGAAGGGTTTTTCTTTATTGTTACTATTTTCTACTTTGCAGAGTAATATTGAAGTCATCAAAACGATGAAATAACACATACGGAATCATATAGTAACCAAAAAAGTGTTCAACAAATCAAAATAATGTCCATTGCTTGTGTTTCTTGGCCCAAGCAAGTCTCTTCTTATTATTTGTGTCCTTCAGTAGTGGTTTATTTGCAGCAATTCGACCATGAAGACCTGATTCACGCAATCTCCTCTGAACAATTGATGTTGAGATGTGTCTGTTACTTGAACTCTGTGAAGCATTTATTTGGGCTGCAATTGCTGAGGCTGGTAACTCTAATGAACTTATTCTCATGTCTTAAAGTAATGATGGACTATTGTTTCTCTTTGGTTATTTGAGCACTTGTTCATTGGAATGCAGTCCAGGTGACTACCTTATGAAGCTGGTTGAGAGAATGCCAAGAGTGTGCAAAGCTGTCATCAAGGCAAAGGTTGGCTACTTTGAAGAATCTCAAATATAAAATATATTTTGATTTGTTGAACACTTTTTTGGTTACTACATGATTCCATATGTGTTATTTCATAGTTTTGATGTCTTCACTATTATTCTACAATGTAGAAAATAGTAAAAAAAAATAAAATAAAGAAAAACCCATGAATGAGTATGTGTGTCCAAACTTTTGACTGGTACTGTATGTTTGACAGACTATGAGCTCTCTGTCTGTGTGTTTATTTGAGTTACATTGCGCGTGTGGGTACCTGTTTGTCTGTCTACTTGGACTTTCTGGATAAAAACATTAAATGTGTGTGAAGCACAGTTTATACTGTGTTTATAAGGGTGGGGGGTGGACAATAAAAGGCCCTTCCACATTAGCGGCACAACACCCCTAGCTGCCCAGGACCCTGCACGTTCAAATCAGACTTTAACACTCCAGCTTTACACTCAGTTACATTTTGGAATCCAAATCAAAACAACATTGTTATAGAGCCGCTCCAACATTCTTAAACGAGCCCAAGCATCGTTAAATGTTTATAAAGTTGTAAATCACGCATCACTATATACCAGTGTGAGAAATCTTGGAGAGGGGGAATATTTAAAGGAGAGGGAACGAGGGGGAGAGAAAGAGAGAGAGGGCTGGTTGTATGGGCAATGTTATGATCCTTTTATGGATTTTAATGGATCCATTTGGGTTTGTTGCAAAACAGATGCCATATTTCTCTCCTAGCCAATAAAAACCTTTCATTTTCTGGATGGATGGGTAAAAATATTTGGTGTCATAGCAGAGTTGACACACAAATCCATCAGTGACACCCTTCGCCATGTTTGTAAAACACTTGTTAGATGGAAATAATTAGGCTGGTGTAGCGAATATTGGACGGTGTGGTTAAATGGAGGCTTATGTAAGAACTTGACGGGGATAGAGAGGAATCTGAGGGTCTTGTGGGTGATTCAGTGGAGCGTCCTCAATGAGCATCCTGGAACACATTCTCACACACACTCTCTCTATATTCTCTCTCTCTCTCTCTCTCTCTGTCTCTCTCTCATTCCGTACTTTCAGAGAGAAAGACGTATGAGGGAAAAGAAGGAGGTATTAAGTAAACAAGTGCAAAAAAGGGATGCGACACATTTTTGAAGGAAACGTAAACCTTTTTTTCTGTTAATCCGTTCACTGTCGGTAAGGAGTCTCATACCTATGAGCGGAGCCTGTCTGAGGTCCACCCGGCTGGGCTTGAGGATGAACTGGCACTGGGTGTCTGGAGGGAGACACTGGTCCAGCAGCATCGTCCCCTGGTCCTCCTCCAGAGGAGGAATCGCATCCTTCCCTCCATCTCCTCCTGCTCCCACATTACGAATGTGACTCATCTTGATACTGAAGGGAAACTCGTGCCCTGAAGGGTTAGAGAGGAGAGGGTCAGGAGGTTAGACGTCAGGGGACGTGAGTCTGTCCTGAGATGTGACCAGACCAGGTTTACAGTATTCAGCTAGTCTTTTCCCTACCTCGTCGTTAACGGGAGGAAGAATACCAAAGCAGAGCAACTTTTGACCGCGGAGTAAAGAGATGGAGTAGGTAGAAGTTGCCCCTGACCACTGATTAAGGTGTATGCTGGGTGTAAAAGGGCTGAGTAGGGTTGGGTAATGGAGGTAAACTCACCAATCAGAGGATAGGGGGAGTCATCCTTATAGGAGCTCATCCACAACTGGTGGTCTTTCACACAGCCCTAGAGAGAGAGAGAGAGAGAGAGAGAGAGAGAGAGAGAGAGAGAGAGAGAGAGAGAGAGAGAGAGAGAGAGAGAGAGAGAGAGAGAGAGAGAGAGAGAGAGAGAGAGAGAGAGAGAGAGAGAGAGAGAGAGAGAGAGAGAGAGAGAGAGAGAGAGAGAGAGAGAGAGAGAGAGAGAGAGAGAGAGAGAGAGAGAGAGAGAGAGAGAGAGAGAATGGCACCAAAGAACACACTTCCAAAACAAAACATACCCACTCACACACACAAGCACACACACTCAGAAACAAGCGCACACACTTACCGAAATGCCAAACAGCTGTAGTGCCATTCGGATTACATCAGTGGTGCTGTCGGAATTACTGACAGCTAGAGTCTTAGCCTGGGGAAAAGCACAAAAACATTCAATAAATTAACACAAGCACACACACAACCATGAAAGAACCCCCACACACACACAGACCTGCACCACCGCATTCGTAAGCTTACATAAGCACAATTCCCAATGTCCTTTGCAAATATTTTCAAAGGAATTGTCTTGGGGTCATCCTTCTCTTTCTCTTCATTTATTCGACTGGAGGAATGAAGGAAGTCAGAATTAGAAAATAACACTTTATTTCACACAAGCCATACTTCTAGTCTATTCTATACTGAAGTCAAGCCATAAAATATTACTGTCAGAGTAAGTTATGAAAAATATAGTCTCCCGTCAATTTTAGTTACCTTTTGATGAGAGAAAGCCACTTCTCCTTGTGCTCCACAGAACTGCAGACAGAGGAGACCGAAAATAAGAAGGGGAAATGAAGTCGGATAACCATCTTATTTTTCTCATCTTCTCTTACATAATGTGTCCCTGTAAAACTGCATAGTTCCTATGAATTCCTGGTGTCAAGGCATATAGTGTGTGTGTGGGATATTTTGAAATCCCTGACTCTCTGTGGTCAGAGTAAGGGGGGATTACGATTAGGAATATGACCCAGGTTGTGGTGTGGTGGAGGGTTAAGAATTTACTGTTCTAGTGGTTGTTACTTGTTCTGAGACACAGTATAACAAGTCCTGTACTGTACTGTGCTGTGCATACTCAATTAGGATTTATTAAAGGGATTTCTCACTATAAGTACAGAGTATACAGTAATAATACACTAACCAGTGCTTTCATACATAGGTGTGTGTGTGTGTGTGTGTGTGTGTGTGTGTGTGTGTGTGTGTGTGTGTGTGGGTGCGTGTGTGGGTGCGCGTGTGTGTGTACCTGAATGTGGCGACACAGTTGAAAGTGGGCCAGCCCATGACAAAGCTCCTTTCTGGACTGGTGGTGCCTTCACACACATCCTCCATACAGCCTGCTGTCCACATCTCACACATACGCACCTGAGCCTTCAGCTTGAAGTGTGTGGACGACCTGCAGGAAACACAAGAGGGTCACAAACAGTTTAATATACTAGCACACACACACACTGAATCACATATTTCTGAGCACATACAGTACATTAATTAATATCCATGGTCGAATTCTCAACATTCCTACATTATATATATATTTTCTACATTGTTGAATAATGGTGAAGACATCAAAACTATGAAATAACACTTATGGAATCATGTAGTAACCCAAACATTTAAGATTCTTCAAAGTAACCACCCTTTAACTTGATGACAGCTTTCCACTCTCGAATTGCCAGGGTCGAGAGGAGTTGTAGCCATCAGCGTGCCCCGGAGACGGGGCGAGCCATGCAGTAAACCACGTCACACCAGCACCCATGGTCCCGGGGAAAGTCAACGGTCACGACACCCACGCTCTGTTCAATTCCGGGAGTGTGGTAACGCTCGTACAAGCGTGCCTGCTGGCCCATCCTACCAACCATGGTGAGGAGATGTCCGTCTCCTGTGTCCACGGCAACACCAAGCGGTATTCGACCGGGCAGGCCACCATCGTGATGCCACAAGGGAGCTGCCAGATGGTGGTAGGTGCCGTACCTGAATTGTCCAGTACCCCTCCTTGTGGGACGAGATTGTCCTCTGTTCACGGAACTGTGGAGGCACAAGCTTGGAAAAAGAGTACAAGCCGGCGACCGACGAGAGCACTGTCGGACTGCCACCTGTTTGACCCCGAAGCAAGTGGTTGCCAGCCCCGGGTCTTCGGACCAGGAGTCGGGGATCCAAGGGGGCGCCGGAACCAACCTCACCTGGTGAACAACCGGAGGAGGAACCCATGCCCCCCCTCCTCAATATCGAGGGACCCGCAGAGATACCTGCCCTGAGACCCCTGGGGGTACAGTTTGGGACCACCCAGTGGGACGATCCAAACTTGAAAGCCGCCGCGGCCCAGGTGATAGTGGTGGATGGCCAGCTGTTGTATCAGGTGTTGCACGAACAGGGGGAACTTCAAAAAGTGTTGTTGCTGACCCGCCAGTACGTCGGAACTGTTCTTCAGCTGGTCCACACTTATTTGTTGGGGGCCCACCTGGGAATGGAGAAAACCTGGGAACGGATCACCGCACGGTTCCACTGGCCAGGATTTTAAATGTATTTATTTAACCTTTATTTAAGTTGGCAAGTCAGTTAAGAACAAATTCTTATTTACAATGACGGCTTACCAAAAGGAAAAAAGGCCTCCTGCGGAGACGTGGGCCTGGGATAAAAATAAATAAATAAATCCAATATGAATATAGGACAAAACACACATCATGACAAGAGAGACAACACAACACTACATAAAGAGAAACCTAAGACAACAACATAGCAAGGCAGCAACACATGACAACACAGCATGGTAGCAGCACAACATAACATAACGACAACATGGTAGCAACACAACAAGGTAGCAGCACAAAACATGGTACAAATATTATTGGGCACAGACAACAGCACAAAGGGCAAGAAGGTAGAGACAACAATACATCACACAAAGCAGCCGCAACTGTCAGTAAGAGTGTCCATGATTGAGTCTTTGAATGAAGAGATTAAGATAAAACTGTCCAGTTTGAGTGTTTGTTGCAGCTCGTTCCAGTCGCTAGCTACAGCGAACTGAAAAGAGGAGCGACCCGGGGATGTGTGGGCTTTGGAGACCTTTAACAGAATGTGACTGGCAGAACGGGTGTTGTATGTGGAGAATGAGGGTTGCAGTAGATATCTCAGATAGGGGAAGTGAGGCCTAAGAGGGATTTATAAATAAGCATCAACCAGTGGATCTTGTGACGGGTATACAGAGATGACCAGTTTACAGAGGAGTATAGAGTGCAGTGATGTGTCCTATAAGGGGCATTGGTGACAAATCTGATGGCCGAATGGTAAAGAACATCTAGCCGCTCGAAAGCACCCTTACCTGCTGATCTATAAATGATGTCTCTGTAATCTAGCATGGGTAGGAAGGTCATCTGAATCAGGGTTAGTTTGGCAGCTGGGGTGAAAGAGGAGCGATTAAGATAGAGGAAACCAAGTCTAGATTCAACTTAGCCTGCAGCTTTGATATGTGCTGAGAGAAGGACAGTGCACCGTCTAGCCATACTCCCAAGTACTTGTATAAGCCTAAACCCTCAGAGGTAGTAATAACACCTGTGGGAAGAGGGGCATTCTTCTTACCAAACCACATGACCTTTGTTTTGGTGGTGTTCAGAACAAGGATATGGGTAGAGAAAGTTTGTTGGACACTAAGAAAGCTTTGTTGTAGAGCATTTAACACAAAATCCGGGGAGGGGCCAGCTGAGAATAAGACTGTATCATCAGCATATAAATGGATGAGAGAGCTTCCTACTGCCTGAGCTATGTTGTTGATGTAAATTGAAAAGAGCGTGGGGCCTAGGATTGATCCTTGGGGTACTCCCTTGGTGACAGGCAGTGGCTGAGACAGCAGATTTTCTGACTTTATACACTGAACTCTTTGAGAGAGGTAGTTAGCAAACCAGGCCAAAGACACCTCAGAGACACCAGTACTCCCACAAGAATGGAATGGTCTAGTGTATCAAAAGCTTTGGCCAAGTACATAAAAATAGCAACACCGTCTTGCTTAGAATCAAGGGCAATGGTGATATCATTGAGGACTTTTAAGGTTGCAGTGACACATCCATAACCTGAGCTGAAACCAGATTGCATACCAGAGCAAATACTATAGACATCAAGAAAGCCAGTCAGTTGATTATTGACAGGTTTTCCAACACTTTTGATAAACAAGGCAAAATAGAAATAGGCCTAAAACAGTTAAGATCAGTTTGATCTCCCCCTTTAAATAAAGGATGAACTGTGGCTGCCTTCCAAGCAATGGGAACCTCCCCAGACAGGTGAGACAGGTGAGACAGGTTAAAAAGGTTGGAGATAGGCTTAGCGATGATAGGAGCAGCAACCTTAAAGAAGAAAGGGTCTAGTTTTGGGGTCAAGTTTACATAGCTCGTTTATTACCTCGGACTCAGTGACTGCCTGCAGGGAGAAACTTTGTAGAGAGGCAGTGGGAAAAGAGGGAGAAGCATCGGGGAAAGTCGCATTAGAAGGGGTGAGAGATGAGGAAATGTTGGACGGACAGGGAGGCATGGCTGAGTCAAATAGGAATCCTGACTTTTGAAGTGGTGATTACAGAGCTCAGCTATGTGCTTCTTTCAGTAACAACCACATCATCAACATTAAGGAACATGGGCAGCTGTGAGGAGGAGGGTTTATTCTCCAGGTCTTTAACTGTTTTCCAGAACTTCTTGGGGTTAGACCCACAGGGAAGGAACTGCTCCTTAAAGTAACTAACTTTGGCCTTCCGGATATCCTGAGTGCACTTATTTCTCATTCGCCTGAACGATAGCCAGGGATGAGGTGGGCCGTGGAAGACTATTGCTGCAGCTGCCTGGAGTGTCAAATCACCACCCCAAAAGCACACTTCCGGAACCCACTGGTTCCTCTTCCGATCATCGGAGTGCCATTTGAACGCATCGCCATGGACGTAGTGGGCCCCTGGAAAAAATGGCTTGAGGACACCTGTTCATCCTGGTGATAGTAGATTATGCGACCCGATATCCAGAGGCCATTCCCCTAAGGCAGCAGTCTCCAAGGGAATCGCCGGGAGCTGGTCCACCACTTCAGCCGGGTGGGCATCCCGAACAAGATTCTGACTGACCAAGATACCGAGTTCATGTCCCAACTAATGAAAGATTTGTGTGCTCTCTTATGGATAAAGCAGATCCGGAACTCCGTCTTTCATCCGGAGACGGATGGGCTCATCAAGCGGTTAAACAAGAAGCTCAAACAAATGTTGCGGAAGGTCATTGAGCGGGACAGGAAGAACTGGGACCAGCTACTACCCCACCTAATGTTCTCGATCCGAGAAGTGCCCCATTCTCCACTGAGTTTTCCCCCTTTTAACTCCTCTATGGGAGGAGACCATGCAGCCTACTATATCTTGGCAAGGAGGTGTGGGAAGCCCAGCCAACCTCCTTACGCAGTGTGGTGGAACATGTATAGACGATGAGGGAGTGGATAACAGCCATATGGCCATTGGTAGGGGAACATATGGAGAAGGCCCAGTGCGCCCAAGCCGGGGTACCCATCCCCGAGAGTTCCATGTGGGTGACATGGTGTTCATTATAATCCCCACCACAGAAAGTAAGTTCCGGACAATACGGCACTGGCCATACGAGGTGAAAGAGAAGCTGGGACCCATAAATTACTGCGTACGGCAGCCGGGGAGACGGAAACCCCAACAGATTTACCACGTGAATCAATTGAAGAGGTGGCACGTAAGGACAGCCTTGGCAGTGTTGTGGACAAAACCCGGGATATCAACTGGTCCTGAGCAATGAGGACCTCAAACTGGCCCAGAAGCAAGCGATCCAGGAGCTCATCTGTCACGCCTTGACCTTAGTTATCTTTGTTTTCTTTATTATTTTGGTTAGGTCAGGGTGTGACGAGGGTGGTATGTGTGTTTTTGTCTAGGTAAATGTAGGTCTATGGTGGTCTGAATTGGTTCCCAATCAGAGGCAGCTGTTTATCGTTGTCTCTGATTGGGGATCCTATTTAGGTTGCCATTTTCCATTTTGGTTTTGTGGGTTATTGTCTATGTACAGTTGCCTGTCAGCACTCGTGTCTTATAGCTTCACGGTTGTTTTGTTGTTTAGCTAGTTTGTTTAGTGTTCTTCGTCTAAATAAAGAAGAATGTATTCTTATCACGCTGCGCCTTTTTCTCCTCGTTACGACGAACGTGACATCATCGATCGGAACACCAACGTGTTTTCCGAGAAGCTGGGACGAACGACCCTCATTCAACACCACGTCCTCACCCAGCCTGGATAAACGGTACAAGGTGGAGTACCTGTGGTATTTGATTGGATGTGGGAACGTCAAGCTCCAGGAGAGGAAGGTCCAGGCGGTTTGTGACTAGCCCATTCCCCGCACCAAGACACAGGTCAAGTCCTTCCTGGGGCTGGCGGGATACTATAGCGGGTTTATCCCCAACTTTGCGGCTATAACCTCTACCCTTACCGATCTGACCAGGGCCTGCCTCCCGAAAACAATGAAGTGGTCAGATGAGGCCAAAGCGGCTTCAGGCGCTTGAAGGAAGCCCTGTGCTCCCATTCGGTTCTCGTGAGGCCCGATTTCCAGGTACCAATGCTGCTGCAGACGAGGCCTGGTGACAGATGGAGTTAACATCACGGGGCAGTGGCTCCCTCTGCTGGATGTGTCAGGTCTCGAACTGGTCCTTTTCTTTATTGGTTTAAATAAATACCCTTGAAACTGAGGTATAACACTAGTCCGTGTCTGATTTGTGTAAACGTCTAGATCAAACCCCCTGTTCTGCCACAAGACACATAAACACATAAATAAACCTATATACTGTACACATGTCTCTGTCTGTGCACACGTGCACACCTCCGATACACACACGTACTCCTTGCTAACTTCCTAGCCTACTATTTTTCACCCATAATGTAATTATAGCTGTCTCCACTGTATGGGTCAGCTCCACCCAGGGGCACGTGATGTTGAATATAGGTTGGAGAGAGAGGCCCAGTTCTGCTGACACAACATCTCAGCAACATTGGTTCAACACCCTGATCGTTGCCTGAAGGTTGTGTTGTGGGTGGGGAGCCCCTCGGTGGTCTTTGATCTGGGATGGATCAGAAGGATTTGATTGGCTGAGAGGTAATTATAGGCTGGATAGGAGCGATGGAGGGATGGAGTAGAGGAAAGATGGGATAAGAGAGGGATATGTCTCACAGACCTGGAACGGGTGTTTTTAGACTTGCTGGAGGGAAAAGAGATGGAATGCTGTTTTTAGCCCCCCCTCTCTCTCTCTCTCTCTCTCTCTCTCACTCACTCACTCACTCACACACTCACACACTCACACACACACACACACACACACACACACACACACACACACACACACACACACACACACACACACACACACAGACAGACACAGAGAGAGACTCACTTGGCCTTGGCGATAAGGAGTGTGTCAGTGAAGAGAAAGAGGTGTCTCTCCTGTGTCTGTAAACCGGTCTGCAGCTGGGTGTGGGCGTGGGCCAGGAACACCCTCCATGGAGAGAGGAACGCCTGCACCAGGGGACACTTCTCTGGGCTGACTGGGGACAGGCAGTTCTCCCTGTCAACACACACATCACACACTGTTAGAATAATCAGGTCATCAGACAGTAGAGGGGTCATTTCACGTTGGCTCCCAATGGGCCAATGGGTCAGGAGGATAACTGTTTGGGGTCAGAATGAGAGGAGGTGTGGGTCCCCTGGGTTGAGTTTATGGATGAACCCTGTGGTCATACAATTACACATGCAAAGACACACAGAAGCACACAGATATAACCTCTGTATCAGGTTCTAGGGAAAGATACGTCTTTCTGAATGATGTCAATATCTGCCATGGGCAAGTACAGCAGATGGAACAAGTTGGCCTTTTTCCAGGAACAACGGAAATAGTTGCAGGGCTCTGTCCTTTCCTGTTTACAGCAGGCAGTAAGATCGGATTCTCAGCTCACATTCGAGAGATAATGGCCCTGTACACACACGGGTGCACACACAAATATTCCTAACCACCAACCCCAGAGAACTCCCTTCAAACAGTTTCTTCCTAACACTGGGAAGAACCAAAAGCTTGGCATCAAATATCCCTGCACACTCATTTTACAGATCAGTGTAATTAATCAGTTATGTATTGTAATTACCTAATGAAAGACAGAGTGACTCCGACGTGCCTTGGTCTTTCTATGTTTTTAAAACTCTTCCTATTCCAAAAAGAGTGAGTGAAAGAGAATCACAGACTAAGGTCTTCAGTTTCCTATTGATTCATTGCTTCTGGATGAGTATTAAAGGCCGAAACCATGATTTAAAACTAGGGTGGAATTTGTAGGAGGGAAAATTGGGAGAGGTTCATACCCCTGGACCCCTAAAAATTCTGAAATATAACCCTAACTAACACCATAACAGAAGACCACTTAGAACAAGCTTCAACGACTCTCAGGGTGATTATAAAACCATATCACACCTTCCTTCTCTAACCGCTTTTCTTAATACATAATATATCAAGGAAGTGCCTAAGTCATAGAGTCCACACACACACAGAACAGATTCACATAATATCTCTCTCTCCTTCTATACAGACACCAAACTTCCATATTCAACCCACATCCCTTCCCCTGAATGGTTTATTGGCAGCTGAGCTCCTGTTCCGTTGAAGCTGATGGATGATTGGCTAACAACACCATTGTGTGTCATATAATGTTGATAAATTGGACAAAGAGGTAATTTGCATACACACCACATACACGGCCATTTTTGTTGGGGAACAGTCCTGTGGAGCGAGATGTTGACTTTTCAGAAAAGGGTTGTTTATTCTCGGGGGGTTCCTGTGGGGTAAGGCCTCTAAGCCCAACCCTGTGAGACAACAGCACAACACAGCATACTAATGTCCCAGCATACCTTTAGGGAGAGAATTGTGAATATTGATGAGCCTGCCATCACTATATCAGACCTAGTAGCCAATCAGAATGCCACCCTCTTATCCTGATTATGGTCACATTGGCTTTCCTTGATGTACCCCGTACCTAGACTCTCGCTCTCTCTCTGTCCCTCTCTCTCTCTCTCTCTCTCTCTCTCTCTCTCTCTCTCTTTACCTATATCTCTATCTCTCCCTCTCTTGCTCTCTCTGACACACACACACAAGGAGGTGGGGTGTGTCAAGGTTACTGGGGGCTGCAGCCAGGAGATGAGGTCACCCTGGTCCAGATGTGTGTGTTGTAACACCCCCCCGTCTGGATGAGAACATCTGTAAGAAGAGACCCCCCAGAGGACCTCATCTCCACACTACGTATGTTCTCTAAGCCCTGTGACCCTCCTGCTCTGTATCCCCCAGACAGACACATTACACATCCTTATAGGATCTTAATAATGGCTCAACCCTGCCTATTTCTACAATTGTTCTTCTTAAAATCTGATTTTAAACCTAACCTAGTAATCATATGCCTAACCCTAACCTTAAATGAAGACCATAAAGCAAATGTTTGTTTTCATACATTTTTATGACAGAGACAATTTTGACTTTGTGGTTATGGTAACTAGTGACAACACTGCACAACCCAGCATGCCTTTAGGGAGAGAATGGTGAATATTGATGAGCCAGGCATCACTATTTCAGGCTGACTAGCCAATCAGAACGCCTAACGAATATCACCGCCCTCTTATCCTGATCATGGTCACACTGGCTTTCCTTGATGTACTCTCTATCTCTCTCTCTCTCCCTCCCTCCCTCTCGTTCTCCCTCTCTCACTCTCTCTGACACACACACACACACACACACACACACACACACACACACAAGGAGGTGGGGAGTGTCAAGGTTACCGGGGGCTGCAGCCAGGAGATGAGGTCACCCTGGTCCAGATGTGTGTGTTGTAACACCCCCCCAGTGTGGACGAGAACATCTGTAAGAAGAGAACCCCTAGAGGACAGCAGCTGGATAAACAGCTGTCCCTCAGATGCCACACACACACAAACCCTACCTCATCTCCACACTACGTATGTTCTCTAAGCCCTGTGACCCTCCTGCTCTGTATCCCCCAGACAGACACATTACACATCCTTATAGGACACTGTCCTTTTGCTTTGCTCTGGTTAAATTCTGCGTGTTAGTGTTTTCTCTACCATATACACTCCAACAATGAATGGCCAACAGCTCTCCTGAGAATTTGAGCTAATTTATTGTCGAGGCTAATTTATCATCAATTTGTCTGCACCTGTCTAGACCTAAGTAGTGCACTTGACTTCTCAGAGGTGCACAAAAGGTTTAGCAGTTTATGATGACAATCCGAGGGAAAAGTAAATCAATTGTGGTTTAAAAGACCCCTTGGTTAGAAACAGGGGGGGAGAACTTTATGTAAATCTCATTGGCTTACTGTATGTAACTTTTAAACTTTGACCGGGTTTGTCAAACAGTGTGTTTGGACCTAGCGGTGTGTGTGTGTGTTTTGCGTTTTTATCGGGGGTGTGTGTGTGTGTGTGAAAAGGGTTAGCATTAGCTTGAGTTCTCCTCCAGACCAACACTGTCCAGACCAACACCACTGACACTCTGTGAAGTGCTGTGATTAACAGTGCAGTGCGTGTGTATACATGTGTGTGTGTGTGTGTGTGTGTGTGTGTGTGTGTGTGTGTGTGTGTGTGTGTGTGTGTGTGTGTGTGTGTGTGTGTGAAAAGGGTTAGCATTAGCTTGAGTTCTCCTCCAGACCAACACCACTGACACTCTGTGAAGTGCTGTGATTAACGGTGCAGTGTGTGTGTATACATGCGTGTGTGTGTGTGTGTGTTAGCCATCTTGTCAACCATGGTGAGAGACCTAAGCCAAAGTGCACACTGCACCAATACACTGCTGCCAATATACCATGGTTACGTCTTGAATGAAGATGACACAACTGACAATTGGATTTATAATCCAAACTTTAGCTGACCAAGAGGACTACACTCACTTTATCTCTTTTCCCATCCACCCAAGCTTTCTCAAATATAGACACTCACACACACCCCTGCACACCTCTTCCATTCACAATTTGTTCCCTTATCTAGCATGAGCCATCCAGTGTATCCAGTGAGATGGAGTGGACCCCTGAAGTATGGGAGATGGAGTGGACCCCTGAAGTATGGGAGATGGAGTGGACCCCTGAAGTATGGGAGATGGAGTGGACCCCTGAAGTATGGGAGATGGAGTGGACCCCTGAAGTATGGGAGATGGAGTGGACCCATGTAGTAGGGGAGATGGAGTGGACCCCTGAAGTAGGGAGATGGAGTGGACCCCTGAAGTATGGGAGATGGAGTGGACCCCTGAAGTATGGGAGATGGAGTGGACCCCTGAAGTATGGGAGATGGAGTGGACCCCTGAAGTATGGGAGATGGAGTGGACCCCTGTAGCAGGGGAGATGGAGTGGACCCCTGTAGCTGGCTAGATGCAGTGGACCCCTGTAGCAGATAAGATGCAGTGGACCCCTGTAGCAGGGGAGATGGAGTGGACCCCTGTAGCAGGGGAGATGGAGTGGACCCCTGTATCAGGGGAGATGGAGTGGACCCCTGTAGCAGGGGAGATGGAGTGGACCCCTGTATCAGGGGAGATGGAGTGGACCCCTGTAGCTGGCAAGATGCAGTGGACCCCTGTTTCAGACGAGATGGAGTGGACCCCTGTAGCAGGGGAGATGGAGTGGACCCCTGTATCAGACGAGATGGAGTGGACCCCTGTAGCAGGGGAGATGGAGCGGACCAATGTAGCAGGGGAGATGGAGCGGACCAATGTAGCAGGGGAGATGGAGTGGACCCCTGTAGCAGGGGAGATGGAGCGGACCAATGTAGCAGGGGAGATGGAGTGGACCAATGTAGGAGGGGAGATGGAGTGGACCCCTGTAGCAGGAGAGATGGGGGTCTTATAACAATACCACCAGTGTGTTCTTTCCAAAACTCACTTCATGGTTCTTGGAAAGCAATGCCAACACACTTTGTCTTTCATAAATAGGGTAGAAGGAGTGCTGTATGGTGGTATGGTTGTTGAGAGTGATGTTGTAGCGTAGGGAAGGACATGAAGCCATGTTCTGTACCTACATAAGTTCTAGTGTGGACAATGACCATAGTCAATGTACCGTATATACAGTAACTGTCATATAACGCCAGTGGTAGAAGGTAGTAGAGAGGGCTCCAGGCTATTAGAAATAATAAGAGAAGTGAAGCTCTGTGTTATAAAACTCTCCATAACAGGAAATCTCCTGCATGACACATGGTGCCTGGTGGCCATGGAAAACAGGGTCTTGAATATTGTTAAAACTATGTTTAGTTTCTAGTATCCCCCTCCTCCCATATCTATTTCACTGCTGCAGGCCGGGGTGCTCTGTGGAAGTGTGTCCTCTATTATATTGTTCCTCAGTGGGGACTGACTTTAGCCCTGGAGTCATAAAGCTGGAGCAGGATGAGGAGACTTTTAGATGAGGTGACGGGGGGAGGGGGTGACATAAGGGCCTAAGCGAAAGGAAAGAGCGAAAGGACACACAGCAACTCTGGGCACACACACACATGCTAACACACACTCATTCACACTCATTCACACACACACACACACACACACACACACACACACACACACACACACACTCACTCTATGGCAGACACACAGTACCTCCATCCACGAGGGCAATGACCCATTAAAGCGTCAAAAGTGTTCAGCTCAACACTCCTTAGTGGTCCAGTTTCACACTTAATATGCTCCAACTCAGCCTAAAATCACTGGGTAGGCAGTCAGCACTAGAACACACATAAACACGTGCGCACACACACCTCAATCTAAAGATATTAAAAACACGTGAGCACACACACCTCAATCTAAAGATATTAAAAACACGTGAGCACACACACCTCAATCTAAAGACATTAAAAACATGAGCACGCACACCTCAATCTAAAGATATTAAGAACACGTGAGCACACACACCTCAATCTAAAGATATTAAAAACACGTGAGCACACACACCTCAATCTAAAGATATTAAAAACACGTGAGCACACACACCTCAATCTAAAGATATTAAAAACACGTGAGCACACACACCCCTTGAGCACACACACCTCAATCTAAAGATATTAAAAACACGTAACCTCAATCTAAAGATGCACACCTCAATCTAAAGATATTAAGAACATGTGAGCACACACACCTCAATCTAAAGACATTAAAAACACGTGAGCACGCACACCTCAATCTAAAGATATTAAAAAACCTTTTGATGGCTGTACTTTAGAATCCCCTTGTCAGAACTAACAATGATGGATAGTGAAATTCTCCCTCTGCATTGGCCTGCAGGGAATGTGCTTTCTCATAAGTCAGGCCAGTGCTGAAAGATGGAAATGATATCACTATGCCCTAGAAAGAGAATAAATCCCCTAGAGTGGATACCAGACCTACTTTCCCTTTCTAAGTCAAAAGTTGAGAGCAAACAATATAGCTGAATCTGGAACAGTGGTTTTGTTCCTGACCATTTGGTCCGACTCCTGACCCTATGATTGGGCACTGTCTATAGAGACTACACGTAGTGATAGGTAGCAGTTAGTTGAATAGAGGTATCTGACAAGCTGTTACTGTACCTGGACATGCTTCGTGATTTGGTAAGAGCTTTGCTGATGACCAGGGAGGGGGCAGACTGTCGTCGGTGGGCCAGGGTCTTCATCTGCTACGGAGAGAAAAGAGGGAGGGAGAGAATACTGTGTTCACTCCAGAATAGGCTAGAGTTCACATAGTTAGTGAGTCCAGAATAGGCTATATTTCACATAGTTAGTGAGTCCAGAATAGGCTATATTTCACATAGTTAGTGAGTCATTATTCATATAGCCCACTGTAAGTTCTGTTCTGCCCTGCCCTGAGCAAGGCAGTTAACCCACTGTTCCCTGGGCGCCGAAGACATGGATGCCGATTAAGGCAGCCCCCCGCACCTCTCTGATTCAGAGGGGTTGGGTTAAATGCAGAAGACACATTTCAGTTGAAGGCATTCAGTTGTACAACTGACTAGGTATCCCCCTTGCCCTAATTTACTGTAGTCATACTTACAGAGGTCATACCAGAACACACCCTGCTAGTCATAAACCACATCTCTGTCTAGCGGGGGATAAGAAGGGGTGGGGAAAGAAAGAAAGAAAGAAAGAAAGAAAGAAAAAAAAAGAAAGAAAGAAAGAAGTAGGATTGTGGTTTGTTGCACAATGTTTGCCATCTCTCTCTGTACTGTTGATGTTTCTAGATAAATCATCATCTCTCTCACAAAATCAGGAATTGAGTAGGCCACCACAGAAATGTATGTGAAAAAAAACGTGTGAATTGTGAAGCAGTCTCTGCCAGTGTCTTGGGTAACATACAGTACACTACAAACGTATGTGGACACCTTCCCATTGAACATCTCATTCCAAAATCATGGGCATTAATATGGAGTTGGCCCCCAATTTGTTGCTAAAACAGCCTCCACTCTTCTGGGAAGGCTTTCCGCTAGATGTTGGAACATTGCTGCAGGGACTTGCTTCCATTTAGCCACAGGAGCATTAGTGAGGTCGAGCAATGACGTTGGGTGATTAGGCCTGGCTCGCAGTCAGTGTTCGAATTCATCCCAAACATGTTCAATGGGGTTGAGGTCAGGGCTCTGTGCAGGCCTGACAAGTTCTTCCACGCCGATCTCGACAAACCATTTCTATGTACCTCGCTTTTTGCACTGGGCATTGTCATGCTGAAACAAGAAAGGACCTTCCCCAAACTTTTGCCACAAAGTTGGAAGCACAGAATCATCTAGAATGTAGTTGAATGCTGTAGAGTTAAGATTTCCCTTCACTGGAACTAAGGGGACCCAGATCATTATTCCTTCTCCACAAAAAGGTACAGTTGGCACTACATATTCGGGGAAGGTAGCGTTCTCCTGGCATCCGCCAAACCCAGATTCGTCCATTGGACTGCTAGATGGTGATGCATGATTCATCACTCCAGAGAACGTTTTTCCACTGATCCAGGGTACAATGGCGGTGAGCTTTACATCACTCCAGCTGACACTTGGCATTGCGCATGGTGATCTTAGACTAGATCTTAGCTCCCGGCGAACAGTTCTTGTGCTGACGTTGCTTCCAGAGGCAGTTTGGAACTCGGTAGTGAGTGTTGCAACCAAGGACAGACAATTTTTACTCCTTCCTAATATTGAGTTGCACCCACTTTTGCCCTGAGAACAGCCTCAGTTCGTTGGAGCATGGACTCTCCAAGGAATCGAAAGCATTCCACAGGGACGCTGGCCCATGTTGACTCCAAGGCTTCCCACAGTTGTTTCAAGTTGGCTAGATGTCCTTTAGGTGGTGGACCATTCCTGATACACACGGGAAACTGTTGAGTGTGAAAAACCCAGTAGCGTTGCAGTTCTTGACAGAAACCGGTGTGCCTGGCACCTAATACCATATCCCGTTCAAAGGCACTTAAATCTTTTGTCTTGTTCATTCACCCTGTGAATGGCACACATACACAATCCATGTCTCAATTGTCTCAAGGCTTAAAAACCTTTCTTTAAACTGTGTCCTCACCTTCATTGAAGTGGATTTAACAAGTGATATAAATAAGGCATCATGGCTTTCATCTTGATTCACCTGGTCAGTATTGTCATGGAAAAAGGTGTTCTTCATGTTTTGTACAATAAGGTTGGCTTAACAACCTCTTTTCAACGTGCCATTGAAGTCTGCAAATTCTCTGTTTTACCCTATGATTTATCACCACATCATTTCATATCGTAAACCTAATCACTATGGAACAAGGTTTAACTCTCAAAGTAGCTTGGTCAGGCTGGCAACCATATTATAACATTGCACAACATGTTACATGATGCTACATGAAGAGCTGCAGCTTAGCGGTTGGTTTTACAATTCTTAGACGATGCCATTGCAATGCAGTGGCTAAGCTCAATGAATCGATATCAATAAAGCCATCAGCATTCGTGGATCATAATATTTGATTGATTCACCAAGTGAACTCAATCATGAGGACAAGCTGTATGGAACTTTCCAAAGGATCCTTTTTTCATTGGTTGCACGCATTAGAGGGCATTAGGGATAAACTGAGAACTTCCCTCATAAAAATATTTGTTATCAGAGAACAGTTTGACTTGATTCTTCCTACTACAGATGTAGGATCTTAATTCGAGTCAGTTTGCTACAGCAGTAAAATAATCCTGCAGCAACAGGAAATGTGAATTATTATGTGGATTATAATTAATGCCGATTTTTGTTGGGATTGACACATTTTTTCCAAGTGGAAATTACCAACTTCCGAAGCCTTTTTAAACCTCAAATATACTACAAATTGAAAATGTCCTGTACTAGAGCAGGGTTCCCCAACTGGTGGCCCGAGTACCAAATGTGGTAATTTATGTTCCAGCCCCCGAACTAGAGATTGATATTTGTATATGACAGAAAATGCATATTGAGTGTGTCAATCATCCCACTGGGCACACACTGTTTGAATCAACATTGTTTCCAAGTCATTTCAATGAAATTATATTGAACCAACGTGGAATAGACATTGAATTCACTTCTGTGCCCAGTGGGATGTGACTTTCAAAGACCACTTCCAATTAGCTCAACGACTTGCTTCTTTGCACTCCAGTAAAACTATTGTAAAGGCAAGCTTACCACTGACCTTATACCTTCAAAGTGCAGTTACATATTCCAAACAGGAGTAGAATGGAGGCGCTGTTAACTATAACTTAATTTCATTGATTAATTGTTGTTGGCTCGGAATGTATTATCAGCAATAGTAAGGCAACGCGTTTATTGACATAGCATACTATACTACAAATATGTGTTAAGATTGTAGGGAAATAAGTGTACATACAACGCCGCTGAGTAGCTGTGTTGAACATCGTGACATTTGCACTGAAACTGAAGCTATGTTGCAAGTCTAAAGCAATATCTATTTCATGAATTACGTGAATGATTTATGCAAATTAACATTAACAACTAAATGGAATTGTATGCTGAGTGGGGCGACGGATGGGCCAGACAGTAGGTAAATCCATTGACTCTGCTCCCAGTGCGCACGTACTGTAGCCGCTCAAGCACAGCGTGACTGTTGTCTGTCTGGTGACTTGTGATCTGAGAGCAGATTATCAGCATGTTGCATAGTTTATTTGCTTTCATAGTTCATTTGCTTCCATATTTAAAACATTACCAATATGTATCTCATCAAACGTTGAGTAGGAGACTCACGCGAATATATATATTTTTTAAATGGATGTGAAACATTCTGCCGAATATGCTATCTTAATATTTTTTATCTAGGTATATGCAGTAGGTGGCAAGGCGTAATTTTACACATGCATTTCCACAAACTGAATAACATTTAGCCGAATCAATTTTAAATACGCCTGCATTAACTTTTTTTCTTCTTAGAACGCATTAGTAACCATAATATAATTATCCAGCAGCTGTCTGATATTATGAAATACACACAAAAAAAAACACTAGTAAGTATGAAATAATATTAAAGGTTAAAGCGCAGGAATCCATCCCTCAAATAAAGTGGCACAAAGAGAAGACCCAGACTGAACAAGCTGGAAATGTAGATGATAGCATACCCTCAGCTTCAAATATGACCAGTAACGCTCAATAGCATCTGTGAATAATGCACACAACCTCAATTAGGCTGGAAGCCAAATTATCATATCGATTCCCATTTAGCCTATACTTAGCCAACAATACAACTGCATGGCATGCTACCTGGCGATAGACGATATAGAGCAAATAGAAAACCCAATGACAAACCCAAAAGAAGACCAATACTATCCCCCAACTACATAATGGCACAATAATACGTTATAATGCACATTTTAAAAATCCACAATTCTCTAGTTACCTTTTTGCTGTCTGGTAGCGCACAGAACTTGCTTTTCAAAGAGCAAGACCTATTCTGTCCGATAGTTCCCTGCTGGGGAGACATGGTTTCCATCAAGGCTACTACAGTAGATCGACACCGAGTCTGCTGCCTGCTGCCTCAGACCACAGCGCACGTATTCCTATTCCCATTGCATCCAAAATTATCCAGCGACAGGACCAAACGAAGAAGACAAACCGGTGGGAAATCCCCCATTCACGCCAATAGAATGGATAAAAAGGAAACAAAACGCGTTAAATAAACCTGGACCGAGTTCTCTACTGACAGCTCACAGAACGCACTTATAGACAATCCTCTCTCGTCCCTGTCAACATTCGGTTTGAAGCGCAGTAGTTGTCTCCGCTCAAACCCAGGGGTGCATTCATTTAATCGATTCAGTTGCAAAACGTTTTGCAACAGAAACAGTTTACTTCAAACGGAAAACGTTTTGAAACTAAAACGAGAGTTCAATTGGACAACTTCAGATACGTCCCTTTGGCTCTTTCGTTTAGTTCTTAAACGGTAAACGATTTCCATTGCAAGACGTAATGAATACACCCCATGTGTAAATGTGCCTCTACAGCCAGAGCTGAAGGAGGTCCTAGCGCCCCTGGGTTCCTAACCTGAAAAGTAGCACTAATTGAGGTGGTAACAGCTCTAGCTCAGGAATCACATGAAAACAGTTTGCAGACCAGGTGAATGAATGTACTCTGCATGCCAAAAATAACATGAATAATGTTTAAAAAATCCAACGCATGATTTCTCTCCATAGCCATGAAACAGTCCACCCCACTGTATGCACACCCAACAAATCCAAAGCATTATTTTTCTCCATAGCCATGAAAGATATATATATTCTGCATATTCGTCAGAATTCATTACGTCTTGCAATGGAAATCGTTTACCGTTTAAGAACCAAACGAAAGAGCCAAAGGGACGTATCTGAATTTGTCCAATAGAAACTCTCGTTTTAGTTTCAAAACGTTTTCCGTTTGAAGTAAACTGTTTCTGTTGCAAAACATTTAGCAACTGAATCGATGAAATGAATGCACCCCTGGGTTTGAGCGGAGACAACTACTGCGCTTCAAACCGAATGTTGACAGGGACGAGAGAGGATTGTCTATCAGTGTGAATGTGTGAATATACACTACTGTTCAAAAGTTTGGGGTCACTTAGAAATGTCAGTGTTTTTTTAAAGAAAAACACATTTTTTGTCCATTAAAATAACATCAAATTGATCAGAAATACAGTGTAGACATTGTTAATGTTGTAAATGACTATTGTAGCCCTCTTCACCCACCTCCTTACTATCAAGTTGATGGTACAGAATTGGGTCATAACTTTGACACACACACACACACACACACACACACACACACACACACACACACACACACACTTCTCAGAGAGGGGAGAAAGGAAAGGAAAGGAAACGAGAGGAGCGGTGAGGTTGGCCTTGCTGATAGACTGGAGGTTACTAAAGGTTTAGAGGTGGTGGTTGAGGGTTTGGGCAGAGAGGAGACGCTGGGGTCCGACAGACAGACAGCATCCACTTTGGGAATGGGAATCCTCCACTCTGGGAAGCTCTTACTCCCTGTCTCAGTCCCAAAAATTAGGAAATGTTTCCCTTAATGATTCCTAGTCTGTATCCCCAGTGACAAACGCCGGGAAGAAAATAAAAGGCGGAAATTTCAACATTACTCTGCCACAGTCGCTACGCCTCTCTTGGTCTCTTTAGGCTTCTCAAAACATTAGTCATGGGAGATTTGGAAGAGAGAGTTGTAGAGACAGACAGAGAGTGAAATTGAGAATTGAAAGGCAGGGTTTGTGATTGAAGTGACCATAGAGGTGGCAGAGATACACAAAAAGACAACTATGGGTTACCATGGGTTAGCCTCTTATAGACAGACATATATATCTATAGAGAGACCTACAGAGAGACGGACAGATAGAGGGACACGGGCAGGCAGTCTGACCGACAGTATTAGACAGAGGGATAGAGGGACAGACAGTAAGAAACCCAGGGACAGTCAGACGGTCTTAGCCTGTCTGCCTTTCACATCTGCTCTCCTGTGGACACACACACACGCCCCTCCCCCAGCTAATCTGATTAACTAAACTACCCCAGAGAGCTGACTACCCTAATAGCTGACTTGTTAGTAGAGAGCATTGATGTATGTGTGTGTGTGTACATGAGTGACCAGAAAGGACCGGTTTAAGTTGTCCCCTAGGGGTGGAATGGTTTTGGTTTCACAGAGGGCTCAAACTGGTGTTAGAGAGGAGATGGATGAGCTGAACAGGGGATATGTTCATAAGACCCAGGACCCATTGTGCATGTGATGATTTAGTTGACTAAATGTGAGCCTGAGGGTCCTATGTTTACTGTAAGAGAGTAGCCTTTGAGCCACAGAGTGGAATTAACCAATTCATGAGGTAATGGAATAATTGGTTTTGGGACATTTTTAGGCTTGAGCAGGGTAGTAAGTTTTTTATTTATTTTTTATTTCACCTTTATTTAACCAGGTAGGCAAGTTGAGAACAAGTTCTCATTTACAATTGCGACCTGGCCAAGATAAAGCAAAGCAGTTCGACAGATACAACGACACAGAGTTACACATGGAATAAAACAAACATACAGTCAATAATACAGTATAAACAAGTCTATATACAATGTGAGCAAATGAGGTGAGAAGGGAGGTAAAGGCAAAAAAGGCCATGGTGGCAAAGTAAATACAATATAGCAAGTAAAACACTGGAATGGTAGTTTTGCAATGGAAGAATGTGCAAAGTAGAAATAAAAATAATGGGGTGCAAAGGAGCATAATTAATTAATTAATTAAATACAGTTGGGAAAGAGGTAGTTGTTTGGGCTAAATTATAGGTGGGCTATGTACAGGTGCAGTAATCTGTGAGCTGCTCTGACAGTTGGTGCTTAAAGCTAGTGAGGGAGATAAGTGTTTCCAGTTTCAGAGATTTTTGTAGTTCGTTCCAGTCATTGGCAGCAGAGAACTTGAAGGAGAGGCGGCCAAAGAAAGAATTGGTTTTGGGGGTGACTAGAGAGATAAACCTGCTGGAGCGTGTGCTACAGGTGGGAGATGCTATGGTGACCAGCGAGCTGAGATAAGGGGGGACTTTACCTAGCAGGGTCTTGTAGATGACATAGAGCCAGTGGGTTTGGCGACGAGTATGAAGCGAGGGCCAGCCAACGAGAGCGTACAGGTCGCAATGGTGGGTAGTATATGGGGCTTTGGTGACAAAACGGATTGCACTGTGATAGACTGCATCCGATTTGTTGAGTAGGGTATTGGAGGCTATTTTGTAAATGACATCGCCAAAGTCGAGGATTGGTAGGATGGTCAGTTTTACAAGGGTATGTTTGGCAGCATGAGTGAAGGATGCTTTGTTGCGAAATAGGAAGCCAATTCTAGATTTAACTTTGGATTGGAGATGTTTGATATGGGTCTGGAAGGAGAGTTTACAGTCTAACCAGACACCAAAGTATTTGTAGTTGTCCACGTATTCTAAGTCAGAGCCGTCCAGAGTAGTGATGATGGACAGGCGGGTAGGTGCAGGTAGCGATCGGTTGAAGAGCATGCATTTAGTTTTACTTGTATTTAAGAGCAATTGGAGGCCACGGAAGGAGAGTTGTAATGGCATTGAAGCTTGCCTGGAGGGTTGTTAACACAGTGTCCAAAGAAGGGCCGGAGTAAGTAAATGGGTTGGGATGCACTGGAAAGTTCAGGAAATGCCCTCTAAATTGCTATTGCTACATAAAACAAAGCTGTCGCCCTACATATCTGTCCTGGCATGTCACTGACAGCAGAGCAGCTGCAAAGGTTTTCATCCAGCCAGTTATGCATGACCACACTTGCTCTCTATCAGGACAGTCCAGCAAGTAGCCAACAAAGGCAGGCTAATGTTGACCGTTTAAAAGATGGAGGATAGTGGAGGAAAGTGTTTATTTGTGGCAGGCTGGTTTATCACTGGCAATGGCTTTGTTAGTCAGCGCTAATGTTTACACTGTGAGAGCTGAGCTGTGTATGTGTGTGTTTGAGCTGCTATCAGCGCCAGGGACCTCTTATCGTCCTCTCAGGGGTTAAGGGCCAAGGGTCAAGCCCTGCATTCCAGAAGAGGTCAGAATCATTAGATGAAGGTCACCACTGACTTCATCCAGAGGACAGATGGTGGAAGGTTTGGTGAGGTGGTCATTATGATGAGTGGTTGGCTGAATGCATCCATCATTTTTGGTAAACGTACGCCAGGGTTAGTTAACTAACAAACTTTATTCTAACTGAATGAGTGAAGACCATGACTAGTTACAGTAATTAGTTGAATCAGTTGTGTTATAGCTGGGCTGGAACAAAATCCTGCACATACTATGGATACAGTAAATCTAAGTGAATGTTACATATAGCTACATATCACACTACCTTGGTTGCCCCACAGTGATTGCCAAGTCCACAACCTCCTCCATAGGTTGAAAGGTCACCAGAGGTCAGATTAGCATCCGGCAAGTACAGGGTTGCGTTCAGTACAACAGAACTTGGTGCAACGTTGAATTGAATGGAAACGGTAGTGTACTGAACGACCAGTTGAAAAACATGATTTTGGTGGCCCAAAACGCAGTTACCATATGGTGGGCAGCATTACTTTTTCCAATTATTTCCAATGGTCATACCCATCTTGATCAGGCTACATACACCACACCCACCAAACGGGATTAAACACACCTCAAAGGCTGTTAAAGAACAGTGCGCACCATTCGTTCAGTACAAACCGTCACCCGACATAGCACAAACGTTGAAGCAAACTGAATGCACCCCAGGACACAGAAGTCATGTGACCTGTTAGAGGAAGGTTCAGAGGGGTCAGAAATCCTGTTGCAAATGGTTGAGGTTGTGTTAAAAAATGACCTCATCTCAGTATGTGAACGGAACTGACTTACAGTGGGGAGAACAAGTATTTGATACACTGCCGATTTTGCAGGTTTTCCCTACTTACAAAGCATGTAGAGGTCTGTAAATCCAGAAAATCACATTGTATGATTTTTAAGTAATTCATTTGCATTTTTTTGCATGACATAAGTATTTGATACATCAGAAAAGCAGAACTTAATATTTGGTACAGAAACCTTTGTTTGCAATTACAGAGATCATACATTTCCTGTAGTTCTTGACCGGGTTTGCACACACTGCAGCAGGGATTTTGGCCCACTCCTCCATACAGACCTTCTCCAGATCCTTCAGGTTTCAGGGCTGTCGCTGGGCAATACCGACTTTCAGCTCCCTCCAAAGATTTTCTATTGGGTTCAGGTCTGGAGATTGGCTAGGCCACTCCAGGACCTTGAGATGCTTCTTACGGAGCCACTCCTTATTTATTTTTTATTTTTTTATTTCACCTTTATTTAACCAGGTAGGCTAGTTGAGAACAGGTTCTCATTTGCAACTGCGACCTGGCCAAGATAAAGCATAGCAGTGTGAACAGACAACACAGAGTTACACATGGAGTAAACAATTAACAAGTCAATAACACAGTAGAGAAAAAAAAGGGGAGTCTATATACAATGTGTGCAAAAGGCATGAGGAGGTAGGCGAATAATTACAATATTGCAGATTAACACTGGAGTGATAAATGATCAGATGATCATGTACAGGTAGAGATATTTGTGTGCAAAAGAGCAGAAAGGTAAATAAATAAAAACTGTGGGGATGAGGTAGGTGAAAATGGGTGGGCTAGATTTACCAATAGATTATGTACAGCTGCAGTTTATCGAAATTAGCTGCTCAGATAGCTGATGTTTGAAGTTGGTGAGGGAGATAAAAGTCTCCAACTTCAGCTTCCACGTCTTTTTGCAAATCGTTTCAGTCACAGGCAGCAGAGTACTGGAACTATTAAGGCGGCCAAATGAGGTGTTGGCTTTGAAGGGATGCTCAATGAGATACACCTGCTGGAGCGCGTGCTATTTACGGATGGGTGCATTTTTGCCATCGTGACCAGTGAGCTGAGATAAGGCGGTTAGTGCTTTTTGCCTAGATGGCCTTGTAGATGACCTGGAGCCAGTGGGTCTGGCGACGAATATGCAAAAGAGCAGAAAGGTAAATAAATAAAAACTGTGGGGATGAGCTATTTACCAATAGATTATGTACAGCTGCAGCGATCGGTTAGCTGCTCAGATAGCTGATGTTTGAAGTTGGTGAGGGAGATAAAGTCTCCAACTTCAGCGATTTTTGCAAATCGTTCCAGTCACAGGCAGCAGAGTACTGGAACGAAAGGCGGCCAAATGAGGTGTTGGCTTTGGGGATGCTCAATGAGATACACCTGCTGGAGCGCGTGCTACGGATGGGTGTTGCCATCGTGACCAGTGAGCTGAGATAAGGCGGAGCTTTGCCTAGATGGCCTTGTAGATGACCTGGAGCCAGTGGGTCTACGAATAGGCGAGCGAGGGCCAGCCGACTAGAGCATACAAGTCGCAGTGGTGGGTAGTATAAGGTGCTTTAGTGACAAAACGGATGGCACTGTGATAAACTGCATCCAGTTTGCTGAGAAGAGTGTCGGAAGCCATTTTGTAGATGACATCGCTCAGAAGTCGAGGATCGGTAGGATAGTCAGTTTTACTAGGGTAAGCTTGGCAGCGTGAGTGAAGGAGGCTTTGTTGCGGAATAGAAAGCCGACTCTTGATTTGATTTTCGATTGGAGATGTTTGATATGGGTCTGGAAGGAGAGTTTGCAGTCTAGCCAGACACCTAGGTACTTATAGGTGTCCACATATTCAAGGTCGGAACCATCCAGTGTGGTGATGCTAGTCAGGCAAGCGGGTGCAGGCAGCGATCGGTTGAAAAGCATGCATTTGGTTTTACTAGCGTTTAAGAGCAGTTGGAGGCCACGGAAGGAGTGTTGTATGGCATTGAAGCTCGATTGGAGGTTAGATAGCACAGTGTCCAATGACGGGCCGAAAGTGTATAGAATGGTGTCGTCTGCGTAGAGGTGGATCAGGGAATCGCCCGCAGCAAGAGCAACATCATTGATATACACAGAGAAAAGAGTCGGCCCGAGAATTGAACCCTGTGGCACCCCATAGAGACTGCCAGAGGACCGGACAACATGCCCTCCGATTTGACACACTGAACTCTGTCTGCAAAGTAATTGGTGAACCAGGCAAGGCAGTCATCCGAAAAGCCGAGGCTACTGAGTCTGCCGATAAGAATATGGTGATTGACAGAGTCGAAAGCCTTGGCAAGGTCGATGAAGACGGCTGCACAGTACTGTCTTTTATCGATGGCGGTTATGATGTCGTTTAGTACCTTGAGTGTGGCTGAGGTGCACTCGTGACCGGCTCGGAAACCAGATTGCATAGCGGAGAAGGTACGGTGCGATTCGAGATGGTCAGTGACCTGTTTGTTGACTTGGCTTTCGAAGACCTTAGATAGGCAGGGCAGAATGGATATAGGTCTGTAACAGTTTGGGTCCAGGGTGTCTCCCCCTTTGAAGAGGGGGATGACTGCGGCAGCTTTCCAATCCTTGGGGATCTCAGACGATATGAAAGAGAGGTTGAACAGGCTGGTAATAGGGGTTGCGACAATGGCGGCGGATAGTTTCAGAAATAGAGGGTCCAGATTGTCAAGCCCAGCTGATTTATACGGGTCCAGGTTTTGCAGCTCTTTCAGAACATCTGCTATCTGGATTTGGGTAAAGGAGAACCTGGAGAGGCTTGGGCGAGGAGCTGCGGGGGGGCCGGAGCTGTTGGCCGAGGTAGGAGTAGCCAGGCGGAAGGCATGGCCAGCTGTTGAGAAATGCTTGTTGAAGTTTTCGATAATCATGGATTTGTCGGTGGTGACCGTGTTCCCTAGCCTCAGTGCAGTGGGCAGCTGGGAGGAGGTGCTCTTGTTCTCCATGGACTTCACTTAGTTGCCCTGGCTGTGTGTTTCGGGTCGTTGTCATGCTGGAAGACCCAGCCACGACCCATCTTCAATGCTCTTACTGAGGGAAGGAGGTTGTTGGCCAAGATCTCGCGATACATGGCCCCATCCATCCTCCCCTCAATACGGTGCAGTCGTCCTTTCCCCTTTGCGGAAAAGCATCCCCAAAGAATGATGTTTCCTCCTCCATGCTTCACGGTTGGGATGGTGTTCTTGGGGTTGTACTCATCCTTCTTCTTCCTCCAAACACAGCGAGTGGAGTTTAGACCAAAAAGCTATATTTTTGTCTCATCAGACCACATGATCTTCTCCCATTCCTCCTCTGGATCATCCAGATGGTAATTGGCAAACTTCAGACGGGCCTGGACATGCGCTGGCTTCAGCAGGGGGACCTTGCGTGCGCTGCAGGATTTTAATCCATGACGGCGTAGTGTGTTACTAATGGTTTTCTTTGAGACTGTGGTCTCAGCTCTCTTCAGGTCATTGACCAGGTCCTGCCGTGTAGTTCTGGGCTGATCCCTCACCTTCCTCATGATCATTGATGCCCCACGAGGTGAGATCTTACATGGAGCCCCAGACCGAGGATGATTGACCGTCATCTTGAACTTCTTCCATTTTCTAATAATTGCGCCAACAGTTGTTGCCTTCTCACCAAGCTGCTTGCCTATTGTCCTGTAGCCCATCCCAGCCTTGTGCAAGTCTACAATTTTATCCCTGATGTCCTTAAACAGCTCTCTGGTCTTGGCCATTTTGGAGAGGTTGAAGTCTGTTTGATTGAGTGTGTGGACAGGTGTCTTTTATACAGGTAACGAGTTCAAACAGGTGCAGTTAATACAGGTAATGAGTGGAGAACAGGAGGGCTTCTTAAAGAAAAACTAACAGGTCTGTGGGAGCTGGAATTCTTACTGGTTGGTAGGTGATCAAATACTTATGTCATGCAATAAAATGCAAATTAATTACTTAAAAATCATACAATGTGATTTTCTGGATTTTTGTTTTAGATTCCGTCTCTCACAGTTGAAGTGTACCTATTATAAAAAATTACAGACCTCTACATGCTTTGTAAGTAGGAAAACCTGCAAAATCGGCAGTGTATCAAATACTTGTTCTCCCCACTGTATATGTACAGAATCAACATCCCTCAAAAACATATATTTAGGACATGTTTTGGCACGGTGCATAACTCTGCTGTGAAATCACTGGTAGAGGAATACATACAGCAGGACACATGGTGCTATGTACAGGACAGGAGCAGAAAGAATCATGTTCAATTGTGAGGGAGCGGCTCTGAAGATATGTAATTTTACGGGATTCCGTTCCGTTGTGGGTTTGTTAACCAGCAAGAGGAGAGGGAAGGCGTGGTTTGGTTGATATTAAAAGGCATGGTGTGTGTGTGTTTTAATGAGAGTGCAAAAAGCTAGCCTTGCCCATTCACTGTGCAGGGACAGAAATAAACTTGGATGCAGAATTACAGTGTTGAAGTTTTTCCATTTTCAATCCCAGAACCAACCCTCTCCAATGTAATTATGCATGCAGGCACAAAACAAACGCACACACAAACACATGCACGCACACACGCACACATACAGTACATACACACACACTTGGACAGAGGATCCTCTCAGTTCCTCAGCAATATTTGTAGACTGTTTATAACTTACAGAACTGAATATGTCTAAACATGCTTATCCTCTAATTATAGAGACACCACCCAATTAACCCTTCACTAAGTCCTGCCCCCCTTGGTTACTGTTGCAACATTGTACAACATTTTCCCAGGGGGACCAATTCCCCATTCAACCACTGGCGAATTGCCCTCACAATGATCTCAAACTGTGTTTATAATACAAACTGAAATTAAACACAGATGACCCCTTGCTAATCAGGAAACTCTTGGGTATGTTGTGGAGGACTATCATTACAATTGCACCCCTGGAACCTGGTAAACCAATGTTTGTTGTGTAGCTAAACACAGAATGTCTCTGAATTCACTGTCAGCATGCAGTCTTATGCTATAACCACTTTTGGAGCTAACTAGTATCCTGATGTTGACAGCAGGTGGCAGTTGTATTCATAACATTTCTAAATTAGCTAGCTAACATTCATTTTGAGAAAACAAGTTATATTAAGTGGCTAGCTAGCTAGCCTTAGCAATGATTGGTGGTCAAATGAGACGGAGCTAGCTAACCAGCTGAGCTAGCAAACATATAACAGAAGTATAATTTTGGATTAGAAACTTACTCCATGAATTTAGGAATCGCAGAAGCAAGTACTCAAGTACTTAAAAAAAAGGAAACTCTGTTTGTATGCCACCTGTAAATAACAATACAATGGTTAAATCATGAGCCTAGTTGGTTTAGCCACATTAAAGACAGGAACCTTCCCACTATCCATGATTGGCTGAGATAATGGATGGGCTGGACATCCCGAGAGATGAGTTCGGATTGGTCTGCCATGTACCACGCTTCTGTCTATAACATTAGCTACTCAGTATGGAAAGGTAATCCTTTCTAACGTGGCTATTTTGAAAGATATCACAAATAACTACACAAGGTTTGTTAATGCTCTCCACTTTCTGGAGGACTGAGTTTTGATATCAGTGGAATGCCCGGTGCAAGCAGAGTATGATAGCAAAGGAGATGGAGAAAATTCGAGCATTTGTTGCAAATCATTCAGAGGGAGTCAAAAAGAGAACACATAGAAGAAGGCTGTTGCATAAAACACCTGTCTCAGTAAGGACAGACACCGGGGACAAGAAGCAGGTAAGGGAGTGAACATTTAATGAATAACGAAATAGAACAGCAACAGAATACGGGCAGTGTCTGGACAGGGGAAATGGAAACGACAACAATGCTGATACAGGGAACACACAGGGAAGCAGACAGAAATAGGGAAGGCAATCAACAAATTAAAGGAGTCCAGTGAGTCCAATGATGTGCTGTACACCCCCTCTAGGGGCACCACCTGGCGTCCCCCCTGTGCGAGCCTGACGGACCGGCCGAGGCATGGGTGCTGGACAAACCAGCTGGGGCGTAGAAGCCCGACGAAAATGGCAGAGGCGTGGGAGCCTGGCGAGCCGGCTCAAGCGGGGGAGCCTGACGATCCAGCTGAGGCGTGGGAGCCTGATGGCCTGCTGAAGCATGACGTGGGGTGGGCGCCTGCCGAGCACACCGAGGCAAGAAGACCCCCGAGCCAGCTAAGGTGTGGAAGTCCGACGAGCTGGCTGAGGCATCCCGGTTCCCTCGGCGATGGAAGCTTAAAGAGTGTGCGGGCCGTCTTGTTCATGACTAGCTATATGATATGGTCATTATTTGAACTAGCTAGCAAGCTAACAATATAGAAAAAAACAAAAACATTGTTTAGAAAGTTGCTTTTAGTTGCCTGGTTTCATTCATATTTAAACGGTTGGGTTTATTGGTGTTAAAATACACCAGTTGCACTATTTTAGACCACCAGCCTGCTGATGTCATGCGTTTTTGTGTTTATACTGTTTCATAACGACAATAACAAGTTTGATGTCGGACGACAATAGAATGTTTATGATGCCACTACAGACATGTCGGTAGACGTAGTATAAACCAGCCTTTAGTCTTGAACTCTTTGGTTGTGAGTATAGCCAAAGAAGAGGTCTCCAGTAGGTGTACCAAAACATTCAAGGAACATTTTCTTAAAAGTGGGGTTACAAGTGAATCCACTTTCAAAGCAGAATTACTTTCCCATTGTACCTCAATTGTAGGGTATGATATCCAATGTACAAACATGATGTCAAATTTTGCTACATAAGACCGAATCAAGCCGATCGGACACAAATTAACAGTAGGCTGAGAATAGTACGTGGGTCAATGCATTTACAAAGTCCATGAGTTTACAAAGAGAGGACAGAGGTTCAAAAACGTGATGTACTTGAGTGTTTGAAACAGACAAGAGTGTGTGGAGGGAGAAGAGTGGCTTATGCGAGTCAGGATTTTCAGGAAGTGGAGATGACTCATGGTTTTCTTTCTCAAGTACTGTGGTGGCATGCTGCATGGTGACAGTTGAAACATGACATCTTTGTGATTCGCACTTCAACAGTGTTTTGATTTAGAAAAAAATCTAAAGACTTGCGTTTGCCATGGTAGACGTTATTTTCCAAACTTCTCAACTCACCCTAGCACTGTGCCCTAGCGGCAAGCACTGTAATCAGTGAGTATCAGTAGGGTCAAAGGTTAGTAATGCTCTTGAATGATGGATTGAAGGTTTGGCTCCAGAAAAGGAGCTTCTGCTACATCTACTGGGCAGACAGTGTGTCCACTCACTTGGAATGGAGAGGAGAAGAACTTATGAGGTGGTGGTGTCCTTTGTTAATCAGTTTAAAAAATATAGAGTGGGAATTTGAGATGGATTCACTCAGAGCACCTTTGGAATGTGAATACAATATGTACATGTCTCTTTCTTTATGTTTACAATGTGTGAGTGTGTGCCCTTTGGTGCTGCAGATTCATTTTAGGGAGGTGTGAGCAGAGGGACTCTGATGATGGTCACACAAAGGACTAATGGACAGTTATATTTCTTAGTTATTATTGAACTGCACTCCCTTTCGCCCTCAGAGCAGCCTCAATTCAACTCTACAAGGTGTTGAAAAGTGTTCCACAGGGATGCTGGCCCATGTTGACTCCAATGCTTCTCACAGTTGTGTCAAGTTGGCTGGATGTCCTTTGGGTGGTAGACCATTCTTGATACACACAAGAAACTGTTCAGCGTGAAAAACCTAGCAGCTTTGCAGTTCTTGACACCGGTGCGCCGTGGCACCTACCCTGTTCAAAGGCACTTAAATATTTTGTCCTGCCCATTCACCCTCTGAATGGTACACATTCACAATCCATGTCTCAACTGTCTCAAGGCTTAAAAATCCTTCTTTAACCTGTCTCCTCCTCTTCATCTACACTGATTGAAGTGGATTTAAGAAATGACATCAATAAGGGATCATAGTTTTCACCAGTCAGTCTATGTCATGAAAAGAGCAGGTATTCCTAATGTTTTGTACACTCAGTGTATTTCTTATTGGGCCTCAAGCCAAAAACACACCAATGCTTGCGCTTGCGCTTGCACACACACACACACACACACACACACACACACACACACACACACCTAGGGAGAAGTTCTAAACATCAGCATTTAATGAAATATTTTGTTGCCATAGAGGGAAACTGGTCCTGAGGAGAAATAATGGAATCTCATAACTAACCTTCACCTGCTAAAAATCTCTCTAATAATCAGGCGAATGCCCCTCTGTTTCTCTTTATATTCTCTTCCCTCCCTCCCTCATTCGTCTCTCTCTGCCTCCCTATCAACAGATGAGCCAGACTTGTGGAAAGCCGCTATCTTGCTCTCTGTTCTCATGTATTGATGATAAAGTGAAAATGCAGCCGGTAGATAAACTTCACTGTGCTCAAATTCCTATCAGATCAAAGTGAACATATAGGAGACAAGAGACACAAACCTCATTGCAGAGGACGGAGTTGATTAAGTTATTTATACCACCTACCTCTCACAACATTCAGTAGACATTAAAAGACAGAAGAGAGAGGAGAAATGAACCAAATAAATGCCATTCTCTCTCTCTTTGGTGTGTGTTATCTTGTGTCTGACGGATGAAGGACAAGGGTTTGCTTTTTGCCCTAGTTCTCCCCAGAGACAGAAATTGACTGTGCTTCTGCCCTGACAATATATGATATCTGTACATTTTCAACCTGCCTGTCAGTGCAAGAATTGGCCACAGGATTTATCAACAGTGTCAATCAGACGAGTAACAAGAAATCGAAAACCAAAATATATTAAACCATAGCACGGTACAGGGGTTATCTGTCAAATCAAAACACCGTGTTCTGTAACTGATGTAGGATCTTAATTTGATCACCCCTTTGCAAGGGAAACATTGTAGTGTATTTGAGCTTTAAAAAGGCTTCAGAAATGTGTAACTTCCACCGTGAAATTTCAGACTTGATTTTCCCTTACAAAAATGTGCATGAATTATAATGCACATAATAATTAACATTTCTTGTAGCTGCAGGATTATTTTCCTGCTGTAGAAACATTTGCTAAAATTAAGATCCTATATCTGTTAGCTTTCAGAGATTAAACTGACACCATGACACAACACATGTTGATACAACGCAACGCACACTGCATGTACATATTCATTACTGTACAGTAATTCATTTTAGCATGCAAGCAAGCAAACATAAAACTATCAGCAGTATGGTTCAAATTCATTCATCATTAAACCGTTGAAGGAATTTGAAACCACTAGTGTTGTTCTCTTCTCTTCATTTTCCCTCCCTCCCGGAAAATGTCCCTGTGTTCAATAAAATCTCTCTCTATTTTCTCCTTCCAGCTGTCCTGTCGGTCATCCATCATCTGCCACATCCCAGAATAGAACAGTATAGCCCAATGGATGAATCAGATGCTCCATTGCTTCGTTGGGTGCTTGAAGGAAAACTTTATTTCTCTATTCTCTGCTCTATCGCTCTGAATTCTGCAAAAGTCCACATGAAAGCCAATTATCCTGTTTATATTTTTTTCAAGCACTGTGAATGGACAGCCTTCTATGCCTCCATGGAGGTTTCACACAGTGAGATTGGGTGAGGGCTTCAAACAGAATAATAAGAAAAAATAAAACATTGTGTTTTTACTACATTATTCCCAGCCAGGATTCCCTGGTGCAGAAACCACCGTGGCCCAACCAACCTAATGACCTAATTGCTTCACGGATGGCTTGGGAGGCGGAGCAACCCAGAGAGCCCAACTCAAACCAGCCAATCTAATAGGCCATCTTGAAGCAGCTTGGCTCACAACATTCCAACTATGATGTGGAAATAATCCCACCAACATCGGCCGCAGAATAGTACTTCCAGAGAAACAGATATAGTAGACAGAACTGTGCGAGTTATGGAAATCAAACCACAGAGACAAACATCCTACCTCTCTTCCTCATACTTCAGTGTCTAATTGTTCAATCTGATCTCTAGATCATGAATTTACTAGATAGTGAATGACGGCCTGGAGCACTCTAGTTCTTTCTCCATTTCTCTGGTGGCTTGTGTGTTAAAAGGTAGCCATGTTGACTCATGTTGTCTTTGACCAAAACAAACCCTGTTAACCCCTACCTACCCCCTTTACCCCCTACAAACCCCCCACGCTCTTTAATCCTCCCTGACCCAGGCGCTCATTCTGGGGGGTCGGCTAATTCTCCTTCATCTAATTGGGGGGGAGGGGGCTGTTTGCACCAAAGGTGAACAGTAGAGGGAGCTCCTCCCCTTTCTCGCCCTTCTCTCCCTCTCCGGCTTCTTGCCCTTCTCTCCCTCTACTCCCTCTCCTCAGAGTCCTCAAAGCTGTTGTCCAAAAGGGCGCCTAGGGCTGTCAGAGCCCATCTCATTATAAACTCTATTATCCCTCCATTCCTCCATCCCTCCTTCCTAACCTGAAAACATGGGGTCATTGAGACATAATCTTTCTTATTTGGTCTAATACCTTGCACTGCCACCCCGACGTCTAAGATCCGACCGCCTCAGCTTTCAGAGACAGATCAATTTGAGGGTTGTTATTAGCATCTACAGAACTGTACTTCCGTAAGTACATTTCTGGGAATAGGTGTGATTCTGAGAAAAGGTGTGCTGCGTAAAGATACAAAATGACCATACATGAACAAATATTTGTTACAGTAGACTTGTTAGCCACCTGATGATTAGGCAACAAATGGACCCCCCTCTCCATACACTCTGCTTGCAGTATGTGCGTGCACATGTGTGTGTGTGAGATAATAGGGATGTGATGAGGACACAAACCTGATCATATCACTCCCTCTATGTACACAACAACTACCCACATTCCCCCTCACCAACCTAACTAGCTCACGCTATAGAGTCAAGGCACATGCATTAACACATGCAATCCACACTTACATTTACTCTAAGTAATATTTACTCTAGTAAATATTTACTCTAAATGTAAAACGCTTGGAAGACCTATAGCCAGAGGTTGGAACTGGTTCAGGGAACAGATCCAAAAATGGTAAAAGAACAAACATTTTCAAGGAAGAGAAATGAAACCTGAAACGAAAGTGATCCATACTGTTCTGGAACAGAAACATTATATTAAAAGCATGGGAACCGCTTAATAATGTTATTTTATGTTCCAGGCATTTTTTATACTCTCACAATGAAACGCAACAAGGCGTCTATGCAAAGCCCTCACTCTGTCACTAAGAAACGTATTCCAGTGTCTGCCTGCAAGATTATAATATTTGCCTGTGCCTGTGCGTGTGAGTGTTTAGGCTACCTGGCCCTTCCCCCTCTGGAGCATAGGCTACTGTACTGACGTTACAAGCGCGATTCAGAAAATAGGAAGAGAGATTTTTTAATTAGCTAGAGAAGAATGGATAATGCTAGTTGTATCCTTATTAAGGATACAATAGGCCTAGAAATCCCGTTTCACGTTGGATTTGTTAACTACAAGAAGGTAAGAAGTGTTTTTATTTCTGATGCTCCTATGCACACACAAGCTTGTTAGCCAGCTAGCTCAAAGGACATTCAAAGTTCTTCCATAGAAGCCGCTCCTCCAAGGTATAACTCTGTGGACCTCAGATAATGTATGTAATATTAAGATGCCCAGCGCTTCGAGCCTCCTCCTCAACTCTCTCTCGCTTTCTCCCCACCCGTAAAATTTCAGCTGCATCTTGCAACAGTGGAACATAACAAAAGAATAATACTTCTGTTCAGAACAAAATGATTAGAAAATAATTTTGGTTCATACCCCTGCCTATAGCACATTCCTGCTTCAAGCCCCCAAACTCTCCTGATCATTACTATACTGTAATAACTCATATGGAGTCAATATATAGCTAATCCAAACAAAAACCCGGACCGCAATTTTTTAAATCACAGACCTTATAGGTCTCTCATGTTTCATTACCAGCATTCCACCGCATTCTTCTCACTGCTATACCAAGCACATGTGATGAACACATACATTCTCACACACGCACGCACACACACACGCACGCACGCATGCATGCACACACTTCTAACTTGCTGCTAACATGCTCACACGAAGGCACCTGATGCTCTACTGTAACCCTGTGAACTACCTTCAGAAAGACAGTCACAGTCATGGGACTCTGTACTGGTGCCAGATCGGTCACACAGGTCACATAAATATAGTCATATACACTGAGTGTAAAAAACATTAGGAACACCTGCTCTTTCCATGACATTGACCAGGTGAATCCAGGTGAAAGCTATGACTCCTTATTGATATCATCCATTAAATCCACTTCAATCAGTGTAGATGAAGGGGAGGAGTCAGGTTAAAGAAGAGTTTTTGAGCCTTGAGACAGTTGAGACATGGATTGTGTATGTGTGCCATTCAGAGGGTGGTGAATGGGCAAGACAATTATATTTAAGTGCCTTTGAATGGGGTATGGTTTGAGTGTGTCAAGAATTTAGATACTGCTGGGTTTTTCATGCTTAACAGTTTCCTGTATCAAGAATGGTCCACCACCCAAAGGACATCTAGCCAACTTGACAACTGTGGGAAGCATTGGCGTCAACATGGGCCAGCATCCCTTGTAGAGTCCATGCCCCAACGAATTGAGGCTCTTCTAAGGACAAAAGGGGGTGCATCTCAATATTAAGAAGGTGTTCCTAATGTTTTGTACACTCAGTGTATATTACAAGGTCACGTATTATCACAAGGAACACTAACCCACATATTAGAGCATATGGCAAAGTGATATGTCTGAATATTCTTCGAGACTGACATGATGTCATGACTGATCAAGTCTCTATATTGAATTTGATTTGTTTGGATTATTTGACCACTTTAGAGATTTCAGTTGAGAATCTTTAGAGGTAGAAGATAGCCATAGCTGTCTATCCGAAATGTACAATGTAATTCACACGATAACTATAATAACCCAAAAGGAAAACTACAAATTCCACAGCTAGTGAGCAAGACTTGATCAACAGGTGTCGCTCACTCACTCATGGGGGCAGACTGGGACCAGAAATCGCGTCTGGCATTTCTAACACGCAGACCATTTTTTTCCTTGAGGCCTCCATTATTAACCTGATAATGCTAATTTAGTGCACATATTTTTTGTTAGACAGGCCCACTAAGCTAAAAATGGACCAGTCCTGTCTGCCCCTGCTCAAGCTTCATCGAAAAACAAACCCATGCCTGAGCCCACATTGCCAAGGCCCAGTGTAGAATTATATCCTAGTACAAAACATGAATAAGTGTGCCATGTGGGTAGAAAAAACTAAACATTAATAAGGTAAGATAAGGTAGTGTGGTTTTTCACTCACTTTCACCTGGTAGAACTCTACACAGCTCCCAGACCTGTCCCTCTTGTGGTCTCCAAGTAAGAGCTCCATGTCTAACTTTTTCTGTACATCTCCTCTCAACTTATCTCTGAGTGTCTGTGTGTAGACACAGGTTCAGTCACAGGTAAGTTGAGATACAGCAAGTTTGAGATTTAGTTGGTCTAACTTGATTTCTGTATTCCTTCCTCCTCTCTTCTTCCTCTTCTTCTCTTTTTCACCTATCACCTCTCTCCCTCCCTCTCCCTCTGTCTCTCTCTCAGGTGTGGACTACCCATACATTCACATCAACAACTGTCTGGGTGTGTGTGCTGCCTCAGGTCCTGGTAGAAAGCAGATAGAGCGGATATCTGCAGCTGAGCCCTATTACTTAGAGTCCTCCATTAGTAGATAGAGAGAGCATGGCTACTCTAACCAATGCTCCACTCTTTGGCCTGCTTGGCTGTCTCCAGGCTGCTCCATGCACGTTATCCCGTCCAGAGTAGCCCCACCGTGGGAGGGTGAGTCAGGCAGTGTGCTGCGCTGTCCAGGCTAGCTCTGTCTGTCCCTCTCAGCTCAGCATTCTGTTAGGTGGAAGATCTGCTCACACAGGTCGGAGGAGGGGATAGGGGAGGGGCTCAGGTGATAAGGGGTGGGGTTTGTGGCGCCCTCCAGGCATATTTAAAAAAGAAGGGAAGCAGCGAGCAAATTTTTGCAAATCCCCAACACCCCCCGCTCTCTGCGGCCCCTGCCTTTAGTTCACTCTTAACAGATTACCCTCTATCTCCAAATTCCACACGTTACTCTTCTCCACCTCTGAGCCATTTCTCATACAACTCCTCTATAGCCAGTCAACTCTTCAATCACTCATCTCGCCTCTCCGTGTCCTCTATTCCTTTATCTCAACCTCTTCCCGTTTATACCTGGAGGTGAGAGAGATCAGGGAGAGGAGAGGGGAGGAGATGGAGAGGTAGAAGAGATGGGAGATAAACTGACGGCTAAAGCCTGAGGTCAGAATAACAAACGGTGACTTGTCTGTCAGTGTCACTCAGGGCTGCTCCCTGTTGTTGGGCTCCTTCACACCCAACACTGATTCAATACCCATTCAAATTCAAATAAATACATGTCGTTGTTTTGTCCCAAGAAGCACAAAACGCCCATGTAAGTGAAGACAGGCAGTATTTGTCTTCTGCTTTGGCACTGTCCACTCTTTTATGCAAGTCACACGTGTTTGACTGAGTGTATGTAATTGTGTCTGTTTATTTGTCTGTCAGGCATTATGTTTATGTGTATGTATGTATGTGTGTGTGTGTGTGTGTGTGTCTCCATGTACTGTATGTGCATTGTGCGTGTGTTTACATACATGTTCAGTACTATACAATTCAGAATGGTGCAATGTCTCATGGAACAGGTGCCAGGTTGGACAGCCAGTCTGCTGGCACAGGAACAGGGTAATAAAACACATCCAGTGTCTGGAAACCTGTCTGTCAGCAGGGAAGATTAGGGGATCCCACCGGTGCCTGCCTGCCACCAACACAATGTCAGACTGACAGCCATGGTTACGGAGGTTTAGTGTGGAAACCAAAACACACAGAGGTGCATCCCTGTAGAGTGCAGACTCTCTCTCCCTCCTTAACCTCTCTCTCCTTACCCCTTCTCTCCCTCCTTAACCTCTCTCTCCTTACTCCTTCTCTCCCTCCTTAACCTCTCTCTCCTTACCCCTTCTCTCCCTCCTTAACCTCTCTCCTTACTTCTTCTCTCCCTCCTTAACCTCTCTCTCCTTACCCCTTCTCTCCCTCCTTAACCTCTCTCTCCTTACCCCTTCTCTCCCTCCTTAACCTCTCTCTCCTTACTCCTTCTCTCCCTCCTTTGCTCTGCACCCACCTGTGCGTGCCTCCAGTAAGAGGCGTGTGGAGACATTTCAGTGAAAAATAGAGGATTAGCTACCACCACTCAGCCAGAGACATTTAGAATGGCTTCAGTCTCATTCACAGGATAAAGCAAATCATCCTGGAGAAACTAAACTTAACAAAACCAAAACAGTGAAAGAATAATCCTGGAGGGCTAATAAGGACTAAGCTGGAAGAAGAAAACGTGCACACTTTATGCAAACCTGAGTGTGAGTTGTGTTGAGAGAACGAGACTGGCTCTATATATAATTCTGTCACACAATAGAGATATTTATGATAGCAGACTTTTGTTAGTGTGTTGTCATGATGCAAACATACACACTGACATTACTTTATACGGTGATGAAGCCAAGGATTCTAACCCTAGAGCCAAGGTCCCCCTGACAACACTGCACAATGAACATGGACGGAAGGTTTGCCAAGACCATCTGAGTATCTGATATTCACTGTTCATAACGTTTCTCAATATGGAATCGTACATTTGAATTTAACTGAAAGTAAGCTAGTAAAAATAACAGATCACTTGGCCTTAACCAGTCGGTCTTTCTAGGAGTAATCCTATTTCTGAGAGAGTTGCAAGAGAAAAGATCTGTGCTGGTAAAGAAGGCCATATTTTGATGACATTTGACTGCTCTGTGTATACTGTGTTGATTAAGTAATGTACCATTACTATAAACAAACTCTTATCACAACATGCATATGTTTATGTTCTCCAATTTCAATGGTTCATGAAAGCAATGTGAGTGTATATGTAAGAATTACACTCCTATCAGCACGCTAAGAGGCAAATGGCACTGTTTGTGTATTATAGTCATTTATTATGATGGGGATTTTCTCTGCCTTAAGTTTGGACAGAGATTCACTACATGCATGAAATGATGCCTAAAAACTATCCTTACACACACAAAAACATGCATCTTTTCTCTCTCATATGCATTGCACACGCATTGGTGCATTTACCAACCCAGTATCACAGATTGTGAAATAGACATAAATTGCTTATTGGAATTTTGTGACAGGCACACCAAAAAGTATATTTTTTTGTGTGCAGTACACAATTATGTTTTCAGTGCATTTCAATCACAAATGAAGACTGTATGTTACTTAACACAGAAACGATAGGAGGGAGATTGGGTGGGCATGTAATGCGATAGGAGGGAGGTTGGGTGGGCAGGTAATGCGATAGGAGGGAGGTTGGGGGGGCAGGTAATGCGATAGGATGGAGATTGGGTGGGCATGTAATGCGATAGGATGGAGGTTGGGTGGGCATGTAATGCGATAGGAGGGAGGTTGGGTGGGCAGGTAATGCGATAGGATGGAGATTGGGTGGGCATGTAATGCGATAGGATGGAGATTGGGTGGGCATGTAATGCGATAGGATGGAGGTTGGGGGCAAGTAATGCGATAGGAGGGAGTTTGGGGGGCAGGTAATGCGATAGGATGGAGGTTGGGTGGGCAGGTAATGCGATAGGAGGGAGGTTGGGGGGCAGGTAATGCGATAGGATGGAGGTTGGGGGGCAGGTAATGCGATAGGATGGAGATTGGGTGGGCATGTAATGCGATAGGAGGGAGGTTGGGTGGGCAGGTAATGCGATAGGAGGGAGATTGGGGGGCAGGTAATGCGATAGGATGGAGATTGGGTGGGCAGGTAATGCGATAGGAGGGAGGTTGGGGGGGCAGGTAATGCGATAGGATGGAGATTGGGTGGGCATGTAATGCGATAGGATGGAGGTTGGGTGGGCATGTAATGCGATAGGATGGAGGTTGGGTGGGCAGGTAATGCGATAGGAGGGAGGTTGGGGGGGCAGGTAATGCGATAGGAGGGAGGTTGGGTGGGCATGTAAATGCGATAGGGGGAGGTTGGGTGGGCGTATAACTCGAAAGTATAGCAACCTAAAGGTTGTGTGTTTGAATCTCACCACGGATAACTTTAGCATTGTCGCTAATTAGCTACTTTGCAACTACTTACTACTTTTGAGCTAACCCTGAACATTTAACATGTGCTTGTCACAAATTTAGAATAAGTAATTTGTGTCTATTTCACAATAAGCTGTGATACTGTGTTGGCATTTACACAACATGCTGATGTGGAGATTTACTTCCAGCTAAACAGTCTTATCATCTAGCAGCAGCAGCATTCTCTCACATCACATTTTAAACAACCACCGTTGCTTCTGTTTTTTTCCGCTAATGGGATCATGGCCCATTGAAGCTTCATTAATCCCTAGCAGCCACCTGACAAGTGGTGCTAACAATGAGTTTAAAGGGAGTGGGAAAGAACACATCTAATTAGGCATCTGTCTGTCTAGGCCACCCACGACCCACGGTCACCCCACCACACCGTGTTTTCATTTAAAACTCTTCATGATATTCTCATTATTTTCCTGCAGGAGAACTAGGCCATTAGATAGAGCATGTTCTCAGACCACGGGGTGGTTGTTAGTGTAGCACTATGCTAGCCGACCTGATTAGCACATCAGGAGACAGGCAGGCAGGGTTCCAAAGGGTCATCCAGTAAGCTATGCGTTCAATCAGTTGGCTATGCTATAGAACTGTAGTGGGGTTATGAGATGTTTATGTAGCTACAGGAGGAACTATGTTTCTAGAGGTACTATGTTTCTAGAGATTGATTAAAGAACAAGTACACTGAACAGTTGTCTATATGCAGAGATGGGTTGACAATACCTTATGATTCAGGGCTTTAGACTGTAAAAAAGATAGAGACACAGCTTTTGGTTAAGCTAGTGACTTACAAAACATAACAATTCTTAAAGGAGAAGTTTCCCCAAAATCCAAAAACTCCCAAGTGATTACATACATTGGAGAGAGCCTGGCATTACATTGAAACTAGTTCAGTGCAGTTCGCCCTCTCCCCCTCTTTCTCCCGGGATTTCAGAACTGAGACAGCTGCAAAAACGGGTAATGTGTCCTGCTACGTTTCTGGATGCAGGCCTCACTCTGCTCCATTGTCAGTGAATGCTTGATTTACAAATCAGTGAGCTGTGGACAAATTCATTGTTTTATTGAAAGCATACAGCCAAATTAGCTATTTTTGTCAAAATTACTATCAGTTTTGAGTCAGGAGGTGTGTACTTTTCAATCAAAAACATTGCTTTATATCATTATTTTATGTAGCTGACTGCCACAGCAGTGGAGATGAGTAACAACTGTGCATGTGTGCCGTTGTGGGGGAAACCCTGATCACGATATGCCCTTATGTCACAGCTTTATTTGGTGGGAGAAGGAGCTGGTGCAAAAGTTGATCGAGTTAGGCCCATCGCAGGTAAAGTTAGTGACACAAAATGGAAAAGAAATGGTAGCAAGAGCAGGCTGGCTGCACTTTATACTTAATACATTGCTTACCGCCCCAATAGGTCCACAGACGACGCAATCGCAATCACACTGCACACTACCTTAACCCATCTGGACAAGCATTTAACACCATAGTACCCTCCAAACTCGTCATTAAGCTCGAGACCCTGGGTCTCGACCCTGCCCTGTGCAACTGGATCCTGGACTTTCTGATGGGCCGCCCTCAGGTGGTGAGGGTCGGAAACAACATCTTCACCCCGCTGATCCTCAACACTGGGGCCCCACAAGGGTGCGTTCTCAGCCCTCTCCTGTACTCCCTGCTCACCAATGACTGTGTGGCCATGCACGCCTCCAACTCAATCATCAAGTTTGCAGACGACACTACAGTGGTAGGCTTGATTACCAACAACGACGAGACGATCTACAGGGAGGAGGTGAGGGCCCTCGGTGTGTGGTGTCAGGAAAACAACCTCACACTCAACAACAAGAAAAACAAAGGAGATGATCGTGGACTTCAGGAAACAGCAGAGGGAGCACCCCCCTATCGACATTGAAGGGACAGTAGTGGAGGTGGATAGTTTTAAGTTCCTCGGCGTACACATCACAGACAAACTGAAATGGTCCACCCACACAGACAGTGTGGTGAAGAAGGCGCAACAGCCCCTCTTCAACCTCAGGAGGCTGAAGAAATTTGGCTTGTCACCGAAAACACTCACAAACGTTTACAGATGCACAATCGAGAGCATCCTGTCGGCTGTATAACCGCCTGGTACGGCAACTGCTCCGCCCACAAACCTAAGCATTTCGCAAGCATTTCACTACACTCGCATTAACATCTGCTAACCATGTGTATGTGACCAATAAAATTTGATTTGATTACATGAAATCAAGGGAGGACGGCACCAAATTTCACAGTTTTTCAGTGAAAGACACATAGAGATGCAGAAAATGGTGAGTAGCAATTATAAATAGTAAATTCGATGTACAAACTTCTGCCGCCAACATTATATCCCTGTCTCCACCCCTTCCAGGTGTCGCTTATTTTCCCCAGTGTATTTATCCCTGTTTCCTGTCTCTTTGTGCCAGTTAGTCTTACTCCTGCTTTTTGTTATTCTCCTTTTTCTAGTCCTCCCGGTTGTGACCCTTGCCTGTTTCTGGACTCTGTAACCGCCTGCCTGACCATTCTGCCTGCCTTGACCATGAGCCTGTCTGCCACTCTTTACCTCCTGGACTCTGATCTGGTTTTGACCTTTTTGCCTGTCCACGACCATTCTCTATATTTTATTTATTTATTCTTTATTTAACTAGGCAAACCAGTTAACAAATTCTTATTTTCTGTGACGGCCTAGGATCAGTGAGTTAACTGCCTTGTTCAGGGGGACTTATTACTTAAACAATAAGGCCCGCCGTGTTGTCTTGTGCCTAAGATCAGCCCTTAGGCGTGGTACAGTATATTGCCCATATACCACAAACACCCTAGGTGCCTTATTGCTATTGGTTATTAACTGGTTACCAACTTAGAGCTGTAAAAATAAACGTTTTATCATACCCATGGTTTAAGGTCTGATAAACCACGGCTTTCAGCCAATCAGCATTCAGGGCTCGAACCACAGTTTATAATAAAAGATACAGCTGTTACTACTGTATTTCCATGGACTAGATCTGGTGCAGTGCCAAAATACAAAGGTGTGTTTGAGAAGAGAAAACGACAAAGCAAGGGTGCAGAGGTATGTAGCCTGATCCTTGAAGTTCGAGGCATTCTTATTGTGTTATTACCACTGCACCATCATGTAGACATATAGGCCTAGGTGCTCTACAGGTTAGCATATCTTCTGATGATAACCTAGTAACTAAATTTTGCCTTTTAAAAAAATGTGTTTTTATTGAAAGCAGTAACTTCCCTCAATGTACTCTGAACATTTCATGACTCTATGCCCAAGAAAATGTATTCAAAATAGCTTCTGTAGTTTCATAATTGTGTGTTTGTTAATGGGAAAATAAGACAGCAACGATATGTGCCCTATGCATTTATGACAGGGGGTTGAGAAGACAATTATCAGGTTTGAAGGTGAGACCCAGATGCAGACTGTGTCAAAGTAATAATGTTTATTACAGCAACAGGGGCAGGTAAACAACAGGTCAAGGCAGGCAGGGGTTGATAATCCAGAGTAGTGGGGCAAAGGTACAGGACGGCAGGCAGGCTCAGGGTCAGGCAGAGTGGTCAGGCAGGCGGGCTCAGAGACAGGACAGGCAAGGGTCAAAACCAGGAGGGCGAGAAAAAGAGAGACTGGGGAAAAGCAGGAGCTGAGACAAAACGCTGGTTGACTTGACAAACAAGACGAACTGGCAATAGACAAACAGAGAACACAGGTATAAATACACAGGGGATAATGGGGAAGATGGGCGACACCAGAGGGGGGTGGAGACAATCACAATGTGTTGAATAAACATAGGCTATATAGTGGTTTGAGATAATGTGAAAACATAAACCCACTAACGGTCCCACTCATAGAGGTTTATTATAAGCGATCATTCAATGAAGTAAAGTTTAGCTACTTACTCATTAGTGAACTGCCCATTTGGCACAGCTGGAACAGGGTTGTGTCTCCAATTCCGTTTAGAAAAATTGTGGGCAGCAAAATGTATGTGGTTGCAAAAGCAGACTAACTACACGTCATCATCAATAAGTTCCTCCATGTCTGTAAGAATTGTAGTCACATATTCAAATTCTCGGCTGCACAAACATTCCTCATTTGTCAGCATTGGAGTGCAATTGCCAGAACTGCACCACCAGTTTGTGTTGATCCTGGGGAAGGGTTGGGGCTCTGGTCCAGCTGTTGCTGTGGCCTCTGTGTCTACAACGGTGGCTGACATCTGAAGTTCAATTCCCCTCAATTCTTCATCAGAATAAATAAATAAGGTTCGACAACATCAACGCCCCTCTAGTAGGCTACTCTTCCTCCTCACTCGCGACTCTTTCGTCGTTAGACATGTTCTTGTTTTTTTTGCAAGATAACTGTACTGTCTTTAGTGTCCTCACTACTTCTACCCCCCAAAATAACTGTAATCTATGACATCAAGCTCCATATGAGGGCATATCCTGACTTTTCAACGTAGAAAGTTTCCAATACGAGGGCAATCATGCACAGTTGTTACCCGTCTCCGCTGCTGTGGAGAGTCAGCTACATAAAATAATGACATAAAATAATGTTTAAAGGTGCGAAAGTACACATTTCCTGACTCAAAACTGCCAGTACTTTTGACAAAAATAGCGAATTATTCCGTACGCTTTCAATAAAACAATGAATTTGTCCACAGTTCGCAGGTTTGTGGATCATGCATTCACTGACAAAGGAGCAGAGTGAGGCCTGCATCCAGCAACGTCACGTGTCAGGTGACCAGTTTTTGCAGCTGTGAGGGGAGAGGGAAAACTCGACTGAACTACAGTAGTTTGAATGTATGGAATGACTTGGGAGACTCTGGATTTGGGTAAACTTCTCCTTTAATCTCTAAATCGTGGCCAAACTGGCCCCCAGAGCACATTAAAACCACAGCATACAAAAACAATAGTTGCGGTCTGTCAGTGTTGCAATTCCCGTCTCAGTAATTAGGCAGGCCAGGGGTATCAATCCTTCACTCACATGACCATGTTGACATAGTGATGACTGTAAGAGACAGGCGTGATCCTGAGCATGTTGAAAAAATACCACACATGCCTTATCACCCCAGATCCAATGGCAGAAAAACGACAAGTGAAAGGTTAATGTTATTCTTGGAGATGAGTGGTTTTAGCGAAGGCTTGGCAGGTGACCTGACCTCACCTGGGCCGGTCTTCATCAATAACGCTCCAGGAAAACATTCCTGAGTCGTGATCGGGAGGAGGGAAGGAGGGGGGAGGGAGTCGAGGGGTGCAGTCATCCAGTAAGAGACCACACACAAAGCACTGAATGTCTGCTGTTCACCTGCCGTTCACCTGCCGTTCCCCTGCCGTTCATCCGCCTGTTCACTGCATGGTATGTTTTTGGGACCAACAACAATGGCGTTTGACTGCCATCTGATTTTGCCTGCCTTGCCGGTCGATACAGACATTTTACTCTGCACCAATCAGAAAAGAGGATTTTTAAAAAATACGGAAACAATAGGGTACTTTTTACACCCCCTTGCAGCTTGCTAAATGAGCCAGTCATACTTCATATGCAATGAATGGGATGATAGCTAGCTAAGTGCACAGACACAATGCACACAACACTAAATCCTCATCTAAGCTAGCTATCTGGCCACTGTAACTAGTAACATTATAAATCAATCACAATGGATTAGTTTCATGAAGCAGCTGCCTGTTAACTGCTGATCGAGTCAGTGGAGTGTCTTTAGCTAGCTAGCTAGCGAATTACATGCTAACCATTTAGCTAACATTAGCTAGCTAGAAATGTGCCTAGTTGGGCTAGCACTGTCAGTAGGGGATTATGGAGAGTGGATTAAATTATTTCTTCATCATCTTGCTAGCTAGCTATCTAGCTGTGGCCATCTGGCTAGTATCAACAAGGGCTTTCTAACACAAGCAGCTAAGTGGTTAGCTGACATTGGCTACCTACAACTAGCAACAATGGGACATGCCAAACAAAGCTTATGAAAGTAATGCTACTGGCAATTTCTGGTTGGGAGTATTTTAACAAAGCTGACGGATGATGATCTGTGCGGATCTGTGCTATGTAAAAACCAAAAAGATTTCCGACATTCTGTTCAGAGGTGCTAAGTAGACCTACTCTCGGCAGGCAGACGCTCAACAATCCTACCGGTCTGAGCCCTAAGGTATGCAGGCAATCAGTTGGCTATGCTATGGAACTGTAGTGGGGTTATGACATGTTTATAGAGCTACAGGCCAGTGGTAGTATGTCTCTAAACATGTATTAAAGAACAAATCCACTGAACAGTTGTCTATATGTTGTTTATATGCAAGATGGTTTGACAATACCATTAGTCTATAAAAAGTTAGACAGTTTTGGTAAAGCTAGTGATCCCCAAAAAGGTATGAAACAAAACAATCCTTAATCTCTAAATTGTGGTCAAACTGGCCCCCAGAGAACATTAAAACCACAGCACACAAAAACAATAGTTGCGGTCTGTCAGTGTTGAAATCTGTGTGTCAGTGACTAGGAAGGCCAGGGATACGTATCAATCCTTCACTCACATGACTGTGTTGACATGGTGATGACTGAAGGAGATAGGTTTGATCCTGAGCATGTTGAATAAATATCACACATGCCTTATCGACCCAGATTCAATGTCAGGAAAGTGAAAAGCGAAAGGTTAATATTATTCTTGGAGATAGGCCTAAGTGGTTTAGCGAAGCCTTAGCGCATGTTTAGGGATATCTCTATCTCACCTCTTCTGACCTAATCTCCACACATCTGCTCTCATATGGAGTGGAGGACAAACACATGAAGTGGAGGGCAAACACTGCTCTCACATGGAGTGGAGGGCAAACACTCTGAGGAATCCATGTGTGCACCCCCCTTCATCCCCTTCCACTCACAAACCTCTTTCTCTCATTCACCAGGCATGAGCTAGGGCTGAAGTCACACGGGACTGTTGTGCCTATTGCTGGTACAGGGCACGCAGCAGGCTGGGACTGCCAATAATCATACTGGTTGTAATAATCTAGATATCTGCTTCAGTTTCCAGTACTGTCTCTCTGTGTCTCTCTCTCTCTCGTGATGTACTCTAGGAAGAGTACCTGCTGATTTGTGTTAAATTATCACGGCTCATGCTGCGTTACGAACAACACTGATCCAGCACATAAAATTACAATTAGAACACATTTAATTTTCCATGATCTAGCATGCAGTGTACTACCAAAAATCTGAGGGTGACTATAAACCCTAGCGCCTGATGTCGCCAGTAGCCAATAATTCCAATCACCCATGGCCTCTGGAAGCCGACTCCCTGCTTATGCTCTGACTTCAGTTTCCATTGACCCATATTGTGTTTTATATACAGGCTAATGTCATCCCCTTCAGTTTATCCCTTAGCTTCATGCTGCTAGCGTGTTGCTGACCTAATTCTGAGGCCGTAGACTCATTCCTGTTGGGTTCAACCCTCCCTATGGCTGATATACAGTATGATGCAGGGTCTCATTGATCTCATTTATAACAGCCATCATCACGCCGCAAATTAGCACCTTGTGAGAGAGGAGCAGGCTTCTGTGTTAATGGGAGAATTAGCGTCCTCCTCTAATTTGGCTAGCTCGAAGCATTAAAAACATCACAAATGTCTAAGGATGCACAGATTACTACATAACATCTATTTAAATGTACCCCCCCCCCTTGTTTGTATACTGCTTCTACTTGCTGTTTATTATCTATGCATAGTCCCTTTACCCCTACCTACATATTCAAATTACCACGACTAACCTGTAGCCCCGCACATTGACTCGTTACCGGTACCCCCTATATATAGCCTCATTATTATTTTATTTTTTACTTTGTATTTTATTTTTTACTTTAGTTTATTAAGTAAATATTTTCTTAACTCTGTTTCTTGAACTGCATTGTTGGTTAAGGGCTTGTAAGTAAGCATTTCACGGTAAGGTTTTATTTGGCGTATTTGGTGCATGTGACAAATAAAATGCGATCTGAACATATGCAAAACTAAATTGACATTTGAGTAGCCCACTTTAGTGTGGAAAAGAAACACATGGCTTGTCATCACAATATCTAGTAAATGTCAGAAGAAATTGGTCAGAATATGCTTTTCACCCCAGTTTTGCTGATACTGGGGAAATAATTCAATCCCGATTTACCTTAAATAGCTGAAGCAAAGTTACGTTTGGTCATTGTATGAATAAGAGAGATATAGAGAGAGAGATAAGGAGAAGAGAAGGAAGGGAGCAGTCCCTTTGAGGAATATTGCTTGCTTGTGTGTGTGTGTGTGTGTGTGTGTGTGTGTGTAGAGGTTTCTCCATGGCAGGGGCACATAAGCTCAGCCAGCCAGGCATGATGCTGATGATGACTCAAGTCTGCTTGGAGGGTCAGCCCAGCACTCCTTCTTTGTCAACTACAATCCTCCTCTCATCCTGCACTCCCTGCTAACACATCACATGGCCTCTCACTCTGCATCTCTGGCTCAATACTGGAAATACCGTTTGAGCTGTGCTGTGGCCTATTTCAAAACAACACGGTCAGCAATTCCTCCCTATACAGCAGTACTCACTAAAGTAAACTTGGCCATGAAGACCAAATAAACTGTTGTTTACAGTTTTGAGATGATTGTACTAAAAATCACAAAATGTGTTTGTATTGGTAGTGTGGCAACACATTCATTACTTTGGATACATTGTGCTGTTTGTTAGACTCTGGCTGGGTCCTACAATGAAGATCCTACATCTCTAGCTAAAAGTATTATGATAACGATTCTGTAATGTCTTACTTCAACACGGTCTGTTCTGTATGACAGATGTACTGCCCTCTGTAGAGACATGAGAATAATGTGATTGATTTGCATGTTTTTTCAAAAGTTTCTTTGATGATTTTGATGTGGACAAGGGGGCACACACATGCTCCCCCCCCCATACTCCATTAACAGGAGAGCCTCTTGAGACTGAGTGTCACGTCCTGACCATAGAGAACCCTTAATTTCTATGGTAGAGTAGGTCAGGGCGTGACTGGGGGGTTTTCTAGTTATTATTTTCTATGTGGGGTTCTAGTTTAGTTTTTCTATGTTGTTGTTTGGCATGATTCCCAATTAGAGGCAGCTGGCTATCGTTTTCTCTAATTGAGGATAATTTTTAAGTAGCATTTTTTCCACCTGTGTTTTATGGGATATTGTTTTAAGTTAGTGTATGTTACACCTCTTTGTTAAGGTTCGTTGTTTGTTTCGTTCTTTCTTTGTTGTTTTGTGGTTTTCTATCAAATAATATGTGGAAACCATATTGCACTGCAGCTTGGTCTGATAATTATTCCAGCAAAGGTGACACTGAGAGAGCAGATCAGTCAGGATTTCTTCACCTTATCCTGCTAGTAGCCAAGCCCCACACATAGGCAATCAAAACCATAGCTACACAATATGGAGGTCATTAGAAGGAATGAATGACAAACCTTACTCGCAACAATGGGCTGGCACATTGGGCAATGCCCAGGAATGCCTCTGGGACTTGCAGCGAACCCACCACTAAGCTATGTTGGGCACCAGGCCCTTGCTAAAATCAAATCAAATTTTATTGGTCACATACACATGGTTAGCAGATGTTATTGTGAGTGTAGCAAAATACTTGTGCTTTTAGTTCAGAGAGTGTAGCAGTATCTAACATGGCATCTAACAATTCCACAACAACTACCTAATACACACAAAGGAATGGAATAAGATTATATACATATAAATATATGGATGAGCAATGACAGAGCGGCGTAGGCAAGATGCAATAGATGGTATTCAATACAGTATATACATATGAGATGAGGAATGCAAGATATGTAAACATTATTAAAGTGACTAGTGATCCATTTATTAAAGTGGCCAATAATTTAAAGTCTGTATGTGGGCAGCAGCCTCTCTGTGTTAGTGATGGCTTTTTAACAGTCTGTTGGCCTTGAGATAGAAGCTGTTTTTCCGTCTCTCGGTCTCAGCTTTGATGCACCTGTACTGACCTCGCCTTCTGGATGGTAGCAGGGTGAACAGGCTTGGGTGGTTGTTGTCCTTGATTATCATTTTGGCCTTCTTGTGACATCGGGTGCTGTAGGTGTCCTGGAGGGCAGGTAGTTTGCCCCCGGGGATGCGTTGTGCAGACCCACCTTCTGGAGAGCCTTGCGGTTGTGGACTGGGAGAAATGATGATGGAGACCAAACCCAATCTTAACTATGGTTTCAAGCAAAACATTGCCTGCATGAAGGAAGACATGTTCTATTATGTAATATCCAAGTCACATTCAACAACATCACAAACATTGGTGCTTTCTCCTCATGGAGTAATGGCCTCAGCCATCTGATTGTATTGTTTTACAGAATGGGTTGTGGAGACACCATGAGGGGCAAATACCAAGATACATGAATACTAAAAGGGACACAGTGTGAGTCAAACCTCTGAGTCTATATGACAGCAACGGAGGATGATGACATATCTGACTAGGCTAATAGAGCAAGCGTAGAAAGACACCTTGAGCAGAGATCCCACTTCCGTTTTTCAGGGAAATATAAGTAAAAATTACTGTATCCCTGAAAAGCATAAACTTCTGCTTTCTGCCAACACCGCTATAAATTGTGCTATAATTCTATATAAGTGTTATAAATTCACAGACAACACAAAGATTCCTTGATGTCCTTCCAGACTCCCTCTGTCTACCCAATGACATCAGAGGACAAAAATCAGTTAACCACCTAACTGAGGAACTCAATTTAACCTTGCGCAATACCCTAGATGCAGTTGCACCCCTAAAAACTAAAAACATTTGTCATAAGAAACTAGCTACCTGGTATACAGAAAATACCCAAGCTCCGATGCAAGCTTCCAGAAAATTGGAACGGAAATGGCGCCACACCAAACTGGAAGTCTTCCGACTAGTTTAGAAAGACAGTACCGTGCAGTATCGAAGAGCCCTCACTGCTGCTCGATCATCCTATTTTTCCAACTTAATTGAGGAAAATAAGAACAATCCAAAATGTATTTTTGATACTGTCGCAAAGCTAACTAAAAAGCAGCATTCCCCAAGAGAGGATGGCTTTCACTTCAGCAGTAATAAATTCATGAACTTCTTTGAGGAAAAGATCATGATCAATAGAAAGCAAATTACGGACTCTTTAAATCTGCATATTCATCCAAAGCTCAGTTGTCCTGAGTCTGCACAACTCTGCCAGGACCTAGGATCAAGAGAGACACTCAAGTGTTTTAGTACTATATCTCTTGACACAATGATGAAAATAATCATGGCCTCTAAACCTTCAAGCTGCATACTGGACCCTATTCCAACTAAACTACTGAAAGAGCTGCTTCCTGTGCTTGGCCCTCCTATGTTGAACATAATAAACGGCTCTCTATCCACCAGATGTGTACCAAACTCACTAAACGTGGCAGTAATAAAGCCAAACAGTGACCCAGAAAATATAAAAACTATCGGCCTATATCGAATCTTCCATTCCTCTCAAAAATTTTAGAAAAGCCTGTTGCGCAGCAACTCACTGCCTTCCTGAAGACAAACAATGTATATGAAAAGCTTCAGACTGGTTTTAGACCCCATCATAGCACTGAGACTGCACTTGTGAAGGTGGTAAATTACCTTTTAATGGCATCAGACCAAGGCTCTGCATCTGTCCTTGTGCTCCTAGACCTTAGTGCTGCTTTTGATACCATCGATCATCACATTCTTCTGGAGAGATTGGAAACCCAAATTGGTCTACACGGACAAGTTCTGGCCTGGTTTAGAGCTTATCTGTCCAAAATATATCAGTTTGTCTCTGTGAATGGTTTGTCCTCTGACAAATCAACTGTAAATTTCGGTGTTCCTCAAGGTTCTGTTTTAGGACCACTATTGTTTTCATTATATATTTTACCTCTTAGGGATGTCATTTGACTTAACTTTCACTGCTATGCGGATGACACACAGCTGTACATTTCAATGAAACATGGTGAAGCACCAAAATTCCCCTCGCTAGAAGCCTATTTCAGACATAAGGAAGTGGATGGCTGCAAACGTTCTACTTTTAAACGGACAAAACAGAGATGCTTGTTCTAGGTCCCAAGAAACAAAGAGATCTTCTGTTGAATCTGACAATTAATCTTAATGGTTGTACAGTCGTCTCAAATAGAACTGTGAATTACCTCGGCGTTACTTTGGACCCTGATCTCTCTTTTGACGAACATATCAAGACTGTTTCAAGGATAGCTTTTTTCCATCTACGTAACATTGCAAAAATCAGAAACTTTCTGTCCAAAAATGATGCAGAAAAATTAATCCATGCTTTTGTTACTTCTAGGTTAGACTACTGCAATGCTCTACTTTCCAGCTCCTCGGATAAAGCACTAAATAAACTTCAGTTAGTGCTAAATACAGCTGCTAGAATCCAGACTAGAACCAAAAAATTGGATCATATTACTCCAGTGCTAGCCTCCCTACACTGGCTTCCTGTCAAGGCAAGGGCTGATTTCAAGGTTTTACTGCAAACCTACAATGCATTACATGGGCTTGATCCTACCTATCTCTCTGATTTGGTCCTGCCGTACATACCTACACGTACGCTACGGTCACAAGACGCAGGCCTCCTAATTGTCCCTAGAATTTCTAAGCAAACAGCTGGAGGCAGGGCTTTCTCCTATAGAGCTCCATTTTTATGGAATGGTCTGCCTACCCATGTGAGAGACGCAAACTCAGTCTCAACCTTTAAGTCTTTACTGAAGACTCATTACTTCAGTGGGTCAGATGATTAAGTGTAGTCTGGCCCAGGAGTGTGAAGGTGAACGGAAAAAAGGCTCTGGAGCAACGAACCACCCTTGCTGTCTCTGCCTGGCCGGTTCCCCTCTTTCCACTGGGATTCTCTGCATCTAACCCTATTACAGGGGCTGAGTCACTGGCTTACTGGTGCTCTTTCATGCCGTCTCTAGGAGGGGTGTGTCACTTGAGTGGGTTGAGTCACTGATGTGATCTTCCTGTCTGGGTTGGCGCCCCCCTTGGGTTGTGCCGTGGCAGAGATCTTTGTGGGCTATACTCAGCCTTGTCTCAGGATGGTAAGTTGGTGGTTGATGATATCCCTCTAGTGGTGTGGGGGCTGTGCTTTGGCAAAGTGCGTGGGGTTATATCCTTCCTGTTTGGCCCTGTCCGGGGGTATCATCGGATGGGGCCACAGTGTCTCCTGACCCCTCCTGTCTCAGCCTCCAGTATTTATGCTGCAGTAGTTTATGTGTCGGGGGGCTAGGGTCAGTTTGTTATATCTGGAGAACTTTCCTGTCCTATCCGGTGTCCTGTGTGAATTTAAGTATGCTCTCTCTAATTCTCTCTTTCTTTCTCTCTCTCGGAGGACCTGAGCCCTAGGATCATGCCTCAGGACTACCTGGCATGATGACTCCTTGCTGTCCCCAGTCCACCTGGCCGTGCTGCTGCTCCAGTTTCAACTGTTCTGCCTGTGATTATTATTATTGGTCACCCCACATAGCCTGGTTCCTCTTTAGGTTTCTTCCTAGGTTTTGGCCTTTCTAGGGAGTTTTTCCTAGCCACCGTGCTTCTACACCTGCATTGCTAGCTGTTTGGGGTTTTAGGCTGGGTTTCTGTACAGCACTTTGAGATATCAGCTGATGTACGAAGGGCTATATAAATAAATTTGATTTGACAAACAACCACATATTTCAAACGTGGTATGACTGAGTCCAATATAGGTGTGCCATCATATGATGATTGCACAACCCCATGCTAACATGTTCATGATGAATGCTCTTGTTTTGCAAATAAAAGTGTTATTCACTGCTTCTAAAGGTTTAGGGGTGCTCAGTGCTTATGACAGTGTCGCTCACTTCTTACGAAGGTGCATTGTCTTACGTCAGGTAGCGCAGAGAATCATCTGCACTGATCGGTTGAGGGACGAACATTATGTAGGTGTAACGCTACCTTTCAGAAAAACAATGATGCTTATGGTGTTATGTTGTTTATCTGGTTTTAAATCAAAACATCCTGTGTCAGTTACATTACAAGAGCTATGTCCGTCCCCTAACATCTTGTTTCAGATGCTGTATATATCTTTCTGTGTACTAAGTAAATATGGCAGAAGCTCTATGACGTAAACAGCATTCCTGCCTCCATATTATTAGCAGTGTTTGTGTGTGAACTGTACTGTGGGTCAACAGGAAGTGGCACTAAGGGATGGACAGTGGGCGCTGAAACATGCTGTTATTTTCCCATCATCCCCCAGCCTGAGTATAAAAACATGTGGCGATCTAACCCCCCTACGGTGTATCTCCTTGCCACGACTGTAAGGACACTAGGTAAATCTATTATGTTTGTAGTTTTGTTTCTGTGTGTGTGTGTGTGTGTGTGTGTGTGTGTGTGTGTGTGTGTGTGTGTGTGTGTGTGCGTGCGTGCGTGCATGCGTGTGTGTGTGTGTGCATGTTCGTGTATTGGGAGAAGACGGGGTCAACCCCACTTTTCAATGACCCTATTTAGAAATCTTGCCTCTCCCTATTGTCTCCCAGTATTTTTTATTTTAGATTATTTTATTGAACCTTTATTTAACTAGGCAAGTCAGTTCAGAAGAAATTCTTATTTACAATGACGGCCTACCAAACGGCAAAAGGCCTTCTGCGGGGACGGGGGCTGGGATTAAAATTGTCAAATTAAATAAAAATATAGGACAAAAGAACATATCACAACAAGAAAGTATCAGAAGCCTACACAACAAAGGGCCAGTGCACTGCTTCCTTTGCCCTCTCTCGCTGCTGTTACATAAACCTCCCCTTCAAAACACATAGCTAACTAAGTGGGAAATTTAATCAGGGGTATGTCCTCCCATTACACAACCAGTACAGGTTGTCACTGGAGAGAGAGAGAGGGTTAGAGAAAGAAAGAGAGAGAGAGAGAGAAAGAGAGAGAGAGAGAGAGAGAGAGAGATTGAATTGAGAAAGAGAGAGAAAGGCAGAAAGGAGATCCGCTGGGATGCTTCCTTCCTCAACTAAATGAATTTTAAATGCTGAGGCTCTGTAGCTGAAGCTAGCCTGTGGGTAGGAGTTAGCGAGGCTTAGCGTAACTAAGAGCTATAACCTCCACCTGTCTCCTCTTCCCTCTCCACAACATCCCCTCAGGGACTTTGGCTGCTGCCACTACATAAAAGCAACCTCTGGTCATGCATAAATGTCAGAGGAACATTGTGGAAAATGTGTTGCAGGGGTGGAAAGGTGGAGTTCTGTGGTTTTAAATGTTGAGAAATGTTGTTTGCTTCTAACATTTAACATTTAACATTTAAGTCATTTAGCAGACGCTCTTATCCAGAGCGACTTACAAATTGGTGCTTTCACCTTAAGACATCCAGTGGAACAGCCACTTTACAATAGTGCATCTAGGTCTTTTAAGGGGGAGGGGGGTGAGAAGGATTACTTTATCCTATCCTAGGTATTCCTTAAAGAGGTGGGGTTTCAGGTGTCTCCGGAAGGTGGTGATTGACTCCGCTGTCCTGGCGTCGTGAGGGAGTTTGTTCCACCATTGGGGGGCCAGAGCAGCGAACAGTTTTGACTGGGCTGAGCGGGAACTGTACTTCCTCAGTGGTAGGGAGGCGAGCAGGCCAGAGGTGGATGAACGCAGTGCCCTTGTTTGGGTGTAGGGCCTGATCAGAGCCTGGAGGTACTGAGGTGCCGTTCCCCTCACAGCTCCGTAGGCAAGCACCATGGTCTTGTAGCGGATGCGAGCTTCAACTGGAAGCCAGTGGAGAGAGCGGAGGAGCGGGGTGACGTGAGAGAACTTGGGAAGGTTGAACACCAGACGGGCTGCGGCGTTCTGGATGAGTTGTAGGGGTTTAATGGCACAGGCAGGGAGCCCAGCCAACAGCGAGTTGCAGTAATCCAGACGGGAGATGACAAGTGCCTGGATTAGGACCTGCGCCGCTTCCTGTGTGAGGCAGGGTCGTACTCTGCGGATGTTGTAGAGCATGAACCTACAGGAACGGGCCACCGCCTTGATGTTATTTGAGAACGACAGGGTGTTGTCCAGGATCACGCCAAGGTTCTTAGCGCTCTGGGAGGAGGACACAATGGAGTTGTCAACCGTGATGGCGAGATCATGGAACGGGCAGTCCTTCCCCGGGAGGAAGAGCAGCTCCGTCTTGCCGAGGTTCAGCTTGAGGTGATGATCCGTCATCCACACTGATATGTCTGCCAGACATGCAGAGATGCGATTCGCCACCTGGTCGTCAGAAGGGGGAAAGGAGAAGATTAATTGTGTGTCGTCTGCATAGCAATGATAGGAGAGACCATGTGAGGTTATGACAGAGCCAAGTGACTTGGTGTATAGCGAGAATAGGAGAGGGCCTAGAACAGAGCCCTGGGGGACACCAGTGGTGAGAGCACGTGGTGAGGAGACGGATTCTCGCCACGCCACCTGGTAGGAGCGACCTGTCAGGTAGGACGCAATCCAAGCGTGGGCCGCGCCGGAGATGCCCAACTCGGAGAGGGTGGAGAGGAGGATCTGATGGTTCACAGTATCGAAGGCAGCCGATAGGTCTAGAAGGATGAGAGCAGAGGAGAGAGTTAGCTTTAGCAGTGCGGAGCGCCTCCGTGATACAGAGAAGAGCAGTCTCAGTTGAATGACTAGTCTTGAAACCTGACTGATTTGGATCAAGAAGGTCATTCTGAGAGAGATAGCGGGAGAGCTGGCCAAGGACGGCACGTTCAAGAGTTTTGGAGAGAAAAGAAAGAAGGGATACTGGTCTGTAGTTGTTGACATCGGAGGGATCGAGTGTAGGTTTTTCAGAAGGGGTGCAACTCTCGCTCTCTTGAAGACGGGAGGGACGTAGCCAGCGGTCAGGGATGAGTTGATGAGCGAGGTGAGGTAAGGGAGAAGGTCACCGGAGATGGTCTGGAGAAGAGAGGAGGGGATAGGGTCAAGCGGGCAGGTTGTTGGGCGGCCGGCCGTCACAAGACGCGAGATGTCATCTGGAGAGAGAGGGGAGAAAGAGGTCAGAGCACAGGGTAGGGCAGTGTGAGCAGAACCAGCGGTGTCGTTTGACTTAGCAAACGAGGATCGGATGTCGTCGACCTTCTTTTCAAAATGGTTGACGAAGTCATCTGCAGAGAGGGAGGAGGGGGAGGGGGAGGAGGATTCAAGAGGGAGGAGAAGGTGGCAAAGAGCTTCCTAGGGTTAGAGGCAGATGCTTGGAATTTAGAGTGGTAGAAAGTGGCTTTAGCAGCAGAGACAGAGGAGGAAAATGTAGAGAGGAGGGAGTGAAAGGATGCCAGGTCCGCAGGGAGGCGGAGTTTTCCTCCATTTCCGCTCGGCTGCCCGGAGCCCTGTTCTGTGAGCTCGCAATGAGTCGTCGAGCCACGGAGCGGGAGGGGAGGACCGAGCCGGCCTGGAGGATAGGGGACATAGAGAGTTAAAGGATGCAGAAAGGGAGGAGAGGAGGGTTGAGGAGGCAGAATCAGGAGATAGGTTGGAGAAGGTTTGAGCAGAGGGAAGAGATGATAGGATGGAAGAGGAGAGAGTAGCGGGGAGAGAGAGCGAAGGTTGGGACGGCGCGATACCATCCGAGTAGGGGCAGTGTGGGAAGTGTTGGATGAGAGCGAGAGGGAAAAGGATACAAGGTAGTGGTCGGAGACTTGGAGGGGAGTTGCAATGAGGTTAGTGGAGGAACAGCATCTAGTAAAGATGAGGTCGAGCGTATTGCCTGCCTTGTGAGTAGGGGGGAAGGTGAGAGGGTGAGGTCAAAAGAGGAGAGGAGTGGAAAGAAGGAGGCAGAGAGGAATGAGTCAAAGGTAGACGTGGGGAGGTTAAAGTCGCCCAGAACTGTGAGAGGTGAGCCGTCCTCAGGAAAGGAGCTTATCAAGGCATCAAGCTCATTGATGAACTCTCCGAGGGAACCTGGAGGGCGATAAATGATAAGGATGTTAAGCTTGAAAGGGCTGGTAACTGTGACAGCATGGAATTCAAAGGAGGCGATAGACAGATGGGTAAGGGGAGAAAGAGAGAATGACCACTTGGGAGAGATGAGGATCCCGGTGCCACCACCCCGCTGACCAGAAGCTCTCGGGGTGTGCGAGAGCACGTGGGCGGACGAAGAGAGAGCAGTAGGAGTAGCGGTGTTGTCTGTGGTGATCCATGTTTCCGTCAGAGCCAAGAAGTCGAGGACTGGAGGGCGGCATAGGCTGAGATGAACTCTGCCTTGTTGGCCGCAGATCGGCAGTTCCAGAGGCTACCGGAGACCTGGAACTCCACGTGGGTCGTGCGCGCTGGGACCACCAGATTAGGGTGGCCGCGGCCATGCGGTGTGGAGCGTTTGTATGGTCTGTGCAGAGAGGAGAGAACAGGGATAGACAGACACATAGTTGACAGGCTAGAGAAGAGGCTACGCTAATGCAGAGGAGATTGGAATGACAAGTGGACTACACGTCTCGAATGTTCAGAAAGTTAAGCTTACGTAGCAAGAATCTAATTGACTAAAATGATTAAAATGATACAGTACTGCTGAGGTAGGCTAGCTGCGTTGTTGACACTACCCTAATCAAGTCGTTCCGTTGAGTGTGAAGTTTCTACAATGCTGCTTTTCGGGGCAAGCTGGCTAGCTAGCAGTGTTGGTTACGTTACGTTGCGTTAGGAGAACGACAATAGCTGGCTAGCTAACCTAGAAAATCGCTCTAGACTACACAATTATCTTTGAAACAAAGACGGCTATGTAGCTAGCTATGTAGCTAGCTACGATCAAACAAATCACACCGTTGGGACTGTAATGAAATGAAATGAAAATATGATACTACCTGTGGAGCGAAGCGGAATGCGACCGGAATGCGAAAGTTCTATTCAGTAGACGTTGGCTGGCTATTGGCTAGCTAGGAGTGTCTCCTACGTTAAGGACGACAAAATAGCTGGCTAGCTAACCTCGGTAAATTAAGATAATCACTCTAAGACTACACACTCTAACTACACAATTATCTTGGATACGAAGACAGCAAAGACAACTATGTAGCTAGCTAACACTACACTAATCAAGTCGTTCAGTTGAGTGTGATAGTTACTACAGTGCTACAGTAGACGGTGAACGTGTTGGGCAGATAGGAGACGACGAAATACGATAATTACGCAATTATCTTTGATACCACGACGACTATGTAGCTAGCTAAGAAGAAATTGCTAAGATTAGACAAATCAGACCGTTGTACTATAATGAAATGTAATGAAATGTAATGAAAAAGTTATACAACCTGCAGACCGAAGCGCGGATGCGACCGGCTCGCTCCAACCCGGAAGTTAAGAGTCGCTAAGAGCTTCTGAATGACATTTACCCAAGAGGGAACATGTGCTGCATGAAGTACTGTAAGACTGTTGTTTGTAGATACGTGGTAGATACACATTGATCAGGGCTAGAATAATTTAACGAACATCAGATTGTCTTTGAATAGCCTTTGGCAAAAGGTGAGAGGACCAGGGATGGCATTTTAAAATGAAGTCATTTAGCAGACGCTCTCATTCAGAGCGACTAGGGTGAAGTGCCTTGCTGAAGGGCACAGACTAATTGTATTTTCTTATCTAGTCAGCTCTGGGATTTGAACCAGCATCCTTTTGGTTAACGGCCCAATGCTCTTAGCGGCTAGGCTACTTGCCACCCAATTCTAGGGTAAAGTATTGTAGTAATCTCCTACTACTGAGCCAGGTTGATTGTTTCTCAAAACTCAATTGCATTCACAAGATTAGGTCATAAAAAGAAGGATTAGGTTAGAAAATACTGAATTACATCACATACCACATGGACTGACAGGAGTTTGCCTTGCATTCTGGGAAACAAGAGGATTATGGTCTATTACAATACAGGCCTTTTATTGTTTTGTTTCTTCCATTATGTAACATAGTTTCATGGACCTTTGGATGACAAACAAGGTACATTCTTGGACTACAGAGGCTGCTGGAGAGCATTGTGGAGAGACGGTGCAGTATGGTTTTACACAATATAGCCTATAGCGTTCCTGAGACTTTGTTTGAAACAACCATACAGTTTACTGTATGTCAGATAAGAGTAGATGCAACACTGTGTACACACCAACACAGTTCTGTTTTTTGACAGAGACGAAGTATGGTGGTGACTAAAGCTATGTATGGTAGCTGAAGGCTTCCCACTGGGCACATACGTCAATTCATCATCTATTCCACGTTAGTTCAACATTAATTTCATTGAAATGACGTGGAAACAACGTTGATTCAACCAGTGTGTGCCCAGTAGGTTGTCGTCATTCTCAGTCTTTGCACTTGGTTAACAACAAGATTTAGTAAATGACAAACAGAAAAAGTCCTTTCCAACTTAAGAGCAGGCAAACAGCTGGACATGATCTGACCGAAACTGGTATCAAACATCCATCCCCCCACACACACACACGCACACACATTCTCTGTCAGTGTGGTTTGAGTTCTTTCTGAGGTTTGTTTGTCACTTCCAGATGGCAGATGAGGCAACTATTTGGGTCAGTGATGTTTCACATTTGCTTTAATCCAAAAAAGGCAAATGACATCAACACTTGTGGGAGCTCTGAAGGAAGGGGAGGTCTTACAGTGAACTGAATCACACAAACAAACTCTCACAATCACTTTTAACACACTTTCAACATAATATATTTTCACAAAAGATGCCGCCGGCATGGGCCTAGTCACTTAACTAAAGTGTTAACTGTAGATCTGTGAAACTCAGTGTACAAAAGGGATTTTTAGCAGGAGCCACATTTTGCTGCATCTTTTCTTTAAAATCAAGAAACATGTTATATACTGTAAGATGATATTTAATCTCCCTCCTTCAATTTAAATTATATTTAAAAGTCTTTGTTGGCATAAAGTTACTGTTTACCAGTACAATCCCTGGACACTACTTTACTGAGGGGCGGAGGTCAGCAGCTGTGTACACAATGACAGCACTGGTCACGTCTTATAACAATTAAGGTAATGGCTGCTGTTATGAATGAACCATTATCATCAGGGTATGGCTATCCTCTTCTTTATAGTTTATTTACTAGTGACAGAGCTTGGCTTTTCCATTTACAGTAATGTGCAACTTGATTGTGCATTTGTATTTGTATTAATTATGGATACCCATCCTGGGGTCAAGGCAGCTATATAATTTTAACAATATACAATACATTCATAAGAGATTTCACAACATACTAAGTGTGTGCCCTCAGGCCCCTACTCCACTACCACATATCTACAACACAAAATCCATGTGGACGTGTGTGTATAGTGCGTATGTTATCATGTGTGTGTAGGCATGTGTCTGTGCCTATGTTTGTGTTGCTTCACAGTTCCCACTGTTCCATCTGTTTTTTAAATCTGATTCTACTGCTTGCATCAGTTACCTGATGTGGAATAGAGTTCCATGTAGTCATGGCTCTATGTAGTACTGTGAACCTCCCATAGTTTGTTCTGGACTTAGGGACTGTGAAGAGACCTCTGGTAGCATGTCTTGTGTGGTATGCATGGGTCTTTTAGCTGTGTGCTAGTCATTTAAACAGACATCTTTCAACATGTCAAAACCTCTCAGAAATACAAGTAGTGATGAAGTCAATCTCTCCTCCACTTTGAGCCAGGAAAGATTGACATGTATATTATTAATGTTAGCTCTCTGTGTACATCCAAGGGCCAGCCGTGCTGCCCTGTTCTGAGCCAATTGCAATTTTCCTAAGTACCTCTTTGTGGCACCTGACCTCACGACTGAACAGTAGTCCAGGTGCGACAAAACTAGAGCCTGTGGGACCTGCCTTGTTGATAGTGATGTTAAGAAGGTAGAGTAGCACTTTATTATGGATAGACTTCTCCCTATCTTAGCTACAGCTGTATCAATATGTTTGACCATGACAGTTTACAATCCAGGGTTACTCCAAGCAGTTTAGTCACCTCAACTTTCTCAATTTCCACATTATTTATTACAATATTTAGTTTAGGTTTAGGGTTTAGTGAATGATTTGTCCCAAATACAATGGTTTGAGTTTTTGAAATATATAGGACTAATTTATTAATTGCCACCCATTCTGAAACTAACTGCAGCTCTTTGTTAAGTGTTGCAGTCATTTCAGTTGCTGTAGTAGCTGACATGTATAGTGTTGAGTCATCCGCATACATAGACACACTGGCTTGACTCATGTCATTAGTAAAGATTGAAAAAAGTAAGGGGCCTAGAGAGCTGCCCTGGGGAATTCCTGATTCTACCTGGATTAGGTTGGAGAGGCTTCCATTAAAGAACACCCTCTGTGTTCTGCTATACAGGTAACTCTTCATCTACAATATAGCATAACACATATGTTTTTCCAGCAGCAGACTATGATCGACAATGTCAAAAGCTGCACTGAAGTCTAACAAAACAGCCCCCACAATATTTTTTATCATCAATTTCTCTCAGCTAATCATCAGTCATTTGTATAAGTGCTGTGCTTGTTGAATGTCGTGCTGAAAGCATGCTGTTGAATAAGCGTGCTGAAAGTCTGTTGTCAATTTGTTTACTGTAAAATAGCATTTTATCTAGTCAAACACATTTTTTTCCAAAACTTTGCTAAGGGTTTGTAACAGGCTGATTGGTCAGCTACTTGAGCCAGTAAAGGGGGCTTCACTATTCTTAGGTAGCGGAATTACTTTTGCTTCCCTCCAGGCCTGAGGGCACACACTTTCTAGAATGCTTAAATTGAAGATATGGCAAATATTGATAACCCATTTAGCTGAATGCGTGGGGTCAAAATAGAAGCCCACCTAGCTTAGACTGCAAGAGAACACCTTTGAATTCCTGAAGTTATATAGACAATGTTGAACTGGTTCAAACAGAAAGTATGTGTGTGTGTGTGTGGTCAGCCCTCTATGTAGTTCCCACAACAAACAGTCTCCCCTGCCTCCTCTAACCTTAGCACAAAGTGTCATGCAATGGTCTGAGGTGTAACTTATACAAGGAATTGTGTAAGGTCATTCTATAGCAAACCCTAAACGCCTAGCATAGTCCATAGCACATCTTATCTCTCTAACTAACTAACTGACACACACACACACACACATAGAGGTCTAGTTCAGGTTCAACACAGAGTGACGTACACACTTATAGCGTATAGCCCTGTGCACATCGTGTGTGTGTGTAGGGAATGCACGATGGCTCTCCTTAAGCGATTGAGTAATCTTGTATGGCACACACATGTTGCTGCAGGGCTGAGGAGGCTCCATATGTCTTTATTAAGGCTGTTTCACAGGCTATCAGTGTCCATTAACACACACACTCACACACGTCCACTCTTTCTCATACACCACCAACGCTGCTTTCCAACCTGCGTGTCTTCTTCCCTCTTATTTCCGCTTTATTCACATTTTACACTTCTCCCACCTCTGTCAACCTGACATGTCATCCCTCTTTCACCTCTCCTCTATTCCCTCTTTCATCATACCTATTTTCAGGCTTTAGTCTTTCACTCCACAGTTGCAATGCTTGATCATGTTTTTAAGTGCCCTTAGTCAATAGTGTCAGTTCATCTGTTTAAAGACAAAGTTAATGCAACTGTGGCCATTGGTGTTCAGGGACCTGTCACCAACAAGCACACTTCAGCCACAGGCTTGCATGGCTTATGTGTTTTGGCATCACAAATGTAGACAGACCAGTACAGAATGTTCTTCTTTAGTAAACACCAAAATAACATATTTTTTAGGACCACAGGAGTCTTATGTGCTACATTTGGGAGACCTGGTTGGAACCGGAACCATACTGCAACTTTGCTAAACCAAAAACAATTGTGTGGTCAAAAAAGCGAGCAAAATCCAGACTGATAAATTAAGTCCTGTTATGAAGGAGTAGGCCTACTGTACATGTGTCCTCCACGTTGGTCTGGGAAAGCTTGGAGCATCGATGCTGCGTTGGCAGAGCATTGTGCTGAGGGGGAGGATGACAAAACATTCTGGAGACGTATGGGAGAATGGTTTAAGATCTTCCCAATGTGTTCTGCAATCTCACAAAACATTTTAGAAAAATGCTCAGTGTCGTTATTTTCTCGGGTGGTGGGGGGAATTGTATTAGTATAAAATAATATAATTTCCCCATTTGTTTAGCATACAATATGGCTCAGTATTGGTGCTTTTTGTTCACCTTTATCAAGGGTGAAAATAATTGTCATGCCCTGACCTGAGCATTCTTTGTTTTCTTTATATATTTTGGTTAGGTCAGGGTGTGACATGGGTGATGTATGTGTTTTGTACTGTCTATGGGTTTTGTAGGTTTATGGGGTTGTGTACCATCTAGGTGTTTATGTATGTCTATGGTTGCCTAGATTGGTTCTCAATTAGAGGCAGCTGTTTATCGTTGTCTCTGATTGGGAACCATATTTAGGCAGCCATCTTCTTTGGGTATTTCGTGGGTTATTGTCTATGTGATGTTGCATGTTTGCACTCAATTTTGATAGCGGTCACGTTCGTCTTGTTATTTTGTTTGTTAAGTGTACTTCGTGTTTTTTCGTCTTTCATTAAAAAGATGTATTCACATCACGCTGCGCTTTGGTCTCCTCACTATGACGATCGTGACAGAATAACTCACCAACAATGGACCAAGCAGCGTGGTAACGGCCAGCAGCAACAGCGGCAAAGAACGCAGGACTCATGGACTTGGGAGGAGATTCTAGACGGCGAAGGATCCTGGGCACAGCCAGGGGAATATCGCTGCCCCAAAGCAGAGCTGGAGGCAGCAAAAGCAGAGAGGCGCCGGTATGAGGAGGCAGCACGGCGGCGTGGCTGGAAGCCCGAGAGGCAGCCCCAAAAATGTATTGGGGGAGGCACACAGGGACTGTGGTGAAGCCAGGTAGGAGATCTGCGCCAACATTCCTGTGCTTACCGGAGAGAGAGAGAGGAACCGGGCAGGCACCGTGTTATGCGGTGGAGCGCACTGTGTCCCCGGTGCGTGTGCATAGCCCGGTTCGGTACATTCCAGCTCCTCGTATCGGCCGGGCTAAAGTGGGCATCGAGCCAGGTGCCATGAAGCCGGCTCTACACATCTGGTCTCCAGTGCGTCTCCTCGGACCGGCATACATGGCACCAGCCGTACGCATGGTGTCCCCGTTTCGCCAACACAGCCCAGTGCGGGCTATTCCACCTCGCCGCACTGGCCTGGCTACGGGGAGCATTCAACCAGGTAAGGTTGGGCTGGCTCGATGCTCAAGATCTCCAGTGCGCCTTCACGGTCCGGTCTATCCGGTGCCACCTCCACGCACCAGCCCTCCGGTGGCAGCCCCCCGCACCAGGCTGTCTCTCCGTCTCATCCCTACAGGTGCTCCCGCCTGTCCAGCGCCGCCAGAGCCTTCCTCCTGCCCAGCGCCGCCAGTCTCCCGTCTGTCCTGAGCCGCCAGAGCCCCCCGTCTGTCCTGAGCCGCCAGAGCCTCCCGTCTGTCCTGAGCCGCCAGAGTCTCCCGTCTGTCCTGAGCCGCCAGTCAGCCAGGAGCCACCAGAGCCGTCAGCCAGCCAGGAGCCACCAGAGCCGTCAGCCAGTCCGGAGCTGCCCTTCAGTCCGGAGCTGCCCCTCAGTCCGGAGCTGCACCTCAGTCCGGAGCTGCCAGAGTTGCTCCTCAGTCCAGAGGCGCCTTTCCGTCCAGTGGCACTCTCTACGATGATCTTCAGTCCGGGGCCCGCTGCGACAGCTAGCCAGGAGCCGCCAGCCAGCCAGGAGCCACCAGAGCCGTCAGCCAGCCAGGAGCCACCAGAGCCGTCAGCCAGCCAGGAGCCGCCAAAGCTGTCAGCCAGTCCGGAGCTGCCCTTCAGTCCGGAGCTGCCCCTCAGTCCGGAGCTGCCCCTCAGTCCGGAGCTGCACCTCAGTCCGGAGCTGCCAGAGTTGCTCCTCAGTCCAGAGGCGCCTTTCCGTCCAGTGGCGCTCTCTACAATGATCTTCAGTCCGGGGCCCGCTGCGAGGGTCCCCGCTCCTGAGGCGCGACCCTCCCCTTTAGATGAGATTTTTGCGGCCGGAGTCCACACCTTTGTGGGGGGGTACTGTCACGCCTTGACCTGAGTATTCTTTGTTTTCTTTATATACAGTGCCTTGCGAAAGTATTCGGCCACCTTGAACTTTACGACCTTTTGCCACATTTCAGGCTTCAAACATAAAGATATAAAACTGTATTTTTTTGTGAAGAATCAACAACAAGTGGGACACAATCATGAAGTGGAACGACATTTATTGGATATTTCTAACTTTTTTAACAAATCAAAAACTGAAAAATTGGGCGTGCAAAATTATTCAGCCCCCTTAAGTTAATACTTTGTAGCGCCACCTTTTGCTGCGATTACAGCTGTAAGTCGCTTGGGGTATGTCTCTATCAGTTTTGCACATCGAGAGACTGAAATTTTTTCCCATTCCTCCTTGCAAAACAGCTCGAGCTCAGTGAGGTTGGATGGAGAGCATTTGTGAACAGCAGTTTTCAGTTCTTTCCACAGATTCTCGATTGGATTCAGGTCTGGACTTTGACTTGGCCATTCTAACACCTGGATATGTTTATTTTTGAACCATTCCATTGTAGATTTTGCTTTATGTTTTGGATCATTGTCTTGTTGGAAGACAAATCTCCGTCCCAGTCTCAGGTCTTTTGCAGACTCCATCAGGTTTTCTTCCAGAATGGTCCTGTATTTGGCTCCATCCATCTTCCCATCAATTTGAACCATCTTCCCTGTCCCTGCTGAAGAAAAGCAGGCCCAAACCATGATGCTGCCACCACCATGTTTGACAGTGGGGATGGTGTGTTCAGGGTGATGGGCTGTGTTGCTTTTACGCCAAACATAACGTTTTGCATTGTTGCCAAAAAGTTCAATTTTGGTTTCATCTGACCAGAGCACCTTCTTCCACATGTTTGGTGTGTCTCCCAGGTGGCTTGTAGCAAACTTTAAACGACACTTTTTATAGATATCTTTAAGAAATGGCTTTCTTCTTGCCACTCTTCCATAAAGGCCAGATTTGTGCAATATATGACTGATTGTTGTCCTATGGACAGAGTCTCCCACCTCAGCTGTAGATCTCTGCAGTTCATCCAGAGTGATCATGGGCCTCTTGGCTGCATCTCTGATCAGTCTTCTCCTTGTATGAGCTGAAAGTTTAGAGGGACGGCCAGGTCTTGGTAGATTTGCAGTGGTCTGATACTCCTTCCATTTCAATATTATCGCTTGCACAGTGCTCCTTGGGATGTTTAAAGCTTGGGAAATCTTTTTGTATCCAAATCCGGCTTTAAACTTCTTCACAACAGTATCTCGGACCTGCCTGGTGTGTTCCTTGTTCTTCATGATGCTCTTTGCGCTTTTAACGGACCTCTGAGACTATCACAGTGCAGGTGCATTTATACGGAGACTTGATTACACACAGGTGGATTGTATTTATCATCATTAGTCATTTAGGTCAACATTGGATCATTCAGAGATCCTCACTGAACTTCTGGAGAGAGTTTGCTGCACTGAAAGTAAAGGGGCTGAATAATTTTGCACGCCCAATTTTTCAGATTTTGATTTGTTAAAAAAGTTTGAAATATCCAATAATGATTGTGATGATTGTGTCCCACTTGTTGTTGATTCTTCACAAAAAAATACAGTTGTATATCTTTATGTTTGAAGCCTGAAATGTGGTAAAAGGTCGCAAAGTTCAAGGGGGCCGAATACTTTCGCAAGGCACTGTATTTTGGTTAGGTTAGGGTGTGACATGGGTGATGTATGTGTTTTTGTACTGTCTAGTTTTTTTTTTAGGTTTATGGCGTTGTCCACCATCTAGGTGTTTATGTATGTCTATGGTTGCCTAGATTGGTTCTCAATTAGAGGCAGCTGTTTATCGTTGTCTCTGATTGGGAAACATTTTTAGGCAGCCATCTTCTATGTGATGTTGCATGTTTGCACTCAGTTTTGATAGCGGTCACGTTCGTCTTGTTATTTTGTTTGTTTAGTGTACTTGGTGTTTTTCGTCTTTCATTAAAAATATGTATTCACATCACGCTGCGCTTTGGTCTCCTCACTACGACGATCGTGACAATAATGTTGGACCTGGCTATACCTGCTTTCTGTTATACATATTAAAAATGACCATCTCTACATAACAGGCATGGAATGCACGTGTGTCACACAACTGTAATGATGAGCTTTGACCAGGTATCTTCTTCACACAGTGTTTGAACATTTTGAAAAATAATTCAAATTCCCTGTGTGGAATAGTAATAAACTGAATTCACAACTGAATACTAAACTGTAGTACTACGCTGAACACCCACTACCCAAAGTATGACAGAGATACTGTATGTATGCATCATCCCTATGCGTCCGTGGCGTTTCTGTGTGTTTTTTTTCCTCCTCAGCACATTCAGAGTGAATTTCCACAGAGACTGATGAAAAATGATTTTGGAAATGGTACCATGTGAGAAGCCTGGTACAGGGAGAAAGACCACCATGGCATTGTCTGTTTTAGTTAAAGATTGAAGTCTACTCTTATGCAATCTTAATCAGTTAATGCCTCATTGTTCCTGACATTGACTGGGCTGTTCAGCTCTGAGGGAGGTTGACTTTTTGGATGTGGTCCTGGTTCCAGCACCAGTCATCCTGGTTAATCAAATCAAATCAACGTTTATTTGTCACGTGTGCCGAATACAACAGGTGTAGACCTTACAGTGAAATGCTTACTTACTGGCTCTAACCAATAGTGTAAAAAAGTTATCAGGTGAACAATAGGTAAGTAAAGAAATAAAACAACAGTAAAAAGACAGGCTATATACATTAGCGAGGCTACATACAGACATCGGTTAGTCAAGCTGATTGAGGTAGTATGTACATGTAGATATGGTTAAAGTGACTATGCATATATGAACAGAAAGTAGCAGTAGTGTAAAAGAGGGGTTGGCAGGTGGTGGGTGGCGCGACACAATGCGGATAACCCGGTTAGCCAATGTAGGGGAGCACTGGTTGGTTGGCCCAATAGGGGTAGTATGTACATGAATGTATAGTTAAAGTGACTATGCATATATGATAAACAGAGTAGCATCAGCGTAAAAGAGGGGTTGGGGGGGGCACACAATGCAAATAGTCTGGGTAGCCATTTGATTACCTGTTCAGGAGTCTTATGGTTTGGGGGTAACTGTTGAGAAGCCTTTTTGTCCTAGACTTGGCACTCCGGTACCACTTGACATGCGGTAGTAGAGAGAACAGTCTATGACTAGGGTGGCTGGGGTCTTTGACCATTTTTAGGGCCTTCCTCTGACACCGCCTGGTGTAGAGGTCCTGGATGGCAGGCAGCTTAGCCCCAGTGATGCAACCAGTCAGTCAGGATGCTCTCGATGTTGCAGCTGTAGAACCTTTTGAGGATCTCAGGACCCATGGTGTTGAACGCTGAGCTGTAGTCAATGAATAGCATTCTCACAAAAGTGTTCCTTTTGTCTCGGTGGTAAAGGGCAGTGTGGCGTGCAATAGAGATTGCATCATCTGTGGATATGTTTGGGCGGTATGCAAATTGGAGTGGGTCTAGGGTTTCTGGGATCATGGTGTTGATGTGAGCCATTACCAACCTTTCAAAGCACTTCATGGCTACGGACGTGAGTGCTATTGGTCTGTAGTCATTTAGGCAGGTTGCCTTTGTGTTCTTGGGCACAGGGACTATGGTGGTCTGCTTTAAACATGTTGGTATTACAGACTCAATCAGGGACATGTTGAAAATGTCAGTGAAGACACCTGTCAGTTGGTCAGCACATGCCCGGAGCACAAGTCCTGGTAATTCGTCTGGCCCTGCAGCCTTGTGAATGTTGACCTGTTTAATGGTCTTACTCACGTTGGCTATGGAGAGCGTGATCACACAGTTGTCTGGAACAGCTGATGCTCCCATGCATGCATCAGTGTTGCTTCCCTCGAAGCGAGCATAGAAGTGATTTAGCTCGTCTTGTAGGCTCGTGTCACTGGGCAGCTCGCGGCTGTGCTTCCCTTTGTAGTCTGTAATAGTTTGCAAGCCCTGCCACATAAGACGAGCATCAGAGCCAGTATAGTATGATTCAATCTTACCCCTGTATTGACGCTTTGCCTGATTGATGGTTCGTCGCAGGGCATAGCAGGATTTCTTTTAAGCTTCTGGGTTAGAGTCCAGCACCTTGTCTAGGCACTGGCACTGAGGCCCGGAAACAATCTGTCAAGGTCCACTAACCAGGCCCGAACATGAGGCCTGAATCAGGAATATCAGCTTCGCAGACATCCATGTCAAATTCTGTTCCCCTTGGTTAATTCTGTTAAAGTTTCTCCACCATCAATTGACCTCATCAGCTTAACAAGCTGTTATCTAACTTCTAATGTATCTAACACCCTCCCTCTTACAGTACACATACTGTACTTCTAAAATCCTTTTATTTTCATTTAGAGCTAAAGTTAACCTGGAAGAGGAAGACATCAGCTTGACGACGAAACATCAGTCACCTGGACCGGCGGACAGCTCTTGGAAGAGTCTTGGTGATTCCAAACTTCTTCCATTTAAGAATGATGGAGGCCTCTTATGTTCTTGGGACCTTGAATGCTGCAAGCATCTAAATTATTTCCCCCTAAACCTACCACCCCTCCCCTAATTGGAGTAAACTAACAGACAACAAAACTCTACAAGAGTGTGCAAAGCTGTCATCAAGGCAAAGGGTAGCTACACTTTTTTGGATACTACAGATTCCATATGTGTTATTTCATAGTTTTGAAGTCTTCACTATTATTCTACAATGTAGAAAATAGTACAAATAAAGAAAAACCCTTGAATGACTAGGTGTGTCCAAACTTTTGACTGGTACTGTACATTCAAACAATCTTGCATATCTTAATTCTTTCCCACAATTGCTGAATAATACACATCATAATATTAGCACCTCTAGGAAGGATTGTTACCCATAACAACAGCCAGTAGTAGGAATTCTAAATTTTTGTCAACAGATGTGGGATGCATACACTCACTCACCCACCTCTGCCCATCTCTCCCCTTCCACCCATAGACCGACCTACACCCCCCCCCCACACACACACACAACCTCAAATGTTCAACGGTTATTCCATCCCTGAGCCAAACTCAAGAGAAGACTTGATGTGTGAATGCGTATAGTTTTATTTAAAAATGTATATCCCATATCTGTGCAAAAGTGAAGACTATCGCTCTGTCACAACTCCTGCTCGCAGACACATGGGCTCTGGCATTTGCAACCATTTTCCTTACTCATCACACTTTTCCAATCACACAAAACACACACCCGCTCTTCTCTCAGAAATATACCCGTTCATACCCACATACTGTGCCATTTATGTCCTCGGTTTGTCATTTTTCTATTTATACTTTTGTGTTCAAGTTCCTTGTATTTGGGGATTTATTATTTCATGTATTGTCCTATCTTTTATCTATTTATAAATACTATACATAAAAAATAGAATACAAATTATTTTTCAACATTCCCTAACTTGAATAGTATAGTGTATTTATAGTTTCTTTATTAACGGTTGTATTTGATTATTTCTGTTTATTTTTTTACTACAATCCCTACCATTAATAGTGTTGGATGTTCCATTTTATTTAGAATAGCCATGGAGTGGTCTTGGTGTCTCAGAAACAGTTGGTTATCAATGCATAGCTTGTCGACTACGAGAGCACTGTACATTCTTAACCAAAGACCAAAAGCTACAGCCAACTCCTCTGTGTGTCAATATCCTCAAAGGCTAAATAAACTGGTCCTGATTTCTTCATTGCTGAAGCATACAGTACTGTAAATACATACCTCTAGACAAAGACCATGAGTACAATGGAGGATTTAAGTCAATGGGGCGAAAAATCACTTTGCCACTTCCCCTTTTGTTGAAAGCACATTCCACATATTTCTGGGCATGCTTCCTGAATTTACAGATAGTTTTATTCCAATCTTGAAGTTGAAATGAAGGGCTTAAGAAAACTTAAGCATTGGAATGTGGTCGTACAGGAATCAAGTGAATGGGGCAATATGTTGACATTATGGTCGGTCTGAAAACGTGTTCTGCTCAACCTTCAGTCCTATTAACCTATTTTCACAGAGGAGAGACTGACAGTGCTGGGGCCAGGCGAATGAGGTATGGCTGGATTCCAATGTGGCCCTCACTCCATCCACACTGTAAAACAAAGCAAAGAAACACAAAAACGCACAACACTCAAATATGTAGAGTCTCACTCAAGCTTAAGAGCTGTGACTGCAAATTTTCTGATTGGACAGGTTTTTTTCCTCCACTGTTTTTACTGTGTAAATCTGATCCACTTGAGCGACATTGTCTGTTTGACAGGTAGAGCATATAGAACACAAACATATGAATTCCTCTCATCTCTCACTCTGAGCCGACTATGGCACTTGTGCAATATCTTAAAACAGCCCAAAAACCCAGTTCACAGTTATGTTGTTGTGCGTAGACCCAAACGTCAATGAAAACCTGTCTTGTTATTATCCTAAATATTGTGCAGACTCTGCCTCAGCATGAGAACCATTACATTAAAGTCTTAATGGATGTCACAGATTGAGCCTCTGCACGACACCAATGAAATAAAATTATATTTCCAGATTACATTCAGAAAGTGTTAATAAAATCCTGTTCCCCAATAAACTGGGAATACCTCAACACGATATATCGCCATGGTAACCCATTGTTTTACAAGATGGTGGCGGTATCCAACGGGCGAGGTATTTGGTGTGGGCAGATTAGTTCCACATGTAAATGACTCAAACCCAGTAGGATGGAGAGACATCATCAGTCCTATATCGCATAAACAAAGGGGTGTTGTCCCAGGCTGATGGTCTATGCTTGCATCTGGCTAATATAGTGCAGTAAAATCCCAAGCACACAACATCTGGGTGCAGGGATAGAGGGAGACATTACAAGAGGCAAAAAATGGCCTAACAGCCTCACTTAGAGGTATTGTCATCATGACCACCCCTCAAGAGAACGCCTGGTTTGACAAGCACTTCATCAGTCAGTACACACATAGAACTGTGTCTAGCTACCAAAGTGTGTTAGTGTTGATCTTTTCATTACAGTGACATCTATCCCAGAGTCAGTACTAGTGTGCCTGTGTGTGTTCATACGTGCATGTGTCTCCCTGTTTGGTTGAGTGCTAATGCAGCGCTGCGTCACCTAGAGCAGTGAGTGTCTTCTCTCATTACGAAGTAGTGTGGAGCCTAGAGCTGAGTGATGGGAGCTAACTCTCTTAACATGAGGGGACGTCCATGGTCATGAGAGTGTTAGCTAGGTTAGTGGTTATGCTAATTCCAGGAAGCCAAAGGGCCATTTAAGGCACCATATGAAATGTGACTAGGGACGAGCGATCAACGACAGTGAAGAGAGACACAGAAGGCAAGATAGGGACAGAGAGAAGAGGGGCGGAAAAGGAGAGATAGAACATCAAAGACTAGAGGGAGTGCCTGCGGAGGGCATTGGAAACCCCGGCAGGGTGAGGGGTAATAATGATACAACGGGCAAAGGAGTGACACCCCTACAGTCAATAACACAATATAAAAATCTGTATACAGTGTGTCCAAATGAAGTAAGGAGGTCAGACATAGTGCCGAAGTTATTACAATTTAGCAATTAACACTGGAGTGATAGATGTGCAGATGAGGATGTGCAAGTAGAAATACTGGTGTGCAAAAGAGCAGAAAACCAAAAACAAATATGGGGATGACGTAGGTAGTTGGGTGGATGGGCTATTTACAGATGGGTTATGTACAGCTGCAGCGATTGGTAAGCTGCTCTGACAGCTGACGCTTAAAGTTAGTGAGGGAGATAGAACTCTCCAACTTCAGTGATTTTTGCAGTTCGTTCCAGTCATTGGCAGCAGAGAACTGTAAGGAAAGGCGGCCAAAGGAGTAGGGACGCTATAATGTCCAGGGACACTATGATACCCCTGGAGTACAGCAGAGCAGATAACAGATCTGTCTCACACTCTGACCACATCTATACTGTACATTATTGACTAACAGCAATAATGTAGTGCCAGTAATGCCAAGTGATTAAATTGGATTAAATTGGATTAATCCAGGTTAAGATTATGATTTGGAGATGATATGTTGATCCTACATCTGTGCCTGAAGGCAACATCTTCCCAGAGCCATGTGAAGAGGTCCAGATCTTCTACTGATGGATCACAGCAGAGAAGCCTTTTTCAATATTCCACTGGGCCATTTTACTTCACAGGCCTAACAGTGAGCCAGAGAACACATATCCCAATTGAGCCTACATCCATTCTCTTCATATCCAGCGGATTTTCCATTCATTTGTCTCATCTGGTTTGGCTGGGTCTCCACCAGACCAGGTGTAAGCCTGAGTCACAAGGCACAACAAGACAGCACACTACACCCCTCTATGAAGAGTCATAATAAACAGTGGTCTAAGTTATATGGACTCCAATCCACTTTGGTTTATAATAGAGCAGAGCTGGGAGCTTTAGTAGACAGTAGGAGAATGTTTAAGTATAGATAAAGTGCCAATCTGCGATTGCTATATTCATTTTTTGTATTATTTACACTCCCCTGCATATGTGTTTGGACAGTGAAGCTATTAGGCGACAGTACAGAATGTCATATTTTATTTGAGGGTATTTTCATAAATATCTGTTTTACTGTTATGTATCTAGTCCCCCCATTTGAAGGTGTCATAAGTATTTGAACAAATTCACTTATATTGTATTTAAGTAGTCTAAAGTTGTGAGTGGATATAAGATGTTTCTGAACCCTTATTAATGAATCCCAATAATGCCATGATTAAGAGAAATCATGAATGAATCATGAATAATGATGAGTGAGATGTTGTGGGATGGAGTTATCTTTCCAGATGTTTACGGAGTAAATGGAATGGTATCAAACACCTGGTTTCACATGTGTTTGATACCATTCCATTCACTCTATTCCAGCTATTATTATGTGGAGGAGAGACATGCAGGCCAAATGTTCAAGTAGTGAGTCATCATCAATAACACACTGTGGTGTGAAAACCAAATCATGTTCTGTGTCAAACTATATTTATGGACCACAATTACTGGTACACATGAAGAGTTTTGATGTTTGTTACAATATATCTGCCTCTTCCAAGTTTTCTAAATAAATACTTGTCATAATATTGATGTAGTGACTAGTGAGTTATGCATAACAAGGCCTGAGAATGAAATCAAAGAGATTACAAAGACGAAAAAAAATAAATCAAAAATTCACTATTATGCACTGTTTGACGAAAGTTTGTGTTTCATACAGTACTTATAGTGAATGGAGACCTACAGATAAAACACATATACATACATTCTCGCTCTTTCTCTCTCTCTATATCACTCATTCACCAACACACTGAAACACACTCACTCCTTCACACAAACTGGAACCCTCGGTTACGACCCCCGTCTCGCCCTGAGAATGTGTATCAATGCTGAGAAGCAGGTCAAGCATTCTGAAAGTGCAGCAAAGTGAGATAATTGTCACACTGTGATTTACCCAGACAGCTTAGGGCTTACCACTCAAATATACCCCCACCGCTAAAGACCCCACCCTCTGCACCCCCCGGCACAGTACCATTCAAAAGGCCACTGTTTCAAAGGCAATTGTCCCCGATCAGAGGGGGCGGGGGGAGTAATACCTGTTTATGACTGACAGGCCCTGGGATAGTTGGCGACAGTGTGATTAGTGCCCTGGCGAACGAAGGCCCTCTGATGTGGCTGTGTGTGATATCCCCGGCTATTAGGGCCTCCGGTCGCTTCTAAATACCCCCTTTAGGTCCGACTGGTACCTCCACCTCCCAGCACTGCTTTGAAGACAGGGTCAATGAAGAGTGGAAGGGATGGGGGAATGGAAGAGGGGATGGGGGAAAAAGGAAAGCCCTGAGAGAGAGAGGACCAGGGCACCTGAGGGTTCACACAGAGTAGTATGTGGTGGCATTCACTTCTTGAATTCAAATTAACTTGGAGAACTTAGATCCCAACTTAAAAGAGAGCAATATTTTCCCGAAACTCTCGCATCTAACAATATTATATACTGTACAAAGAATAATAACTAAATGTTGGTTGTTAAGAGCCATATTGGCCATCTGAAGACAGAAAACCTCTCTATTGAGTAGGCTTATTAATACATGGACCCAATGAGCACATTGAGCAGGATCAGTGTATTGTGGGGGTACAATATGGCCCTCTGTATCTCTCCCATTACCTTTCATGCAATAACGCCATAGGCACAGCTCAGTTCACAAAAAGAGCAATCCTGTTTGTGTCAGCTGACCTAGATTTAATGAGAATATCTACTGTATGTCTCTATTTTCCCTTTGGGGTAAATAGGGGGTGTACTTAGTACCAAACCCTGAGTGCGAGTCTCCAGGAGTGTCTGTTGACATTTTCATGTGTTCCAGAGACACAGGCCTGAGCAGGGAGACAAATGCTGTTGAACACCACACTGTCAATCCGATGAATCCAATGAATTATTGGGAATTTGGTATTGTTGTTAAAAACATGGAGTATGAAACCAGGGGTGGGAGGGAATCACCCGAGGATGAGTATTGACCCAAATTTGGAGGGAAAGTTGGGATATTACCCCGTCGACCCCCCCTGGGCAGCCCACCTCATTGGTTCATTACCCGTGGTAAACATGCTTCTCCCCCTGCCAGTCTGCAGCTAGCCCTGGTAAATACCATAGGCCAGATTCCTCCACAGACAGACTCGTACATCTCTTTGCACTCTAGGCATCTGTCTGACAGGCTACAGTCAGTAGGATGAATCCATGCCTCTTCTTGCCATACTTACCCTAGGGCTGTGACGGTCATGGTATTTTGAATGACGTAATTGGTCAGCTAAATGACTGCGGCCAATGTTCTAACTGTTCTAATACCAACAACAAATAGTGTTTTAAGATGCACATTTTCTCCTCTTCTCCGCTCCGCTCCTGACTACATGTGCTGCTGCTGCAGAGAGGGGGGCATTGCCTAGGCAACTAAAGTATTGTTTGCTACAACACCTTGCTTGTTTTTGCAATAAAGTTTCATCAGGTTCTAGAGTCCATGTTACAGCAGAAACAGACTCAACTACACGAATACCTCAGCTGTCCCGTTTTCAGTCTGCTGTGCTTTTTTACTGATTGGTTCTCCTCTGTGTCTTTCTCACTCAAACGCCCACATGGACAGCCACACACAGTTCACAAGCCTCACCTGGTTGAATGTAGGGCCTACTTGTTTCCTTTACCTCAGACTGGTGGACGCAGGCTGAAGGGCAAAGTTGTTGTATTTGACTGTGTTTACTACATTACCTATGCCGTCTGGCCTCTCTGCTCCTGGTAACCTGTCACTTCCCATTATTCAGCTCCATTGCACAGCTTGCGCTGCCCTTAGGCACAGTGTTTGGAATACTGCAGCTGCATATAGATCGAAGTGATGTCTCCTCGGCCTCATTGCGGCACATTAATGAATGTATACTGTGGGAATCAAACAGTCGGTCACAATTATGAGATTTAAATATATAGACATTAAATCAATTAGGTCAACTTACATGTAAAACTAATTTTAAACTGTTCTTTCTCACTGTCTGCCCCAAAGCACTTGTTTCACCTGTAGGCAATAACATGTACATAATTAACACATTCATACAACCAATTTAAATATTATTACTCATTTTAAATAGAGGGTTTACCATTGCTACCCGAAAGGCCGGTATTAAGTAGTTTCATCTTACCATCAAAAGTGAATCTATGCAGCCGGCTGTACACTCATATCCCCCTTGGACCCGTTCGTAAATATAACATTGTCCATTCAGCTGTAAATGTTTCGATTTCCTCCTTAAACCCATTTAATGGCAAGAAGGTGAAAAAACGGTGGAAATATGTTATTATATTATGTTTAAAATTAATTGTTATCATCATGCACTTGAGTGCACAATGGTCAACGTGTTCTTTAGCCTACCTGTCTTGACCACAATACTCACAGACTACATCACTGCCGGGTGCAGGCGGTTCCGGAAGGCCAGGAATTGCTAAAGTATGATATGGCGCCCTCAAGTGGGAATTATGGAGAAAGAAGTTGCCTTTTCTCCGCAGCCTTTTCCATCCATTCTGTCGTGTGCACGGTTGGGCCTTTCCATCTGCTCTTGCGTGCCTTTATGCGCACGTGACATAATTGGAGGCAGAGTACTCAGACAGAACATTCTTTCAATCGATGTGAACCGTAGTCGTCCGTTCAAAAATGTCGGACAGAACGCCTCGAGCCGACAACCCGAACTCTGTGGTTTGTAACATATGCGGTATTGCTTACACTTTACCAGGTAAATTCTTTGTAATAATTATAATTTGCCAGTCCACATATTGTCATTCATGTTGTTTAAAGTTTTAGCTATATCGAGCTAACGTTACCTGTCAAATTGCACACCTGTTAGCTAGCTTCGGGCCACGTTGTGGCTACCAAAACTTATACGGTCCATTTTCTTCAGTAAACAGGCGAACTGTGTTTATACAGTAACGTTATATCGTAGTTAATAATACACTTTGTTGACTTGAAGAAGCTTATCAAGAGTTTGGTCCGGTCACATCATCTCATTCTGCCTATAAACTGCCACAGTGCCAATACATCTGGACTGGACCATTATGGCCAGAGAGGAAGTATCTTCCGTTAACGTTAACTCTATTATGGCATAGGAAAATAAAATGTTGCAGGTTTAGCCACCTCCTTCCCTCAATCTAAAAATGCACAAAACGTTGTAAAATACATCTTAATGCCATTAATCTTTTCAGAGGACGAAATCGTTGGCAACCTTCCCAATGTCCTCCTATGTTCCCACATCTTCTGCACTACCTGTCTGCGCTCGCTGGAGTTTAACAATGTCATTCTGTGCCCTGAATGCAAGGTACAGTACAGTACTAGCACCTGATGTCAGCTATACAACAAACACTACATGAAACTGATGGTCACATACATATTTCAGAAGGGGTACGGCTGTAAATGCAATGCTGAATGTATACACTTCCCTGTATATGTATAGTCCCTATATTTTCAACATTTTCACATTTACAGTAATATAAATCAAATCCAATTATATTTGTCACATGCGCTGAACACAACAGGTGTAGTAGACATTACAGGGAAATGCTTACTTACAAGCCCTTAACCAACTATGCAGTTTTAAGAAAATACCTTTTAAAAAAAGTAAGAGATAAGAATAACAAATTTAAAGAGCAGCAGTAAAATAACAACAGCGGGGCTATATACAGGGGGTACCGGTGTCGAGGTAATTGAGGTAATATGTACATGTAGGTAAAGATATTAAAGTGACTATACATAGATAACAGAGTAGCAGCAGTGTAGAAGTGGGGGGGTGACAAATAGTCTGGGAAGCCATTTGATTAGACTTTCAGGAGTCTTATGGCTTTGGGGTAGAAGCTGTTTAGAAGCCTCTTGGACCTAGACTTTGCGCTCTGGTACCGCTTGCCATGAGGTAGCAGAGAGAACAGTCTATGACTAGGGCTGGAGTATTTGACCATTTATAGGGCCTTCCTCTGACACCGCCTGGTATAGAGGTCCTGGATGGCAAGAAGCTTGGCCCCGGTGATGTACTGGGCCATACGCACTACCCTCTGTAGTGCTTTGCTGTCAGATGCAGAGCAGTTGCCATACCAGGCAGTGATGCAACCCGTCAGGATGCTCTCGATGGTGCAGCTGTAAAACCTTTTGAGGATCAGGGGACCCATGCCAAACCTTTTCAGTCTCCCGAGGGGGAATAGGTTTTGTCGTACTCTCTTCACGACTGTCTTCGTGTGCTTGGACCATGTTAGTTTGTTGGTGATGAACAGTTCTTGTGCTGATGTTGCTTCCAAAGGCAGTTTGGAATTGTGTTGCAACCGAGGATAGACTATTTTTACGCGCTTCAGCACTCGGTGGTCCCATTCTGTAAGCTTGTGTGGCCTACCACTTCACGGCTGAGCCGTTGTCGCTCCTAGACGTTTCCACTTCACAATAACAGCACTTACAATTGACCTGGGCAGCTCTAGCAGTGCAGAAGTTTGACAAACTTACTTTTTGGAGAAGTGTAATCTTATAACGGTGACACGTTGAAAGTTACTGAGCTCCTCAGTAAGGCCATTCTACTGCCAATGTTTGTCTATGGAGATTGCATGGCTGTGCTCGTTTTTATATACAGTGGGGCAAAAAAGTATTTAGTCAGCCACCAATTGTGCAAGTTCTCCCACTTAAAAAGATGAGGCCTGTAATTTTCATCATAGGTACACTTCAACTATGACAGACAAAATGAGGGAAAAAATCCAGAAAATCACATTGTAGGATTTTTTATGAATTTATTTACAAATTATGGTGGAAAATAAGTATTTGGTCACCTACAAACAAGCAAGATTTCTGGCTCTCACAGACCTGTAACTTCTTCTTTAAGAGGTTCCTCTGTCTTCCACTCGTTACCTGTATTAATGGCACCTGTTTGAACTTGTTATCAGTATAAAAGACACCTGTCCACAACCTCAAACAGTCACACCAAACTCCACTACGGCCAAGACCAAAGAGCTGTCAAAGGACACCAGAAACAAAATTGTAGACCTGCACCAGGCTGGGAAGACTGAATCTGCAATAGGTAAGCAGCTTGGTTTGAAGAAATCAACTGTGGGAGCAATTATTAGGAAATGGAAGACATACAAGACCACTGATAAACTCCCTCGATCTGGGGCTCCACGGAAGATCTCACCCCGTGGGGTCAAAATGATCACAAGAACCACACGGGGGGACCTAGTGAATGACCTGCTGGGACCAAAGTAACAAAGCATACCGTCAGTAACACACTACGCCGCCAGGGACTCAAATCCTGCAGTGCCAGGCGTGTCCCCCTGCTTAAGCCAGTACATGTCCAGGCCTGTCTGAAGTTTGCTAGAGAGCATTTGGATGACCCAGAAGAAGATTGGGAGAATGTCATATGGTCAGATGAAACCAAAATATAACTTTTTTGGTAAAAACTCAACTCGTCATGTTTGGAGGACAACGAATGCTGAGTTGCATCCAAAGAACACCATACCTGCTGTGAAGCATGGGGGTGGAAACATCATGCTTTGGGGCTGTTTTTCTGCAAAGGGACCAGGACGACTGATCCGTGTAAAGGAAAGAATGAATGGGGCCATGTATCGTGAGATTTTGAGTGAAAACCCCCTTCCATCAGCAAGGGCATTGAAGATGAAACGTGGCTGGGTCTTTCAGCATGACAATGATCCCAAACACACCGCCCGGGCAACGAAGGAGTGGCTTCGTAAGAAGCATTTCAAGGTCTTGGAGTGGCCTAGCCAGTCTCCAGATCTCAACCCCATAGAAAATCTTTGGAGTGAGTTGAAAGTCCGTGTTGCCCAGCAACAGCCCCAAAACATCACCGCTCTAGAGGAGATCTGCATGGAGGAATGGGCCAAAATACCAGCAACAGTGTGTGAAAACCTTGTGAAGACTTACAGAAAACGTTTGACCTCTGTCATTGCCAACAAAGGGTATATAACAAAGTATTGAGAAACTTTTGTTATTGACCAAATACTTATTTTCCACCATAATTTGCAAATAAATAAATTAAAATTCCTACAATGTGATTTTTCTGGATTTTTTCCCCCTCATTTTGTCTGTCATAGTTGAAGTGTACCTATGATGAAAATGACAGGCCTCTCATCTTTTTAAGTGGGAGAACTTGCACAATTGGTGGCTTACTAAATACTTTTTTGCCCCACTGTACCTGTCAGCTAGGGCTGGGCGATATGACTATATATATATCGTGTGACAATAGAAAAACGTCTATTGTTTCATATTATGCTCTATTGTTTATTTTGTTGTGTCACAAATCCCTCTTTACGGCAATATTTTTCGTCAATTGGATGACGCTTTGTGTTGCAAATTTCTTTCCACATGTGAACGCAAACAAACATGGAGGAGAGTGAACGTAGCATGGAGACACAGAGCTCGTACCTAAAAGAGGGGCTACTTCGTTCGCATGGACATGGTTTGGGTATGAAAAGTCTGGCACAGACCAGAAAACTGTCCTCTGCAAAATATGCTGCAGGCCGTTCCTGACAACAGAATCAAACACCACTAACCTCTTTTACCACCTACGCAAGAATCATGTGAAACTGTACGGAGAGAGTCTACAGATGACACCCAAAAAAGTACAGTCGAGTGCTCGAAACAAACCCCCCCCCAAACTCGTTGCAAGAGGCTTTTGCCCGCGGCACACCATTTATGGCAAAGAATCACGAAGATGGGAGGAGATAACAGCTGCTGTTACAATTTACATCTGCAAAGACATGGCCCCAATTTACACGGTTGAGAAACGGGGGTTTCGTGAGTTGGTGCTAATTCTCGACCCAAGGTACCAAATGCAAATTGATATGTGACACGTATTAATGCCAAAATAACATGCAAAACAGGCAAGACTTCCAAAATATATATATTTTAGGCCTATATTATTTTGTTTGCAACTATAGTTGAAATGTTTTCTATTTACCTTTTTTAGATTTTATACATTAATATTTTGTTTTGTTACATGCTTAATTGAAAATTTGCACAAAGGTTCTAAATAAAAGGAGAAATAATCAAATGAGTAAGTACCTTTTTATTTGAGTATAATTGAAAGAGAAATAGGCCTTTTACATGGTCATTTTATATAAAGTAGTTATTCATTGAATTTACAGAAAATGTGCTATATCATATGTATCGTAATCGGGATATGAAATTACCTATATCGGGATATGAGATTTTGGCCATATCGCCCAGCCCTACTGTCAGCAATGGGCGTGGCTGATATAGCCGAATCCACTAATTTGAAGGGGTGTCCACATACTTTTGTGCCAGTTCATATTACTTACCAGCAGGCTAATTGGCTGCAGTGTGAATAAGTAGTGTAGTTGTATGAAATGCAGTGGGTGTTCCTGCAGGTTGAGTCCACTCTTCCTGAAGGAGGGGTGGAGGGACTGCAGGTGGACAGCAGAATCATTGGCCTCATCTACACAGCCAAAATGAACAAAATGAAAAGGTATATAACAGTTTATTTCACATACTTATAAATACACACATGCCAGCCACTATGATTCACTCAGGCAGTTTACAATGCAGAAACTGAATTGCTGTCCAGTTGACCTTACACACATATTAAGAGCATAATTATAAATAGAAAACATTTCAATATTATTTCCCCCTATTCTAATTTTTCTTTTCAGTGTCCATTTAGCAGCTAACTCTGAGCGAACACTACCATTCTCCTCAGACCATTATGGGTCCTTTAGTTGGGAATCACAGAGATTCTGTCTCATATCTCAATGATGAAGAAACACTCCAAACTAGAAATATAATGCATTTGGAAAGTATTCAGACCCCTACACTTTTTCCACATTTTGTTACATTAGACTTATTCTAAAATTGAGAATTTATTTTTTCCTCATCTTTCTACGCACAATACCCCACAATTAAATTTTTGAAAATGTAAAAAAATCAAATAAACATCTTTATTTACATAGTGCTTTCGTAAAGTATTGATACCCCTTGACTTTTTCCCCTAAAAATTACGTTACAGCCTTATTCTAAAATGGATTAAATAGTTTTTTTTCCCCCCTCATCAATCTACACACAATACTCCATAATGATGAAGCAAAAACAGTTTTTTGACAATTTTGCTAATTCAAAATAAAAAACTATCACATTTACATGAGTATTCATTCCGACCCTTTACTCAGTACTTTGTTGAAGTACCTTTGGCTTGGTTTTGCACTGTCAACTGTGGGACCTTATATAGACAGGTGTGTCTTTCCAAATTGTCCAATGAATTTTAATTTACCACAGGTGTACTCCAATCAAGTTGTAGAAACATCTCAAGGATGATCAATGGAAACAGGATGCACCTGAGCTCAATTTCGAGTCTCATAGCAAAGGGTCTGAATACTTATATAAATAAGGTATTTCTGTTTTTAATAAATTAGCAGATATTTTGTAAAACCTGTTTTTGCTTAAGAGGTTTTATGTGTAGATTAATGAGAGAGAAAAAACTATTTAATCCATTTTAGAATAAGGCTCTAACATAACAAAATGTGGAAAAGGTCAAGGGACCTGAATACTTTCCAAATGCACTTTATGTAATCGTTCTTATTCTGTAGACAACCTTTATTTTTGTTTATTAAAACTCTGGTAGAGACAGACCGAGGCATCACAGAGTCAAATCCTCGTCTTCACCTCTCGAGGAGGACACAAAACAGGTATGGTTTAACGTTAATATAAGTGTGCTTGGCCTGTCTGATCAGTAATATCCAAGCTCCTGGAGTCAGTCAGCCAAACAGAGATGCAGGGCATTATTTAAAGAATGCTGCAGAAATGGAAGAATTTCTGTTGTTTCTATATTTTAGGCAATATATGTATTCTGTTCTAGGGTCCAGATGTAGAGAAAGCACTGAAAGCAGTAGAAGAGGCTCTGTCTCAGGCCTCTGAGAACATGGCCAATCTGGACAACATCCATCAGGTGAGCGACTAAAGTACTGTCCTAGATCTCCTGTCCTTCCATGATCCAATAATACTATGGCCTGGTTTCCCAGACAGATTAAGCCTCGTCCTGGACTAAAAAAAGCACATTAAATGGAGAATATACATTGTGTATGCTTTGTAGTACAGGACTAGGCTAAATCTGTGTCTGGGAAATCAGCCCTGTATGAAAGCAAGATGTTACCTGTAGCATACCTGCTGTGTGCTTGGCTCTGCAGACTCTGGTGAAAGGCTTGATGGTGCAGGTGAAGAGAGAGAAGGCCAGACTGCTGATGGAGATAGATGAGGCTATGGACAGGGCCTTCACCATCCTCAATAGAAGGTACACTACTCTACAACCACCTCATACCTTCTTCTCACTAATGGGCAAGTGTGTTATGTATTTGTAGCTTCTGCTACTTATTGTGTGTATTGCGCTTGGCTGTAATGCTTTTTATCAGGGCTGATCAAATGGACCCCATTATTTTTCACTATGTTTCATGGGGTGAGGTGTAATTCCTACATTGTCAGGAAGGGGGCACTGGTGGCTGAGCTGACCAACATGGAGCAGCACTTCCCGTCCAGCAGGAGGGAACTGGGCCGGGTGGAGGAGAGGATGAGGGCCCTGGACACAGCCATGCAGAAGGCCAAGCAGGTCGGACAGCACCCCTCCCTGGAGAGCTACTGTGACCTGGAGCAGGTACATACATACATACATACATACATACATACATACATACATACATACATACATACATACATACACTAAACTGCACCTTCTGGTTGTAGAGTGGCACTTCAAGGAATACGAGGTGTGTTTGTGTGTTGAACAGTTGTTGGAGACCCTGCAGGCTTCTGTGGATGTACAGTCGTTTGACCTGAAGTGTCTGTCTCTGGGCTCTGGACTGAGGTGAGTCAATAAAGTTGACTTGAATTACAATTTAAAACCCTGTAGTTTGAACTCACATCTGAACCATGGCGTGCATGTATGTGTGCGTGTTAGCTGCATAGCACAGCAGGATGCGCTGGGCAGGAGTCTGAAGGCGTGTCTGAAGATCAACATTGGGAATGCCAAGATGTACGTACTGTAATTTTATTTTATTTATTTTTTTTATTTTACCTTTATTTTACTAGGCAAGACCAGTTAAGAACAAATTCTTATTTTCAATGACGGCCTAGGAACAGTGGGTTAACTGCCTGTTCAGGGGCAGAACGACAGATTTGGTACCTTGTCAGCTCGGGGGTTTGAACTTGCAACCTTCCGGTTACTAGTCCAACGCTCTAACCACTAGGCTACCCTGACTACAGATAGAAAAATATATGTATCTTTGTTAAATGGTTTAACTGACTTTTGAACTCCCCCCTCAGTCTGACAGATGAGCTGATCCACAGAGACAGAGAGAGGCCCCAGGAGCAGGCTGGGCCCAATAGGAAGGCCCCCCTGCTCCCACACTCCCTTAGCACCAGAGAGCCCAGCCGCCCCCAGCAGCAGCAGCAGCAGGTGAGCCAAACGATGATGAGGCCTCCCCCGTCCAGCACCAGAGAGCATGTTCCACCTCACCAGGAGCAGGAAAGCCTGAGGATGACTAGGCATACCTGGGGCCCCTCTCGGCCCTTACCCAGCTCCAGCCCTGTCTCAGACTCCGGACCCAACGTCATCATAGAGGAGATTATAGAGGAGAATGAACAAGGAGGAGAAGGGAAGGACGAAGTCAGTTTGAAATCCTGCCATCAAGTCACCACAGCCTCATCCAAAACCACTGCAGCAGGGTTCTCAGTTGGAGGTTAGTGACAATGTCACAGCAACATTTAGAGAGCACGTTAGTGCATGTCTGCTGAGGTAAACCGCATCCCCATTACCCATAGGATAATAATGGTGTTTCTTGGTTTCTGCTTGTAGTTGTCCCAGCTCACCTGTCTGAGCTGCAGCAGGCCAGTGAGAGACAGAGAGCCCAGAGGAGCAGCAAGAAGAGCCAGGAGGACCTCTCACCTGTCAGTCAGGGGAAAGGTAGAAGAGAGACAGACACACATTTCACATAATAACATGCACAACCATTATGGTCACAATCTATAACTTGATGAATAGAGACACCTATAAACTGTGAGTGTGTTCAGTGTTCCAGGAGTGGGTGATGGTGACCCATGTGGTGAACCCTAACCACTTCTACATCCGCCACGTGGCAGAGCAGAGGGCCTGTATTCTGCTGTCCAAGAAGATCAACTCCCTCTGCTCTGGAGAGAGAGGACTGTTCACAGCCAGCGACATACTGGAGACTGGTGAGATCACTGTGTGTGTGTGATACCTTACTGTGGGTATGTCCCTCTCTCTAGGCTTTATGGTGTTTGTGAAATGAAAGCAGTGCGATGTTGCCACTCTGACTATTGCGCGTGAGTGTCTCCATCAGGCTCCACAGTGTTTGTGAAGTGGAAGGAGGGGATGTGGTGTCGGGCCACCCTGACAGAACTGTTCCAGAGAGGTCACCTGGACCCGGTCCGCAGCTGTCCTGTTCCTGAACTTCACCGTGTCAGAGTCTACTTCCAAGACTATGGTTTCTGCAAGGGAATAGCCCTGCAGAGGTACAGATGCACACGCACACACGTGAAAAACCTAGTAGGCATAAAAAGGGACAGAACATTGATTTGTTTTTTCAGTCACCCAGGTTTGTCTTTCTCTTACACCTCTACTTCCCCATTCCCAGTGAGGAGGTGGGTCCAGACCTGTTCATCAGGGACATGAATGAGCGTCTGAGAAGAGTGGACGTGGCCGGCCAATCAGAAATGAGCCGCTGGCTCCCTCAGGCTATCAAGTGTTCCCTCAAGGACATTGTGCCTGCAGACCTGGTAAGTCGATGACATCGTGCCTGCAGACCTTGTAAGGGGCATACATTTGCATATTGTCCATATTCTGACATAACATTTGTGTATGTCGCCATCTATCTTTTTTTCAAGTGAAGGGCTTTTGTAGAAGTGACTAAGATGAATTTAGATTTGATTTCTTTACCTGCATCCCCCTCCTTTTCCTCTCTTCTCTCCCAGACTAAAGGCTGGAGTGCGGAGGCCCAGGATGAGTTTCGCCGCGTGGTGGGCTCAGCCTCAGTAGAGATGCAGGTGTTTGGTCAGGAGAGAGGTGCTCTGCTGGTGGACCTGAAGAAAGCCCCCATGGACAGCGGTTCCAGCAACATGCCCATGTCCCTCCGAGAGTACCTGGTCTTCCTCGAGCTCGCCAGGTACATACATACTCAGGGTTCGTATGGTCATGAAAATCCTGGAAAAGACATGGAATTTTTTGAATGGTGTTTTCCAGGCCTGGAAAGGTTTTGGAAAATGATCAAATCTGAAAAGTTGTGGAAAAAGTAATTTTCTGTTAATGTCATTTGTTTAGAGACCATTTTTTAATATTTTATCAATCAAATTAAAATCCACATATTAAAATGCGTATTTACTCTGTTCCATCTGACTGGGCAACCTGCTGTCTCGTCAGCCCAGCCAAGCAATTTATCAACTCGATCTCCACTGTAAAAAGCATCTAGACATTATCTCACATTTCTTTTAGACTAACATTTAGTTTTCAACAGCAGAGATTTATATCAACCTTGCTGTCTGTCTCTCTGACATCTGCAACATTGTTTCAATATTCAAATTTGATCTCCAGCTGTTCCATAGTAATGAACGTGAGGAGACCGGCAGGCAGCGTTTCTCAGCCAGTCGAAATCATGAATCAGCTGGCATAATTTTTATGGGTATATACAAAGAAATGTCAATTGAAAAAAGGTCAAACTAAACTAAGTGCAACTAGTTTGTAGTCTTTTCAGTTTGAAGGGATTGTGTTAGCTGAGTTGTTGGCTAGCTCCTCTGAACAACAGTGTTCTGACGAGTGAGCACATTTTCTATGCCAACCGAAATCGCGCCTTATTAGCTCATTGTTATGGATGTATCCAAATAAATGTCACTAGAAAACAGCTTAAACAAATGCAACTACTTTGCTGTTATTCTGGCTGCACTTTTTTATGTGACTGTAAATTAGCTGTAGTTGGCTAGCTTGCAAGCAAGGGATAAGAACATTGCAATCGTTCGTTCGTTTTGAACGATTGGGTCTCATCCATAGATGCAGAACAAAAAGACTGAATGACTGGGTCGCGTCTCTGGCAACCGAACCGATCGAACGAATGACCAGCCTGCTTGGTTAGCAACCTTAGATTTGTGTTGGGACTATATCTTGTGGAAGGATGAAATAGTATGAATAAATTCATAAAATGTTTTTTTAATGGAAATATGTCAATGATTAATGTAATATGTTGGTAACATGTTGTATAAAAGTGATAATGCCCTCGAAGCCGGTGTTTGGAGGATATATTGGCACGGTTTACTTTTTCTCAAGGTTAACAACACCCGTGCCGACTTCTTGGGCATTATCACTTAAATAGAGAACAGACTAATAACTTTATAGCCAATTCAAAACATATCTTGTGCCCTTTAGTTAACTGTTAAGCTATTGTTAGCTTGTATTCATGTTTTCGTCATGTCCAAAACACTTGCGAATAAGGCCATACAAAGTTGATTTACTTTTTTGAACGGCTCAGATTATTCATTTTAAACTATTCTTTTTTACGAAACGAACAATACATTTCACCATTGTATTAGTTGGGATTTGGTTCAAATGCAGTGAATCAAAATAAGAATTTGTGAATCGTGAACAGTAATTTTAGAAAAAAGGATTAGATGTAGCCTTTCTTTTGGATTAAGTGGCTTCAACTTGTTTTGGTGATACTTATAGTTTATTTGGGCATCCAATGTATGGGACATTGCAACTCAATAGATGCTAGTCAGCCTGCAACGTAATCACTTCGAAGGTAACTAAAATAAATGAGAAAAGGTACATTTCCTGAAGAAAATGTGTGGGCTTGCTTCAGCTGAATAAAAATAATTGTAGCCTGTTAAAGCCATTTGATCTTTTGATATATAAAATGAGCAAATTATTTGAAAAGGCATAAAATGTATTTGGTTGTAATGTTGCAATATTATGCATCAAGGGTGGTCAACCATCCTCCAGGAGAGCTAATGGGTGGGTAGGCTTTTATTCCAGTCCCCCTCAAACAAACCACATTTTAGAAATTAGCTGCTGAACCGAACCTTGATAAACTGTCTCTGTGTTTGAGCTGGGCTTGATCAAAAGCCTGCACACCCAGTAGCTCTCCAGACTGACCTCTTGTTTTGTACAGTTGCCTAACAGGTATTCTACTTTGTGGTGGGGTTAAGTGCTTTGCACAACGACAGGAGTTGGTACATGGGATCAGAGAGCAGCCTCCCAGGGTCGATACCACATTACATACTGTTTTATACGTACACACAGACGGCACCAATTATTGGTCATGGAAATTTGGTTAAAAGTCTTAATTCCATTTGTCAAAATGTGTATGAACCCTGCATACTGTACATATCCAGTGTTTCCCTTATGAGTTTTGCGGGAAGGCTGCATCAGTTTCTTCCTTGTTGCCATGGATAATCAGTAGTAATGTTTGTCCCGTTCTGCTGCTGTAGGTTTTACTCTCCCGTGGCGTGGAATGCCAAGACTGTGCCATGTGGCAGGAGGCCTCTCCAGTTCTACCTTCCTGTCTTCCCTCGTACCAATATAGAGCTCAACGCTGTGGTGTCCCACATAGACACACCCTCACACTTCTACATCCAACTGGTAGGTCACACACAAACACACACACGAAAGCATTATCAGCTGATATTCCAGTGCCCTCTCTAACTCTTCCCCCTCGCTGATTAAACGCAGGTTGACAACATGGAGTTCCTGCTGCTGACAGCCAAGCTGCAGGAGTGTTACAGCTATGACTGCCCCAGCAGGGGGACCAGAGGAGAGGACCAGGACTTGGAGGTCTACTGTCCTGTCCTGGATCAGGCCTGTGTGGCACGATTTGACGACAAGGTCTGGTACAGGGCCCATGTCATCGGTCAGTACACTGTCTGTGCGTGGGTACACTTAGGGCAGTTACGGTGACCAAATTACCGCCACACCGGCAGTCATGAGTCACATAGGCCTACATTAATGCTCTCTGTAGGCCTACATGAATGGCGCTGATGCATAAGGCAGAATAATCAACTGGCTAATGAATGGCTTGGTACTCAGCGCCCTGTTGTCAGTCTAATCTGAATGATGAGGATAAATGATGATGGGAGTTAAGAGGTCCCGTTCCAAAATGGACCCGGGGCTTTCCCAGACGGACACAATATGCACAGTACACTTTTTAACATAGAGACCCGGTCAGGTTTACAACCTTGCATGAGAAAATTCCATTTGTTTTGGTAGTTTATTAACCGGAGTGGAGGAAAGGAGAGGGAGAGCAACAGAACGAGCATGGCACTAGGGAGAAGGGGCCTGCGGTGTGTGTGTGCGCAGTGAGTGACACAAGAGCAGGCACAGAAAGAGAGCGCGACGGCAAGCAATGTTAACTCGTGCTAACAGACTTCTTGCTTGTTATTTCTCATCATATCTGATTAAATAGTACCCGTCTTGACTGCGTCAAACTGAGAGAAGCTAGCTAGGTAGGTTAATTGAGGCTAGTCTACATAACGTTACTGCGCTTCTTTTCTTCCTTCAGTGTGTGTGTGCGTACTGTTATAAATAACAACTCCATTCAGATTATTAAGGAGCAGCCTACCTGTTTGTTTTTGGTCTTTGAGACCGTGAGACTAGCAGTCATTAGCATGACGGTTACCAACTGACAAAATGTAATGACCGCCACAGCCCCTAGGTACGCTCATTGAGGTCACAATGTGTTTTTACGGTATTGTCCCCTTAGATCAGTGGTTCTCAAACCTCTCCTGGCGGCCCACAACCGTTCCATGTATTTTATCTATTCCAGAACTACCACATCCTGATTTCAAATAGTCAACTAAGTGAAATCTGGTGAGCTAGTTCAGGGTTACAACAAAATTGTCAAATGTCTGGAGATTCCGAGGAGAGGTTTGAGAACCACTCCCTTAGATAATAAATTATATGCAAACTCCAAAAATGTATGGAAAAGAGTCTACCTAAAGATTAAAATGTTATTGTGTGTAGGTATTCCCGGGGGCAGGAAGGTGGAAGTCCAGTTTGTAGACTTTGGCAACAACAAGATTCTGTCAGTCAACGACCTGAGGAAGATCAAGGATGAGTTCTTTGCCCTCCCAGCCATGGTGAGGTCACACTACACAAGAGTATGTTGGATGGAGAATAAATAAGGCTGACTGTATCCATATACCATCCCAGCATTAACTGCTAGGGTTGGTAGACTGGGCAGGGCACTCCTATTATTCAACTGGCTCTGACAATTACCTCTCCCCCCCACCCAGGCCATCCAGTGCTACCTGGCTGATGTGATTCCTTTGGAAGAGGGTGAGACGTGGAGCAAAGCGTGTATAGAGAAGTTCAAGAGTCTTGCTGACCAGAGACTTGTGACCGCTGTGGCCACAGGTAAGATGGGTAGAACTGGAGTGTTCTCCTTTCACACGGCACTGTCTTGGCATCCTACGACAACCGTGTGACTGTTCTGTAGTTGATTGATTTCTGTGTGTCTTCTGAACCCCCAGAGGCTGGTCGAAGGGGCAGGGGTCTGCCAGTCAGGCTGTTTGAGACCAGTGATTCCAGCGAGCCGTTAGCAAACATTGAAGATCTGCTGGTCAAAGATCAACTGGCCTGCTTCAAGAAGGGGTGAGTGTGTGTCTGTCATCTCACAGCAGGATACTTCATGGGTAAAATCAATAACTAATCTTATTTAGAATGTTTCTTTTCTTTTATTTTTTTTATTATTTTTTTTTTCTGTTTCAAATATTTTTATTAAACACACACAAGAATGGTGTATAGGTATACATGAGAAGTATACAATTCTTATCTAAACATAAAAGAGCATACAGGAACAACAAGACCCAGAGTTCTGGGTGCAGAACAAATAATACAAAACACGACATACAAAACAAGGACACGTAGAAAGAAAGAGGGAAGATGTCCCCCTACCCCCCCATCCCCTATTCCCCCCCCCCCCTCCCAACTGCTCGGGTGGTAGGGCCAGCACACGCTGCCCAAAGGTAGATTAAAATATTACAATTGAGAGTGCGTTAATAAGTACAAATTCACAGCGCCGACTCCCAAGTAGGAGAGGAAAGGCTGCCAGATTTGATCAAAAGTTGATAATTTATTGTTCAGAATATATCTAATTCTTTCTAAGTGTACAGTGTTTGCCAATTCACTGAGCCATAATTTGGTAGAGGGCGCTTCCCTCCTTTTCCAAAACAACAAGATTAGTTTTTTTGCCGAGATGAGACCATACGAGATTAGTTGTTTTTGGGGTTGGTTAATCCGTTTAGGGACTCAGATACTCCCAGGATTATCAGAAGCGGGTCTGGATCTATTGAAGTCTCCAAAACTTCAGAGAGGATCCTAAAATTCCACACCAATAACCATGCAAGCTAGAGCATAGGGCAAAGCAGTGGAGTAGTAGTACCCTGCGTAGCCTGACATTTATCACATGTAGGGGATGTGTCAGGAAATATCCTATGCAGTTTAGTTTTGGAATAGTGTAATCTGTGTAATACCTTGAATTGTATGAGACGATGTCTGGAATTAATGGAGCATGTGTGGATATACTCCAAGCTCTCTTCCCAGTCTGCCACTGAGATGTCAGTCCCTAGTTCTTCCTCCCATTTTGCCTTGATGGCATCAGTAGAAGGTGTGCTAACAGATTGAAAAGCATCATATAGACGCGATATCAGTTTATCTGAGGTGGGGCATATTTTTATGCATCCGTCAAACATGGAAGGTTTGGCATCCCCAAATGTTGGGAGGTGTTTTCTAACGTAGTCTCTAATTTGTAGGTATCTGAAAAAATTACTTCTGGGAAGATTATAAGTTTCCCTCAGCAGCTCAAAGGAAGCAAAGGTCCCTTCTATGTATAAATCCCCTATGGTACTTATCCCCAACTCTCCCCATCGCTCAAAGGTGTTATCAAGGTTAGAAGGGGCAAAGGAGGGATTCCTGGCGACAGGGAGCATGAATGACATTGGTCTGAGCTCAAAGTGGACTTTAATTTGCTTCCAGATTCGGACTGTGCTATGTATTATAGGATTGTTACAATAAAGTGACATCTCCAGATTGACAGGCGACAAAATCACAGCGCCAATAGAGAAGGGGTGACACTCCTCACGCTCCATACTAAGCCAGCTGGGTGCCGGGAGTACGTCATCCAACAGAAACGTAACAATGCGGAGGTTAGCGGCCCAGTAATAAAATATAAAATTTGGGAGAGACAATCCTCCTTCCATCTTGGATTTACAGAGGTGTTTTTACCTATCCTGTGTGTTTTATAATCCCAGATGAAAGGATTGATAATTGAGTCCAGTTGTTTATGAAAGGATTTAGGTATGAATACTGGGATGTTCTGATATAGGTAGAGCAGTTGTGGGAGGAAGACCATTTTAATGGCATTAATTCTTCCGAGCAGAGAAATTGGGAGAGTTCTCCAAAATAGTATGTTTGCTTTGAGTTTTTGTATCAGAGAGGGGAAATTCTCTTTAAATAGTAAGGAGTATTGTTTGGTAACTACAATTCCTAGGTAGGTACATTTTTCTGAAGATAACTTAAATGGGAGATGTTCTAGCCAGGAGGTATTTTGCGACCGTATGGGCATTAATTCACTCTTGTTCCAATTTATTCTGTATCCCGAGAAGGTACCAAACAAATTGATCACATCAAGAATAGCTGGGATACTAGCCTGGGGTTCTGCTACATAGAGGAGGATGTCATCTGCGTATAGGGAGATCTTATTTAGAGTATCTTTAGTATTATAGCCGTGTATTGCTGCATGAGATCTAATCGTCTGAGCGAGCGGTTCAATAATTAGGGCGAAGAGCATAGGCGACAGCGCACAACCCTGCCTTGTCCCCCTGTTGAGGTTAAATCGGGGTGACAATGATTGGTTAGTGAGTATTCTGGCACAGGGGTTCCTATATAAAAGCTGGATCCAATTTATGAACCTATCTCCAATATTACATTTCTGTAGGACCTTGAATAGATAGGGCCACTCAACTTGGTCAAAGGCCTTTTCGGCGTCAAGAGATATGACGGCAAGGTCCACGTTGGGTAACCTCTGAGAATACATAATATTGAAGAGGCGCCTGAGATTGAAGAATGAGTTTCTGTTAGGGATAAAGCCGGTCTGATCCGAATGGACCAATTTGCCAATTAAAGTGCTAAGCCTGTTAGCCAGAGTTTTTGCTAAAATCTTTTGGTCTGTATTAAGGAGAGATATTGGTCTGTATGACCCTACCTCTTCTGGATCTTTACCCTTCTTATGTATAACTGTAATGAACGCTTCGTCCAAAGTAGAAGGGAGAGCTCCATCCTCATTGGCCTGAATCAACATTTTGTGCAGATAGGGGAGAGCATGTTGCTGAATGTTTTATAGAATTCACCAGGGTATCCATCTGGGCCCGGGGTCTTGCCATTCTTTAGAGATTTAATTGTTTCTCGGATTTCATCAAGAGATATTTCCTTATTCAGGAAGTTAGAATCTTCCTGGTTCAGGGCAGGAAGATTACAGTCCTCCAAAAATGTTTGCATAATTAAGGGGTTAGGATCCGCTTTAGATGTATATAGAGTCTCATAAAACTGCCGGAATCTGTCATTGATGTCTTTGGGGGAAGAGAGTAATTCCCCAGATGCAGATTTAACCCTGTGAATCATTCGGTCACTCACATTTTTCGAAGTTGTCTGGCGAGTAATTTGTGTGGTTTGTCACCAAACTCAAAATATTTTTGCTTGGCATAGAGAAAAGATTTAGCAATTTTAGCTGAGAGAATCTGATTATATTCAAATTTTAAAGAGGTAATTTTTTTATGTTTCTCCATAGATGGGTGGCTAGCATTCTCCCTATCCAGTAAGTGAATTTGTCCCTCTAGTTCTTCCAGTTTTCCTCTGTTTTGCCTACTCCTGGCAGCCTGAAAGGAGATGATACAGCCTCTCAGATAAGCCTTCAGTGTTTCCCACAATAATGCTGGGGAGGTCTCTGTGTTGTCGTTGGTATCAAAGAAAAATTTAATTTGGTCTTTAAGATATTCACAGAATGTTGGTTCTGTGAGGAGCTGAGGATTCAACCTCCAGACCCTCTCGTTTGGTACAATGTCACCCAATCTCAGGGAGAAGGTGAGTGGACTGTGGTCCGAGATTATAATATCATGATACCTCACATTACAGGTATAGGGGAGTAGTCTAGCATCCAACAAAAAGTAGTCAATTCGAGTGTAAACCTTGTGAACATGAGAGTAAAGGAGTATTCCCTACCCGTAGGGTTAGCGATCCTCCATATATCAAATAAGTTTGAATTTTTATGTAGGTGTTCAAGAATTCGCTTGAATAGGAGGTAGGGGTTCGCCGGGTAGAGGATCTATCCAAATATTGGTCTAGCACACAGTTAAGGTCCCCTCCAATGACCAGGTTAGTATGGGAGATATCTGGAATCAGGGCAAGGACTCTTTTGAAAAAGAGGGGTTGTCAATGTTTGGCCCATAGATATTTAGTAGAGTTACTGAGGTAGAGTGGATTTCTCCTATTGCGATCACATACCGACCCTCTTTATCCGCAATAGTGGTTTTATGTAGAAAGGGAATTCCTTTCCGTACCAGAATCGCTGTGCCTCTAGTTTTGGCAGAGAAGTTAGAGTGATACACTTGCCCCACCCACCTACACTTAAGTCTGCTATGAGAGTTATTCTTCAGATGGGTTTCTTGCAAAAATATAATATCAGACGAGAGTGCTTTCAAGTGGGCTAGGACCTTGCCCCTCTTAATTGGTTCGTTTAAACCCTTGACATTCCAGGAAGTGAATGTAAGCCCCGCCCTCCTCTCGTTTGTAGTTCCTATGGTGGCCTGCATACCATGTAACTTGATAAAAAGGTAAGAAAGCGCACCAAACCATCACGATCAGCATATGTAGCACCTACACCCGAGCAGTATCCAACCCACCCCTCCCCCTGCAAGCACCTTTACTTCCCACCCTGTTCCCCTAATTTCCCCAACACTTACACCCCCCATCAACCCACATTTAACAGGCATGTACAAACAGGAGAGAAAAAAAAGGAAAAATAAAAATAATAAACACATTGTCTGGCCGATGCCAAAAAAGCACGGCGCGACCTTGAACAAGAGGTAAAACAAACCTCTCACTATCCTAGAACTTTTACTAACATATGAACTGAGGAGGCTCCCGCGAGTTAAGTGTTCAGTTAGCATCTAATAAACCTAAACCGAATAAGTTGCAACTTAAACATATTGCGCATTTTAGCGTCATCCTGGGTCAATCCCAGAGATAAGCAAGACATAGCCTCAAGATAATATTGCTAAGCACTGCCGGTCAAAAAATAAACCATCCGCAACCGACCTAGTCAGCCGTACCTTTACATACTGTGGGTCAGGAGATCGGAACAAGGATTTGTTAAATTAAACGTTCCCCCCATAAAAAAAAAAAGTTTAATAAGTAAAAATATATACCTTATATATATATATATATATACATACATACATACATACACACACACACACACACACACACACATACCTATATATACATATATATACATACACACACCTATATATACATATATATACATACACACACACACACACATCCATACATATACATGTATGTATACATACCCACACAAAAAAATCATATATAAAAATATATATTTAAAGAATATGTATATACATCCATATGCACACATACAAACATTCATACCCCAGAATAACAATCTACACTGATTTAAAATATACACATACATAATACTAAAATGCTAAGAGAAAATAGTAATAAAGTACAAATAGTAATTATATTTACGCACACCTACACATACATAAGCATTACAGAGGGCTGGTGGGACTCTAGTCGGGAGAGAGGCCCACGGCCAGACAAAGGCAGAACGGCACAAAACATCAACTTGCTAACCAGGCGTCTGCCCCCTCCCAACCATCACCCCCAGTCCCCTGCAAGCAATAAGTAAATGGTATGGTAGTAAGAGTGATGTAAGGATTGTAAAATAACTAACGAAACAAAACAAAAGTGGGGGAATATAAGTATATCCGTCCGAAGGTGTCAGTGATCAAACCTGGAAGTAAAAAATATGCATCGCTGAGCACAGCCGGGATGAAAGTGAATGTAACGTTAAATGAGAGCTCTGACCGCCATCCATTGGTCTGCTCAGCGTCTTACATGCTCTGTAGCCCTTGTTGAGCCCGTTTAATACGTTTTCACCCAATATGGTATAGTATGGATTCGAGTCCATGAGCAGACCCTAACACGCACTAACAAGGCACTCTAACCTGTACGGGGGATTGGTGTATATCCCCGGATAAACTTCTCTGCGTCCAAAACCGAGGAGAGCCAAATCTTCTCACCGGAAGGCGGGGTAATTCTTAGTCTTGCAGGGAAGAGTAAGGCTGGGCGAAGATGGAGTTTGTGGAGTTTGGTCATGACATCTCTGTAGTCGGCGCGATGCTTTGCCACATCGGGCGCATAATCATAGACACGGAATGGATGCCCTTTATGTGACAGGTTGCCCCTCATTCGAGCTTCACGCAGGATAAGATCCTTGGTCTTGAAACTGTGACAACAGATTATTACTGGGCGAGGACGTTGGCCCGGTCCAGGCACTGGGACAAGGGAGCGATGTGCGCGGTCCAGCTGGGGATCCGAGTCCAAAACATCCGATCCCATTGCATCCTTCAATAGCTTGGCGAAGAAGTTAGTAGGGCGAGAGCCCGCCTCTATCCCCTCTGCCAGACCAACAACGCGAAGGTTATTACGTCTGGATCGGTCCACCACTTTCACAGAAAGCCTCTGCACAGTATCCTGCAAGGACGAACATCGCTTCTCTAACTCGTCGATCCTACCAACGTTGAATTCAGAAGCTTTCTCAAGGTCCACAATACTCTGGCCATGCGAAGCGACCGTTCGAATGACGCTCTCGATTTTGGTGTCCAGCTCAGCAATAGTGGCCTTAAGATCCTCAGCTATAGCAACACGTAGCTCCCCCAAAGCACGGGTAAGTTCTGTAAGTGTCACGTTGTTGCATGTGCCTCCCGCCATGTCTGTCTCGTTGTTTAGTGGGGAGTTGGCCTCCGCTGTGGATTTATTGTCCTTTGGTCGCTTATTACTCGGCATTTTCATATAAAAAGTTACAATCTTGTATTAGAAAGAAATGTTTGTTGTAAAAAGTGCCATAAAGTAGGTTAAATTAGATTATTTCGCAAAAAAGTTGCAGGAGCCTCTCACGCACAGCCGTTCACTCCAACATGCTAGCTCCGCCCCCCCTTATTTAGAATGTTTGATACCTGCACACACACATGTGGGTATGGTTCCAAAAAGGAGATGTTTTGTTTTACCCCATCTCCCTCTTCCTTAGCATCAAATCTAAGGACACCCAGGCCCCGGTGGTAGACACCACAGTGTGGGACCCCCCACTCGAGGGTCTTCTGGGTGAGTCTGAGCCAGCCCCTACCTCCCTGGGCCAGGAGACCCCAGAGCAGGACCAAGAGATCCAGCCCTACCTGATGCTGCCGGCCAACCTGAAAGACCTGAGGGTCAGGTTGACCCACGTGGTCTCACCCGGAAGCTTTTACGTCCAGCTTCTACAGATGGACACCCAGCTCAAGAGGTCAGCCAGTGGTGATGGAGAGGAGGGCAAGGAGGGACAGACAATGGCTTACTGAAGCCTCGCTGAATCTTGGGCTGTGTTCACACAGGAATCTTGTAACTGTAGAGTGGATGTGTGACTTTAGAAATGAGATGCTGATGAGAGGTCTGTGTCATTTAGTTATCGCTCGCTCTCTCCCTTTCCCTCTTGCTCTCGCCCCCTCTCTGTTTCAGGGTGTATGAGTTGTTGAAGCAGGAGTATGCCCTTACAGAGCCCCAGGAGATAGAGTGGAAGGCAGACATGTACTGTGCTGCCTACAATAACGGGGTCTGGGAGAGGGGCCAGCTCTGCTCTCCTGTTTCCCTCGGCTTCATTGCCGAGGTAACACACGAACACACACACATCTATCCTTTACGAGTCACAGAAGTGGACTAGGAGTGGATTTAGAAGTAATAACATTGTAGCAGCTGATTGTAGCCGATTTGGCATAACTGTTTCATCAGTGACAGATGGATGGGTACATCCAGCTGTAACTGCAGTGTGGTGTTTTTTCTCCACATGGTGTTAGGTAGTACGCTGTGATTTTGGCAACAAGGTGAAACTCCATGTGAACAACCTGAGACCACTGCTGCCCAGTCTGGTTGGCTGTCTGGTGCTGGAGTGTTCGCTCAGCGAAATCAGGTAAACACACACACAAATTCAGGTATACGAAGGGCTGACTTCAAACACTGATCCCAGGCAAAATGTCCTGAATTAGTAGGCCTTTCACAAAAATAGATTCTGACAGGTTTCCTCTGGGCATGAGCTATTTATCACACCTATCCTAATAGTGGAGCAAGGGGCATGCTATTCTCCTTAGACCTCATTTCAAATTTCTCACTATTTCTCCCTCTCTCGCTCCATTTCTTTCTCTCTCCCTCTCAGACCTGCAGGCGGTCGTTCCACCTGGACAGCCACGGCGTGTGACTTCATCTCCTACTACCTGACAGGAGCCATGGCCATCATGACCATCAAGGTTACGCCACATCACACACCTTTTCCTAGCCCTACCACTTCCCCCTAGTCCCTACCCCTTCCCCACACTTATGTGAACTCCAAGCAAAGAGGGGTGGAGATGGAGCCTAGTCTCTGATGCCTCACTGTTTTGTGTTGTGGCATATTTGACCATCCATGTTTTTATATAAACTTAAGTGAGTAGGTATGTCCAAACTTTTGACTGGTACTGTGTGTGTATAGATATAGTGGCAGACCAGGGGGTTGGGTCAAAACGTTTACACAGATCAGACACGGACAGAGTAGGTTTAGCTTAGTTTCAAAGGTGTTTATTAAAACAATAGTTAAAAAATAAAAGAATACGTCTCCCCCATGAGACCCACGGGATACCGTCTTCTTGGCTCCGGGTCTTGCTGTATCCTGTGGGAATCAAAAACTGAACTCACTCCTGTTACCTCTGCAACCATCCCCAACTATACGGGAGTCCTTTCTTCCCCCACTCTCTCCCCTGTGTGCTGCCCTTCTGGAAGCTTTATGGGACTCGTTCAGCTGGTGAGCAATCATCCCTTGATTTCTCACCAACTCTCAATCAGCCCCAATTAGTCCTGGCCAGAGTGCCCGTCGAGACCTGGCACGTCCAGCAGATGGAGGCGTCACCTCGTGATGTATACTCTCTGTCACCAGGCCTCAACGAGTCTTCGCCTGGTGGGCTGACCTGTTGTATGTGTGATATATACACACATATATACATACACACACACACACAGTACCAGTCAAAAGTTTTTTTAAAACAATTTTCTGCATTGTAGAATAATAGTGAATCAAATCAAATGTATTTGTCACATGCGCCGAATACCTTAGAGTGAAATGCTTACTTTACAAGCCCATAACTTCTTTGTGATAGGGAGCAGCATCTTCACTTTTGGATGAATAGCGTGCCCAGAGTAAACTGCCTCCTCCTCAGTCCCAGTCCTAGATGTCAACCGTCTTTAGAACGTTATTCCAGGCTTCTACTGTGAAGTGGGACCGGATGAGAGCTCTTTGAGTCAGTGGTCTGGCAGAGAGCCACGCGCTGGTCACGCGCATTTCACATGAGAGCGACCTGCGTTCCATTGCTTTTCTACAAACAATGGAATTCTCTGGTTGGACCATTTATGATAAAATCATCCTAAAGATTGATTCTATACTTAGTTTGACAAGTTTCTTCGACCTGTAATGTAACTTTTTGAACTTTTCGTCTGACTGGACCTGATTTGTTTACCAAACGCCCTGACAAAAGAAGCTATTTGGACATAAATTATGGACATTATCGAACAAAACAAACAAGCGGAGGAAGGGAAGTGTGGAACCTGCTGGCAGAGAGGTAGAGGGGCAATGGCACTCTGCTGGAGAAGGATGTGGAGCCACGTCCTCCAAAATTCCGACCAAAAAGGCCACCAGGACCTCAGCTTGACATGACATCAAAATACAGCCCCATGCAACTTTTTCAATTGTTTTTCCCCCCCGGCAGTTGTTGATTCCCCGGTGTGTAATACTAACAAGTATGGGGCTAGGAAGCAAGCAGGAAAGAAAGAGGCATGGAAGCCCATTTCCATGTCAGACCTTTTCTGCTACTTTTCACTGGTAATTTACATGGGGCTGGTGAAGTTAAAAACACTAAAGGATTACTGGAAAACATCCCCACTCTATCACCTGCCTTTCCCCCCCCCTTTGTCATGTCCTCTACAAGATTTTAAAATATTTCACGGGCGCTTCACATCAGTGACCCAGAAGTTGATGAGGAGAATGACACGAGGAGAGGCACCGCAAGGTTTGACAGGCTGTGCAAAGTCAAACCTCTCTACCCCAGCTTGGTTGAGGCCTGCAAGATACATTTTCAGCCCGCCCAGAACTTGTCCATAGATGAGAGGATGGTAGCCTCAAAGACCAGAATTGGCCTAAAACAATACATGCGTAACAAACCAACTAATTGGGGTTACAAGCTGTTTGTTTTGGCTGATCTGTGTGTGCATACACATGCAATTTTTTTGTCTATGAGGGGAAGAACACGTGTGCGACTGGTAAAGGACTTAGTTATGACTCTAATGGAGTTATTGGATTTTCAACTGCTGGGGAAGGGCTACAAACTCTTTGTGGACAACTTCTACACATGCCCTACCCTGTTTGCAGACCTGAGAAATCTGGAGGTGTGGGCATGTGGCACCATTCGGAACAACGGAGTGGGCTTTCCAAAGACCAAGGTAAATGACATGCCTAAGCGGGCTGAGCGATGGATCCGTGAAGATGGCCTGCTGTTTGAAGTGGATGGACACCAGAGAGGTGGTGATGTGCTCCACTATCCACAAGTCCTTCAGTGGCGATCACGTCGTCAGGCGTGTGAAGGACGCTACTGGGCATGGACCACCAAAAATGTCCCCATTCCTGCAGTCATCAAGGACTACAACAAGAGCATGGGAGGTGTGGACCTCTCAGACGCACTTATAGGGTACTACAATGTTCTACATAAGACAAAGAAATGGTACAAGAATTTGTTTTACCATTTCATTGACATTGCTGTGGTGAATTCCTTCATCCTCCAGAAGGAAATGGCCAAGAGCTGTGGACAGCCCCCCATCTCACAGCTAGCCTTCAGGGAGCTGCTCATCCAGGAGCTTGCTGGCTACAGCAAGTCCACTGCATCATATTCTGCCGCCTCTACCTCTGCCAGCTCCAGTGGTGTTCATATGCCACAGTTCATTACTGCAGGCATGACTGTGCCACAGGGCCAGAAGGGTAAAGCATGGAGGCGTCGTTGTGTTCTTTGTCACATGAAATCCCCATCACCTGCACCAGTTGTTCAGTTTGCCTCTGCTTTACAGCAGAAAGAGACTGCAATGGGACATGGCACAGGCAGCAAAATATTGTGTAGAGGGCTTCCTAACGGTCTACCCCTGTTTTTTTTGTTGTTTTTTTCTAAGATTTTTTTTTTTTTTTTGTGTGTTAGAATTGCTTTTTGATATGTTGTATATAGTTATTTGCACTGTTGTATATAGTTATAGGTCATTTCACAAATTTGGCCACTTGGGTACATTTGGGCAACTTGTGTGGGACACCTGGGTGACTTCATGCTAAATGTCATGTAGCTCACCCATTCCTGAAGTTATCAGTCTGAAACTTTGCACACCTACCGTTGCCCTCTTGTGTTATCCATCAAAATTATCACCAGCATCCTATCTGACTGTGTGGCTATTCTAGTACATGTGAAAGATGATGCTACAACGATAAAAAAACAGAAAACGTATGCTCTTTCTTTCTCTTTTCTTACACCATATCTACTGTGTTATATTCTCCTACATTCAATTAGCATTTCCACAAACTTCAGAATGTTTCCATTCAAATGATACCAAGAATATGCATATCCTTGCCTCTGGGGCTGAGATACAGGCAGTTAGATTAGGGTATGTCTTCAGGCGGAAATTGAGAACAAAGGGATACAGCCATAACAGGTTAAGGAGAAGTGTATCTAAAGAGCCATGCATAACACTTGAATTTTCATCAACATTTATAATGAGTATTTCTGTGAATTCATGTGGCTCTGCACAATCATTGCATGTTTTAGAACTACTGAACGTAACGCGCCAATGTAAAATGAGATTTTTAAAATATAAATCTGCACTTTATCGAACAAAACACATGTATTGTGTAACATGAAGTCCTATGAGTGTCATGTGATGAAGATCATCAAAGGTTAGTGATTAATTTTATCTCTTATTTGTGCTTTTTGTGACTCTCTCTGGCTGGAAAATGGCTGGGTTTTTCTGTGGCTTGGTGGTGACCTAACAAAATCATTTGTGGAGCTTTCGCTGTAAAGCATTTTTGAAATCAGACACTGTGGCTGGATTAATGAGAATTTTATCTTTAAAATGGTGCCTAATACTTGTATGTTTGAGAAATTTGATATATGAGATTTCTGTTGATTTGTATTTGGCGTCTTGCAATTTCATTGGCTGTTGGCAAGGGGTTCCGCTAGCGGAACGGGGTTAAACAGTCCTAGACAGGTTAACCAACAATACAGTGTTAAACAATTCAAAATATATTTAATATTGTAGATTCTTCAAAGTAGTCACCCTTTTCCTTGATGACAGCTTTTCACACACTTGGCGTTCTTTCATCCAGCTTCACCTGGGATGCTTTTCCCACATTCTTGAAGGAGTTCCCACATATGGTGAGCATTTTTGGGCTGCTTTTCCTTCACTCTGCGGATCAACTCATCCCAAACCATCTCAATTTGGTTGATGTCGAGTGATTGTGGAGGCCAGGTCATCTGATGCAGCACTCCATCACTCTCCTTCTTGCTCCGATAGCCATTACACATCCTGGAGGTGTTTTGGGTCATTGTCCTGTTGAAAAACAAATGATAGTCCCACAAAGCGTAAACCAATTGGGATGGTGTATCGCTGCAGAATGCTGTGGTAGCCATGCCTTGAATTCTAAATAAATCACAGACCGTGTCACCAGCAAAGCACCATCACTCCTCTTCGTCCATGCTTCACGGTGGGAACCACACATGCAGAGATCATCCGTTCACCTACTCTGTGTCTCACAAAGACATGGCGGTTGGAACCAAAAATCTCAAATTTGGACAGATTTCCTCCGGTCTAATGTCCATTGCTTGTGTTTCTTGGCCCAAGCAAGTCTCTTCCTCTTATTGGTGTCCTTTTAGAATTGGTTTCTTTGCAGTAATTCGAACATGAAGGCCTGATTCATGCAGTCTCCTCTGAACAGTTAATGTTGAGATATGTCTGTTACGTGAACTCTGTTAAGCATTTATTTGGGCTGCAATTTCTTAGGCTGGTAACTCTAATGAAGTTATCCTCTGCAGCTGAGGTAACTCTGGGTCTTCCGTTCCTGTGGAGGTCCTCATGAGAGCCAGTTTCATCATAGTGCTTGAGGGTTTTTGCAACTGCACTTAACTTTCAAAGTTCTTGAAATTCTTAACATTGGCTGACCTTCATGTCTTAAAGTAATGATAGACTGGTTTCTCTTTGCTTATTTCAGTTCTTCTTGTCATAATATGGACTTGGTCTTTTACCAAATAGGGCTATCTTCTGTATACCACCCCTACCTTGTCACAACACAACTAATTGGCTCAAATGCATTAAAGATGGAAATAAATTCCACAAATGTACTTTTAACAAGGAACACTTGTTAATTGAAATGCATTTCAGGTGACTACATCATGAAGCTGGTTGAGAGAATGCCAAGAGTGTGCAAAGGGTGGCTACTTTGAAGAATCTCAAATTATGTCTTCACTATTATTCTCCAACGTAGAAAATAGTACAAATAAAGAAAAACCCCTGAATGATTAGGTGTGTCCAAACTTTTGACTGGTACTGTGTATATATATATTTTATTGGACCAATAAACACAAATTACAAATTGAACAGATACATCCTTTTATCCCCCTATACTTATTGAAACACCTCCCTCCCCTTAACAAAAGCAGCATACATACAAAAATACATTAAAACATCAATTGGAAATTATATATACACAAAAATAAATAAAAGATATCACTACATACCCTCCATTCTCTCCCACAATCTCATATCCCCTGTTGGCCAACATTCTTACTCCTGATCAATAGAAGGCAACTGTTCAAAAAAGGAAATTAAAGGCTGCCAGAACAACCTTTAATTGTCGAAAACAGATCTTTTAACCAGGCTAATACAGTGGGAGGTTTGGAGGATTTCCAATTAAGCAAGATCTCCCTGCGTGCTATAAGGGAAGCAAACACTACAACGCCTTCTTTACTTTTAGTGAGACTAGGCAACAAAGATGTAACTCCAAATATAGCTATTAGAGGACAAGGCTGCAGATCGGAGTGATTTTGAACATCTATCATGTGTCATTTGTGTCTGGGAGGAATTTACTCTTTGGTGTAGTGAATTCTGTGCAAGACCTTGAACTGAATTAAACTTAACCGAGCACATGATATGGAGTTAACCCTAAGAAGGGCCTCCTCCCACCAGTCATCTGAAAATTAGAGCGAACAAAGTTACGGACTTGAAAATAGGGGAAAAGATTAGCTACACGATCTTTAAAATTGGCTAACTTCCCATATAAAAATACATCTTTGAAACATACCAAACCTCCCTGTTGCCACAAAACAAAAGCCTGGTTGAGTTTGGATGGTTAAAATAAGTGGTTACAAATGGGGCTTAGAGGAGAAGGGGCAAAAAGTCTAAAATGTTGACAAAATTGTCTCCAGATCCTCAAAGTAGAGAGCGCATTGGGGTTTCCAGTGTACTTTGAAGGACAGTGGGACACAAGTAAGAGCAGAAAGGGAGGATGATTGGCAGGTGTGTGCTTCTAATGAGCACCAGTTGTTACTTGGAGCATTACACCAGACCACAATCTTTTGAATATTGGCTTTCCAATAGTAAAGCAGTACATTTGGATGTGCCAATCCTCCATCTTGTCTCCTTTGAAGTATTGTTCTACGTATCTTAGGTGATTTGCCAGCCCAGATAAATTGACTGAGCCTATCCAACTTGGTAAAAAATGATTTTGGCAGAAAGATCAGAAGACATTGGAAAAAGGTATAGAAACCGTGGTAAAATGTTAATTTTAACAGATTGGATCTGCTAGCTAAGGACAGAGGCAGACTATCCCAGCGTTGTAAGTCTGTTTTAACTCTACTGACTGGACTTGCGAAGTTAGTTTTATGGAGGGTAGCCAAAGGTGTTATATTCAAACCTAAATAGTAAAAACCAGAGGGCGACAGACGGAAAGGCAGGGTGAATTTGCTTGGCAGCGGGGTTGATCGGAAAACATTCACTTTTCTGAATGTTCAATTTGTAACCTGAGAATGATCCAAATGTGTTTAAAATAGGCAGTATGTTATAGACAGGATTTGTGATATATAATAGTAGATCATCTGAATACTGTGACACTTTGTTCTTCACCAGCTCAGTGGAGACCATCCATGGTTTTACTTGAATCTCTCTTTATACCAGCCTTTTCCTCTTCTCTGCAGGAGAACACAGAGCAGCGTCCGGTGCCGGTCTCTCTGTACTGCTCCAACCGGGCCGGGCAAGACGTCAGCATCGCAGACTTCCTGGTTAGTGAGGGCCTCGCTCTGAAAGAGAGGAAGCCACAGTGAGTAACAGAACTGTGTGTGGATATATGTTTCACAGTTGAGTATAATATGTTTCCTATGACCCATGTCTTTCTGTTGGCTCTACGTATCTGCCCTCTTTGTCCCTGTGTTCTGTGCTACAGAGTGTCCCCCATGCCTAAACTAGAGGAGTTATCAGACTCTGACTCCAAGTTCAAGGGCCTTCAAAACAGGACACCTAACACAGAAAACCAGCCCCCCACCCCCCCCGCTGACTGGTCAGTCTCTCCCCGACCCGTCTCCACTGCCCCTATGCCGCCCAAACCGGCCCCCCGTACTAACCCCTTCCCAGAGAAGGTGAAGACACAGGCCTACTGCCCCCCTGAGCTGCCCCACTGTGGACGCACTCTGATGACCATCTCTGCCATCGGAGAGGATGGCCTCATCTACGCCATGACGCACCACGCAGGTACTCTCCTTTCTACTCCTGTTTACCCCTGCGCTCACTCTCACCCACCCCCACCCCACACACATACACTGAGTTATACACAATTTGACACAGACTTTCCATGACATAGACTGACCAGGTGGAAGCTATCCCCTTATTGATGTCACTTGTTAAATCCACTTCAATCAGTGTAGATGAAGGGGAGGAGACAGGTTAACTTCTTACGGATCATTGACAACATCCGGTGAAATTGCAGAGCGCCAAATTCAAATTACAGAAATCGTTATATTAAACATTCATGAAAATACAAGTGTCATACATCATTTAAAAGCTTAACTTCTTGTTAATCCAGCCGCTTTGTAAGATTTCAAAAAGGCTTTACCGCGAAAGGACACCATGCGATTGTCTGAGGACAGCGCCCCGCACACTAAAGCATTACATACATTTTCCAACCAAGCAGAGGCGTCACGAAAGTCAGAAATGGCGATAAAATAAATCACTTACCTTTGAAGATCTTCATCTGGTTGCAATCACAAGGGTCCCAGATACTTAACAAATGTTCCTTTTGTTCGATAAAGTCCTTCTTTATATCCCAAAAACGTAAGTTTCATTGGCGCACTTGACTCAGTAATCCACCGGTTTCCCTCGTTTAAAATGCATACAAATGAATCCCGTAAGTTAACAATAAACTCTTCCAAACATATCAAACAACGTTCCTAATCAATCCTCAGGTACCCTAATATGTAAATAAACGATCAAATTTAAGACTGAGAATCCCGGAGAACATTACCGGAGATAAATAACTAAGTGCACACCCTCACCGGAACACGCAACAAACACTACAGCCAAAATGGGAGCCACTTGTATTGTGTTGTGCTTTGCTGGCATGCATCTAAGAAAAATTATTCAGTGGTCATCATAACAGCCCTAGGTGACACACTCAATATCAGGAAGGTGTTCATAATGTTTTGTACACTCAGTGTACATGCGTAACTACTGTGTGTTTGTCAGGGCGTCAGTTTGAGCAGCTGCGGGAGCGTCTACAGCAGCACATAAAGACCCTTCCCAGGCTGAAGCCCTACACCTGGAAGAGTGTCCTGGGTTGTGCTGTCATGGGCTCTGACATGCTCTGGTACAGAGGAGAGGTGCTGGAGGTCATTGGAGGTCACGTTAAGGTACAGACACGTTTTTTGTGAACAAATAAATACTGGGATTTTGAACAATTTATACAAATGATGTCTATACAAAACTTACAAGACCCCAACCTGTGTGTGTTCCAGGTGCGCTACGTGGACCAGGGTCTAGTGGAGAACATCCCCGTGTGTCACGTCTACCCCACAGTGTTGTGTGAGGATATTCCCCAGCTCTGTATGCCCTGCCAGCTGCACGGAGTCATCCCTGTGAGTGGACTAGATTCAGAATCATGGTTGTTGTGTTCCATCGCAGTAGCTTCCTCTCCTTTATCTACAGTTGCTCCCCCCTCCCCTCTCTCTGTTCAGGTGGGCAGGACGTGGCAGTGGGATGCTGTGGCTCTGCTGAAAGAGCTGCTGCTAAACCGCTGTGTGGACATGCAGATTATGGTGAGGTGGACACTACACACACAAAGATGGTATGTTAGTGCTTGGGGGAAATGAGGTGATCCTCTCAGTTTGAGTAAGTGTGGGTGTCTCACTATAAGCTGCAGGCAAGGCCCTGTATCAGTTGTGCATGGACTCACTGGCCTGATGTATGATGAAATGTAACAAAAAACATGACTGTGTGTTAGGAACTGCCTGAGGATCCTCTGGGCTGTCTGACAGTACAGATTTCTCTGGATGGCATGACTCTAAGCAGAATCATGGTTCACCACCAACACGCCTCTGTAGACCAGGCTATTGCATCCACGCAGGAGGTAGGGAGGTGGGAGTGGGTATTACCCTTGTTTCAACCCCCCCCCCCCCCCCTTTTTTTTTTGATTCAACACAATTGTCTAAATCTGTGATTTTCCTCGAGCTGGTGGTGTCATCTCACCTAGATCTAGATGACTGGGACATTGACACAGAGGTATGTTGGTTATTCAGTGCCATCTGTATATAAGATGTTGTTTGAAATTGCTAGTATGCACACTGCGATATAACTTGCCAATTACATTTGTTTATTTATTTATCGAGTGTGATAATGTCAGTTATCCCCACTGCTCTGCTGTGTTTTCCTGTCTTATGTACAGGGTTTGGAGGACCCAGAGCCAGTACCGAGGGTGTTCTCATACCCAAACCTGCCTGAGAAAGGCGAACGCTTCCGGGTCAGGATCAAACACCTCCGGACCCCCAACGAGGTACTACCACTTCCATACCCAACTGTAATGTCAATTCTGAAATGATTTGTTATGCCTTTTGCAACACTTTCTACTTTTTCTACTGCGTGTGTGTTGCAGGTGTTCCTGTATCCCTTAGATGGCAGTAGTTGTGTGGAGTCTGGTGGGGAGAGTCTGGAGGAAGCACTGAAGAGAGTCCATGACAGGATTGACCGTCTGGCCATGCTCTCGGACTTCGCCATTGGTAAACCACAACACGATCACAAGCTCTTTCCATGTACTAAACTTCACACTTAATGCTTTTACTAAAACATTTCCGTAGGGTCTTGTAACAGGGACTTATAACGAGCTAGGTGGTAAAGTTCTGACTTGTTGATCCTGTGTATCCATCTCTCCAGAGGCCCCGTGTCTGGCAGAATACAGTGATGGGAAGTACTACCGGGCCAAGCTGCTGGGCTTCGCTGGCCTCAACCCTGTTAAGATCTTGGTCAGACACGTGGACTTTGGCTCTGACGACACCCTTCCCACACACAAGTAAGACATCTCACTGTGGGCCGAATCCTACTGGAGATTGGAGCATAAGTAAATCCCATTTTCGTGCAGATTGATTGTCTATTATATTGACAAGATGGTCAAGTGACCGCTCTAACAATGGAAATACACATCCTCAAAGATGGAAGGCAGGCGAAAGGAGGCGAGATCAGGTGGGACCATTCTAGCCAATGAGAGGGCATGCGAACAACAGGCCTTAAAGCAAGAGCAGTTGTTCCCAACCTTTTTCAGTTACTGTACCACCAACTGAATTGTGGTCTGCCCTGAGTACCCCTGATTTACTCATGTGCATTTTACCAGTAAGCCTATGGTCTTATGAGTCCTTGTACCCCTGGTTGGGAATCTTTTGAGATAGACTACTCATCTTTGTATCTGTGCCATTATAGTGTCTGACAGCATGGGCAGTGCCATTGAGGCTGTCTCCATTTTAAGTAGTCAATTTTCTTATTCTTCATTGGCTGATTGCTCCCAATTATAGGAATCCCCACCCTGTTGACTACTTTAAAATGGTGGAACTCCTCAACGGCAATGTCCACGCTAAAATGGGTTATAGTCCTCTATCTCTATGACAACAGGCAAAAAGTCATTTTTTTTTTTTCAAAGTTGCCGGCATGCCACGTGCGTCCATTTATATCAGTGTATTTGTTTACAACCTAACCATTACAAAACTTCTATTAGATCAAATAAGCCCCACATCGCAAATTTTTAAAATGTGTTGACCAAATTAGACACACTCATTGACCTCCATACAAAAATGTCTGTCTCATTTTTGTGGACAGATTTTGGGCAGAGTAAAAACCTCTCGCTTTGCCTTTTCCTCTCTGGTTACCGGAGTCTTTTTTTCTCCCCGTCAGGCTGCGTCAGATCCCGGCCCATCTCCTGCGGTTTCCCTGTAAGGCCATCAAGGTGCGGGTGGCGGGCTTCAGACCACCCCGCCACAACCTGGAGAAGGAGCGCCTGTCCTACCGGCCAGAGTGGAGCCTGAAGGCTGCCCTGGAGATGATTGACCTGCTGCACAGCTGCTGCACCGCATCCGTTACCGTGAGCAACATCTGCCTTAGTTATCCCCGTCATATCAGTGGCAGTCATAAAAAGCTGGACAGACGATGACGACACATTAAGTGTGGTCATGGTTATGATAGTGGATTTTTGGCATTCAGCGTTACTGTGGTCTCTGCTCAACAAGGGCGATAACAGCAGAATTGTTGCATGTGTGTATTGTGGTTATAAACAGTATACTGTTCAAATACCATTCATCCAATTAGATCATTGTGAGATGGTAACATTGGTGCTGTTGGTCATCTCTGCCAATCATGATAATGGTGATAATGAAGCTATAGTGTAGTTTTTATGATAATGGTGATAATGAAGCTATAGTGACGTTTTTATGATAATGCTGTTTCCTGGTTGTCTCAGGCCACTGAACCAGAGCTGTCTGTGTTCCTGTATGACGAGGATGGAGCTCTGGTCTACCTGCCTCTGGTGGAGAAAGGACTGGCTGACTTTGACTAAGACACTACAGCAAGAGACAAAGGTGGGTTTGGCTCTCATTCAGGAGTAGTGTTGCACGGTATACCGGTACCAAAACGTCATGATACCAACATTTTTGAATCACTTTGTACAATATGATAGTACCACATTTTTCAGCCCTGCCGCTGTTTATAAAGTCAGTTTTGTTCATAAATTGTTTTCATTAAGCAACAACTACTCTCTTGCGCCAGTCTAGTAATGTTCACTTTCAGGCGCATCTCACGTGTGGCAGCTATAATCAGCCAGCCGCATCCCCTACCAGCCTTCACTCACCTGCTTCTCTCTGCATCCCCTACCAGCCTTCACTCACCTGCTTCTCTCTGTCCACTCTTCCTGCAGTTTTTAAAATATAATTTGGCTGTGAAGGCGAAAGGATGCAGACCCTAATGAGCAAAGTTGATACATTGTATAATTTCATTGCCTGGTATAACCAAGGTCACAGGCCAGTCTAAGTAGGCTTTGCAATTTCAAGTTCGCTGAGCGACAGAGGAAAAATGGAGCGCCGCTTCGCGACAGGCATGCGTGCAGATTTATAGCAGAGAACACTGTCTAGCCCAAATGGGTCCACAAATATGACCCATATTAGCAAAGTTACCTTTTTTTCTTCCTGCATGATTTTGCACGCATTTTATAATTTCACAAACCATGTCACCGGCTGTTTTTTGCTAATTATTGGTGTGATAAACGTTGTCATGTTACCTAGCTAACAACCGGCTAACTTTGATACTAGGTCTAGGCAATTTTGATTGGCACAGATATAAAGTAAAGGGTCTGCTACTCATGAGATGTGCTTCGCTTACAGCCCAATATGGCGACCGGAGTATGAGCGAGATGTGTCGAAAGGAGTGGGTGTATAGAAAGCAAATCAGCTAATTTTGCGTGGCTGATTGGGCTGCACGACAAGTTGATAAGCCGGATAACTAACGTGGCCATTTCATTCCTACCATAATTTTATTTCAAGTAGGATAGTACTTTCCTACACAAGAAATAACTAGTATTGATAACCATACATACATACTCAATGGGGAGGGCATGAATGGCAACACCGTGGAAGTAGCTACCTAAGTAGCCAATGTCCGAGCGATGGTCACAGTAAGCACACACATACAACATGAAGCATATTGGGATACACTACCCCCTTCAAGGTAGGATTCATATAGGCCTAAACTATATCAGAAATTATCTTCCTGGTGCTCCTTAAAAGTTGGTAGCTGTGTTTCCCCCTTGCTGTCACAATGACATGCAGGACATTATGCATGTATACATCTTCCGCCATCCATTCTATGCAGTTTTCCATTAGACAATGAACAGTGTGAATATCAGTGACAAAGCACATAACAGGACCCCAGGCCTCTCGGCATCGTATGGTCAGTAATAGCACTCCGGTGTTCAAAGGAAGTGTAATCTGTTTCTTCAAGAGAGCGACGTGAAGTCTGAATACGTTATCAAGTAACCTTTTCTCTCCTTTGACCCCCCCCCTCAGAGATCTGCTGTGACATTGGACGGGTTCTTCAGTTCCCTGTTCCTTCTGCATTGTAAGAATGCTGCCTTCAATATACAGTACATACAAATCTAACATTTTGTTTTGAGCAGAATGTAGCTGAGTACTTTATTTTCTGTCTGTATGAAGGGTACAGAAGTATTAAAGTTTTCATTTAAAACTGCTTCAATGTGTCTGACTCTTTAATACACTCCCTAAATGTATGCACAGGGATTTGATAAACATGTATTTTACAATAGAAATTACAATCAGCTAAAATAAATAGACATAAAAAAGACACTCGCACCACATTAAAATAAACTTTTCGAAACAAATGATTCAGTCCTAGGGCCTGTTGTCCATGACAACGTTGGCGTCCGGTGGTGTAGCGGGTCTCCTGTCTGCCATCTGTATAAACTGTTTTCAAAGTGCCATCTGGGTACTCCCTCCTTTTATAGTCTGCTGTGTGGACCCGGATCTCCTTACTGCCATCCCTGGAGGAGAGGAGAACAGTGGTGAAAATACGAGCCTTACTTGAACAAAACCCCTTGTAACCACTGACTTCATGAAAGAGACAGATTGGGAACTCTTCATCAAGAGCTTTTACCTGTCCAGATGCATGTCAATGTAGAGAACGTGGTAGATAGGTGTGGACTTACAGGTTAACTTGAATGATGGTCCCATCAGTGAGTGTACACTCCTCCGTCCCATCTGGATACAGGTTCTTAACTGTCTGGTCAGGGTACGTGATCTCCTTACGGCCATCAGGGAAATGCTTCACTACAAAAGGAAATGTTTCGGGTCAGAACAAAGTGGTGGAGGAGGAGGTAGTCAAGTATAATAATGAAATGTTTCCATCAAATCTCACCAGTCTGGTTGTTGGAACTGCAGAACCTCGATGCTGTCAGGATAGGTGGTGTGAATGGTCTGGGCATCAGCATAGTAGATCTGTAAGAGGACCACACACAACGATCTGGGATTCATGTAAGTTTAATATCCCACTTAAGAAAGGTGTTGAGCTAATGCACTAAGGCCAGGGAAGGGTCACTGTCAATAACCCACCACTCTCTGGTCAGCCGTGACATTGGCTGTCAGTCCGTCCGCTAACACCTCCTTCCTGGTCCCATTGGGAAAGATGATGAGTCTCCCTCCACAGGCCAGCACCCTCTCCATCTTCAACAGGAACACATACATACAATGTAGAGCACTTTGAGCTCCTGGAAAAGCACTAAATAAATCCATGAATACAATCCAGAGTCATGTGCACAAAACATTAGGCACACCTGCTCCTTCTATGACAGACTGACCAGGTTTAAGCTATGGCGGCAGGTAGCCTAGTGGTTACAGCGTTGGGCCAGTAACCGAAAGGTTGCTGGATCAAATTCCCAAGCTGACAAGGTAAAAATCTGTTCTGCCCCTGAACAAGGCAGTTAAACCCACTGTTCCTAGGCCGTCATTGTAAATAAGAATTTGTTCTTAAATGACTGCCTAGTTAATTAAAAAAATAATCTGTTAAATCCACTTCAATCAGTGTAGATAAAGGGGAGGAGACGGGTTAAAGAAGGATTTTTAAGCCTTGAGACGGATTGTGTTTGTGTGCCATTCAGAGTGAGTGGGCAAGACTTGAACGGGGTATGGTACAGTTGTGTCAAGAACTGCAATGCTGCTGTGTTTTTCACACAACAGTTTCCCATTTATCAATAATGGTCCACCAACCAAAGGACATCCAGCCAACTTGACAATTGTGCCACGCATTCAACATCTTGAGTCCATGCCCCGACAAATTGATTCTGTTCTGAGTGCAAAAGGGGGTGCAACTCAATATTAGGAAGGTGACTCAGTGTGCAGTATTTAGGAAGCCGGGCCACTGCCATTTCTGTCTGACCGTTCCGAGACTCCACTTTCTCCTCCATAGCCGTTGCTAGTGATAATTGACACTTCCGCCTCCATTCTAAAACCTGGCCGAACTCTTAATATAATGTATGGCTCTGAGACTACCTGCTTTGAGTGAAACTAAATTCAAAATTATTTTCACAGAATTCCCTCCCAATGCTTCTCATCCCCCCCTCACCTTTCCATCAGGGTGAATGATGACATCCTGACTTAGCTCTTGCTGCTCGTTAACCTCTGTGGGTACATTCAAACACCACAGCAACACTCAACAACAATGGTGGTGTATACACAGAAATCCTATTAAAATGACATACAGTTATGTAATTTCTCTGAGTGTATAGCAGTGTGGAGCTATGCCATGGAGGTACTTTCATTAAATAATTAAAAAGGCTAGTGATTTATGTCAGATGAAGGCTGTGCGCATTCCTAACTCACAGGGGATAGGTTGTGTGAGTGGTCGTGGTGACTGGTCAAAGAGCTGTAACTGAGTGGGATCGGGTGCTGCGGCTGCTGTAGGGGCTGACCTCTTTAGGATGCCCCGATACTGTCTGTTTAAGAGACCACACAATGTAGAACAATACCTCCACATGAATAAATCAAGTCGATCTGCTGTCGGAGACGCTTGTGTGTGGTGGACCAGCGGCTCTCTCCACTTCAGCTCCTTGTGTAGGGAACTCTGCTACTGCTTCAGGGCCTGGGGGGGACGGGGGGCAAGGTTGTTGACGGATACAAGACATGTCTGTGTGTGTGTCTGCGGCAGTTAGCCTAATGGTTAAGAGCATTGGGCCAGTAAGCGAAAGGTCACCGGTTTGAATCCCCGGGCCGACACTGAAAAATTGGTTGATGTGCCCTTGAGCAAAGCAATTAACCCTAATTGCTCCTGTAAGTCGCTCTGGATAAGAGTGTCTACTAAATGACTAAAACGTCTCACCTGGATCTCGTCGAGCTCCCTCTTATCTGGTATGGCCCTGGCGGCGGAGGTGTGCTTCTCAAACACCTTGCGTTCCTTCTGCAGCTTCTTAGTCTCCTCCCTCTTGAACTCTTCAAACCTGGCCAGCTCCTCAGCCTTCTGCTGCTCAAACTCTGCCCTCTCCTTCCTGGAATAGAATACCCAATATTAATAATTTTAATATGGGGGTTATTAAATATAATTTTTGTAACAATGTCTTTGAATGAGAGGAAAACCGTCCCATTCCAGGTCAGACCAGATGGTTGTTACCCGAGATATTCCTGGTTATTCTCGTTCTCCAGTCGGAGTCTGGCCAGGGCAGTGTTCTCTGTCCTGAATCGTTCTCTCTCTCCCTCAGCTGCCTGGACTGCTGCTGCTGGCCTGACCCCCCACACACACACAGTTTAATGCTGGTGCTACCAACTTTGGAAGGGAAAACAGTTGCTGTTGAGATGCTCCCCTGGGTTAAGAGTGTGTTTGCAACTCTCTCTCACCTGGTCCGTTCTCAGACTTCCTAGGCTCTGGTGGAGGAGGGGCCTGGGTCTTGGGCTTCAGCGAGGGGAACAGCCTGGCCATAAGCTGGGAGGCGGGAGGAGGATCTGGCTCCTGGTTGGCTGCTGTGATAATTGACACCCTCTCCAGCTCGGCCCCAGCCACCTTTCTCTTCAGCTTCCTCTCTGGGGGAGAGACGTCGTTCCCTGTTATTGTGAGTGTGGCTGTTTACTGTAGCAGCGCCTTTTGTTCTGATGGGGTCCTCAACGATTCTGCCAGCCACCTCCAGGCCATTCCAGGTGTCATCGTCATCAAACACCAACCGACCCTTGCGGTCCCCCTCTTCTCTGTCTTCCAATAGGGTGGAGTCATCAAGGTCACTCTCCCTGCCCCCCTCTCTGTCCTGATATGACCTCATGTCGTATGGAGGGCTGGATGTGGGGAGCTGCAGGGGTTGCTGGGAAATATAGTTTGGTACGGCGGTCGGGCTACTTCCTCCTGATCCCCGAATTCAGAGCTGCTATGGAACGAAATACAGATTTCCTCATGTTTGCGGTCCCTCACTTCATCTTCCTCCTCAGTGGCTTTTCCTTTTTCCCTCATCACAACCTCCTTTGCCCTCACAGCAGATACTCCTGATGATTCAGAGGAGCTGGTCCCTGTTCCTAGGCCACTTTTACTGGTGCCTCCGCTGTGAATACCTTTAGTTGGCAAGGGTTTGGGGGATTTGATTGGAGGACAGGCGTAGCAGGTGGTGCCCCCAGCTGCCATGGAGGGGGTGTTGCTGGTCCAGCTGCAGCACCTGTAGGTTTACATTTACTAAGCAATTGTGTAGCATTAATTTGTGAAACATACAACAAAAATGTTAATGCCATACATGATAAAAAAAAGACAGGTATAAAAGCATTACAAGCCTTCATGACGAAGGATGAGTTGGAGGAGAAAGAGAGCTCCTCGGCTGCCTGCTCCAGCAGCTCAAACTCTCCTAGCTCCACACACTCCTTGTGACGGTCACAGTCCCAGCGCTGCAGCTTCTCCTGAAACGACAGCTCAAAGGAATACTCTGAAACAACACCTGGTTTTCCCTCTGCTGCTCCATCTAGTCTCAATGGACCACTTCCATTTCTCTGCAGGGCCCCAGTCCTCTCCTCAAGCCCAAACTGTTTAATTGCAGCTGCAGGAGTTCTACTCACAGGCTGAGAAGTCCCACCCACCTTGTTACTAATCACATTCCTAGGTCTCAGAAGGTCAGGTGTCGCCATGTTCTGTCTGTGGTGACTGCCCAGGACTCCGGGTCTCACTGCCTCTGTCTGCGCTGCCTTGCTGTCTGGACTGCCACTGTCCAAGGGGGGTGAGCAGGGATCTCTGGGTCTATTCGCCTTGTTGAGCACAGCAGTCTTGCACTGTATGGGAGGCCACTGACTGACCCTCTGGGTGGGCTTGGGTTCTGAGGTCCCCTGGGGTTTGGGGTCTCTGTCTGTTGGCTTTGCTTCTATTGGTGAATCTGGAGAGGCCCTCCCCTTGCCTCAGGAAGACCCTTTTGGGAATGGCACCCTCAACTGCCTCTGGGCTCTTTTGGGATGGAGAGAAGAGCTTAGCATTAGCAATGCTGCATTCCCCCACCAAAAGGGAATGGTCCTGTAGCTCCAAAAACCACCATACCTGAATCAACCTCAAACTTGTCACTTGTGTGAGCTCTACAGCCCATATTTAGTGTAGTTTAGTTTCTGACCTGCTGCTGCTGGGTAGTCTTCAGTCTCTGCTCCTCCAGTCTCAGCTCTTCCTCCAGGAGCTCCTCAAATGTCTGCTTCTGCCCCTCTATTCCTTGTTTAATGGGTCTTTAATGAGTAGAGCATAAACACACAGCTAAATCGCTTCTTTGTAGTCTGTACTGTCAGCTGACAGAGAATAGTGAAATAAAAAATGTTGACATTTATCTCAAATATTAAATTAAACATTTACCTGTCCTGTGAGTCTAGTTCACTGTCATCTCCTCTGTAATCTGCATTATTCAATCATAGAGGGAGCAGAATGGGGGATAACATGACTTCATCCATCTCATTATCACCCATATGATCAGCATTCCCACTCAGCTGATGTTTGTGTGGACTGCTCCATGCTTCTGTCCCTGTTTGAGTGACAGAGTTTGAGTCAATGCTCATGTAAAAAGCACTTTTAAATGCTTTTAAGCACCTTGGCACATTAGTCATTTAGCAGACGCTCTTATCCAGAGCTACTTACAGTTAGTGCCTCCCTCTTAAGGTATCTAGGTGAGACAACCACATATCACAGTCATGGTAAGTACATTTCCCCCCCAGTAAGCACTTTACCAACCCAGTGTTTGGTCCTGATCCTCTCCCTCCTGCTCCTGGCCCCTTGGAGGCTGTTGGAAGGTAGGCCCCTCTCTCCAAAGCTGGGAAGACTGGGGCCTATAGGGAAGCTCTGGGCTGTTGGGGAACTTTGAGAAAGGGGGGCGTCCCCCAATAGAGTTCCCTCTCTCCAGTCTGCTCCCGTCAACCTGGAGGTCTCTATGTAATCTGTGGGAAATCAGTCTTGTCTAAATCAGGGGTGTCAAACTCAATAACTGGTGCTTCCTGCTCCATCCAGATTGCTGAGTAATACCACCGGAATAACAACAATGACATGGCAAGAACACAGTGTGAGCGTGTTTTCAAATCAAATCAAATTGTATTTGTCACATACACATGGTTAGCAGATGTTAGTGTGAGTGTAGCGAAATGCTTGTGCTTCTAGTTCTGACAATGCAGTAATAACCAACAAGTAATCTAGCTAACAATTCCACAACTACTACCTTATAGACACAAGTGTAAGGGGATAAAGAATATGTACATAAAGATATATGAATGAGTGATGGTACAGAGCGGCATAGGCAAGATACAGTAGATGGTATTGAGTGCAGTATATACATATGAGATGAGTACGTAAACAAAGTGGCATAGTTAAAGTGGCTAGTGATACATGTATTACATAAGGATGCAGTAGATGATATAGATTATCTACTATATTTTCAGTACCTGCTCCGTCCTGTTGAGCCACATGCACCATGCAGAGTAGCCTCTGTTGCTCCTCCTGGAGATGGACCAGCTCTTCCAGCTGGTGGGCTTTCAGTTGCTCCTGCATGTGTTGCTGCCACTGCCTCAGCTGAAACACGGCACATTACACTACCAATAAGCATTGCTTCCAAATACAGCACACATCAATAATCAGTGCCTCAATTACAACAAAGCATAGGCCTAGATAACAGCACTATGGGCTGCAGTGCTTATGTTCCTGGTGTACAACACTAGACAGGCCTGCCTACCTGGAAGTGACAAGCCATTCCAAACTGTTCTCAAATATTTTATGAAGCCATTCAACAATGTTTTTTTCTTACCTGTTCAAGTTTGAGTATCAAGGGTAGGTCTTGAGACTGCTTTACCAACTTCTCCATACTGTCCATCTCTCCAGGCCTATCCCCAGGTCGCTGGTTCCGTTTGTTCAATTATGTCCCAGACTCAGCATCATGGACAAGGAAATGTACACGGGGACAAAGGAATTGAGAGGCGAAGGAATCGTCCACGTCCCGGGACCCCCAGACAGAGCTATGTCGAAGAGACTCAGCCAGGTCTAGGGAGTGGTTCAGGATAACCCCGGCACAAGAGCTGCTTGGCATCCATCGGGAGAGGAAGTTTGTTTGGCACTGCTGAGCCTGTAACCCAGCTGGAGATGACATGAAAGTACTCTCCAGACAGGGCTAAACCGAGTAAACCATAGTTTAGAGACAGGTCAATAATAAGGCGGCGTGCATCATTCAGAATACACGATCAAGTGGCTAGCTACCTAATATAGCTAGTTAGGAATGTCACAGTGTAGTTAGGCTTTAGTTACGGCAAAAATGACCGTTTAAAAGGACTGTTAGCAACAGCTTTCTACCTACAGTTTGCCCACTGTGCCTTTTACACTAGTTGCAATAAGTTGTAAATCCCTGAACCGTAAAGTACCTGTAACTACCTTATATGACATATTGCGTGCTAAATGACAGATGTGTTTTATAATGTTGTCGAACAACAGCTTAGTTAGCAGTTTAATGTTAACGTTAGTGCCTGCCACTCCATTGACAACTCCTTGGTTTGACTAGCAAACTAGCTTGCAACAAAGTCTTATCATGGCAGGCAAGTAAGACAACATTTGTGCTTCAATTATATAATGATGGATACAAAGCGAACTTACATAACGTACCTTGTTTACATGCGACAAGTACACGTATTCAGGGTATTTTTGTTGTGAAGACAACGAATGGGAATTTCGAGATTTCGAAGTGTTCCGCCACACTGAAACTAAGCCCGCGAGAGAGAAAAAAAATGGGTCGCATTGCAATCTGGGTAATGTAGTAATTAACGTTAAATAATTGACTCGGAAGTGATTTTCAAACACAATTCCCATTGGTCAATTGAAAGTTTCAAGAAGTTCAAACGCATTTTTACTTTTGGACGAATTTGATCATTATCTTAAACTTTTCTTGATAATGGAGATTGTACTATGCAATAACCACGGTAAATGTGTTTATTTTTCCATTGACATAGTCAAAGTGTTGCATTATCATAATGATTATATTGTTATTCGTGCCTGCTGAAACGAGGTGCTTTTCTGAAACGTATGCTAGCTTGCACTTGTAGCCATCTAACGTTAGCAGGTTGGGAACATAGCTCAATTGTGTTTTCTTTATCTCTCGAGGCAGAATATGATGCTAGCCACCTGCCTAATAATAATATTAACATAATTGAGCCATCATATCAACCAATAGGGGGGTGATAACGTTAGTAATGCAAGGACGTGTTTTACTGAATATGAACTCATGTTTTCATCTATTTGACTTGTATTTAAACTAACCAGGCAGCACATGCATGCTGAAGACGGGAGTGAAAGAAGGGCCAAATAAGGGTAAAAGCTTCTACTTGTGCGGGGAGCGTCAACTGGGGTCTCCCTGTGATTTCACCAAAGTGGCAGGGTAGGTGGTTCTCTCATGTCAGTTCATTAATGCCTGTTTCTCTTTTCATGAAGAGCACTAGCTCTATCCTAACTGGTATCTGACCGTGGCATTCTCAAAAGACATCTAACAATGTACAGGACTTATGCAATAGTCATTTACTGATATGACTGATCTGTTTTATGGCTTTCATTAGGATCCCGGCCTCACACTGCCTGCTTCATGAGGATTCTATGGTGGAACTCCAGACTCTCATCCGCAGTCAGAAGCAGCAGGGCTACAGGTCTGTCTGTGTGCATGTGTGTGGATGCTTCCTCTAACTCTAGCTATGATCAATGGTTTGTGTTCAGGTGCATTATCATACTCTGTCTCACTCTCTTTTCTCTTCTCAGGTTGTACTACCGGTGTGTTTTGGGGAAGAACGCAGGTCAGAGGTGGTGTGGCAATGTTCCCTGGACAGCGGTAAGCACCTCCTAACTACTGGTGATGATGAAAATACAGTATACATTGCCTGAGTCATAGCCTATTACTGTCATGGCAAGCACTCGTTGAATGTGTTTCAAAATGGCTGACTAGTGCTCCACCCCTGCAGCCAGAGGCAGAGAAACGCAGCCCACTGTCTGACAGACAGCTGCAGCCCTCCAGCCTGCCCCCAGAGAGAAATCCATTCAAGGCCCCAGGCAAGACTGACCAGACGTCAGAGTGGAGGAGACTCCAAGATGGGGGGAGACTGGAGGATGAGAGCAAAGGAAAGAATGAGAAAGGTGGAGAGAAGGAGAGGCTTCACAAGAGTGTAGGTAAAGAAAGCGAACACGGTCGAGGTATGGAGGAGGAGGAGAGGGGGATGTCAAGTTCCTCGGAGTCTTGGAGAGACAAACAGCTTCCAGCAGGGATGAAGATAAAGAAGAGAGTATCAGGCGAGGACAATAAGGAAAGTTCTGAAACATCACCTGAGGAAAAGGAAAAGACTGTCAAGGAGATGAAAGACAAAAACAAGAACTCAAACAAAGACAGCCAGAGAGAGGCTGAGACAAGCAACAACTCTAGCCCGAAACCCCAGGATACAGAGGACCCACACAAAGCCTCAAAGGGTCATCATGGATACTACCCACGAGAGCCACTAACCAATAGCCTAAAAGAGTCTGGAAAGCATGCTGGGAAAAAGCCAAGCACAGATAGGAAGAAGAGCAACCCCTCCGACCCAAATGGCACTACCTCTAAAGACACCCAAGCACCTAAGAGCACAGAGAAGACCAAAACCCCAATCCCACAATCTGATAAACCAGCGCAGCGACTTTCCACTCCAACAACTGAACAGGATAAGGAGGCAGAGAAAATGACTGCTTCATCATCACAGCAGAACCAGGACAAGTCCCATTGTGGGAACCAATTTGGAGAGTGGCGTTGTGATGAAGATGATGATGATGATGTCCAGTTTGTGTCAGTTCAGCCAGGTACACAGACAACGACTCTAGTACCAGTGCCCCTGGTCCAGAAAGCCCTGACATCCTTCCCAGGGTTCCAGCCTGCCTCTCAGGTCAAAGGTCAGCAGGAGGACCCCAGGGCCCTGCACAGCCAGCTCACTGCTCAGCTCAAACAGAAGAAGGTAAGGGACACCCCTGTGTGTGTGTGTGTGTGTGTCAGAATGTACACTGAAATAAATAGTTAATATTTAACTCTCCTTCCCTTTCTCAGGCCACTCTGTCGGTGGTGAATATGTCTGCTCTGCCCGATAAAGGGGAGAGGTTGAAGAGTCAGGTCAAAGACCTGGAGGAGGCTCTGGAGTCTCTCTGCCTCACCACTTCCACTGAGCCAGGTAAGACCCTAGCAGGATACTGGACTGTTTGGCTAACCACAACATTGCCTACTGTATTGTAATTGTAGGTACTTCAAGCACAAACTCAATTTAATGTTCTGTTTTTAGAGCCTCAGGGTGACGAAGGTAATGCCAAACCGAAGCCCACTCCCAGCCAGTACAACCCATTTAGCTGCCCGGGAGGCACCGTCCTACTGCCCATTGCTCCTGCCCCCCTCCAGTACCAGGCCTCCACCAGCTCAATGGGGCTTCAGCTCAGCCAGGGATACACTCAGATGTATGGAGGTATGGAACAGGGCTACACACACACTTGGTATTCTTGTAACCTGCTTTAGTCAGATATAGTCGTATCTCCGTGATCACCGTCAGTAAACCCTCTGCCTTTCCCTGATTGTCCAGTGAACCCCCAGAGCCAAGCGTTCTATGGAGGCAGGATGACAGACAACCGTCTGCTAGCGGTGAAGAACGCCACCTCTGAGGCCATTGACCACCTCCACAGCTCCCTGGAGTCCTGCCCCGACCCCAATACTGAGGTTACGGACCCGAAAGGCATCAAGGCAAGACCTCCTTGTACACTACTCAATGCCTCAACCCTTCTAAACCTCATATTGTACACACTGTTGTCTATGGGTATGGTACCCTAATCTACTGTGGTGTTGTGGTCGTTCTCATTGGTCAGGTGCCTCTACTGGCCCATCAGAGACAAGCTCTGGCCTGGCTGCTGTGGAGAGAAACCCAGAAACCCTGTGGAGGGATCCTGGGTAAGGTCAACCAGCCTGTCTGTGTAGTTGCTTTGATTGCAGCAGCCCCAGGGGTTTTGTAAGGAGTTGAATGGCCAGAGTATTTCAAAAACCTTCAGAAAATGCATTAACAACATTTCTCCCCTAATCCTCAGCTGATGACATGGGCCTGGGGAAAACCCTCACCATGATCGCTCTCATTCTGGCCCAGAAGAAGAAGCAAAAGGAGGAGGAGAAAGACACTAAATTGGAAGGCTGGATCTCCAAAAATGGTAATATCAAATGGCAACTTCTCATGTAATTATTAACTTGTATTATGATATATTTGGTAATGTATGTGAACAATGTGTATATATAATGTATTTAGTAACTTGTGTATGATATATTTGTTATACCCTGTATTGTGTTGCAGACTCTAGCCTGGTAGTGTCTCAGGGCACTTTGATCATCTGCCCTGCCTCTTTGGTTCATCACTGGAAGAAGGAGATCGAGAGACGCGTCAAGAGCAGCCGACTCAGTATCTACCTGTACCACGGGCCCAACCGCCAGAAGAACGCCAAAGTGTAAGACACACACACCTGAGTCATCTGTTTCCCTGAGTTTAACACACTTGTGTCACCTGAAAGACTATCAAGTGTACAGGTTGCTTTTGACACGTGTTTTATTTGTTTTCTATCTCCTGCTCTCTGATAGTCTGGCTGAGCATGATGTGGTGGTGACCACCTACAGCCTTGTCTCCAAGGAGATCCCAGTCCCGAAGGACGACGCAGAGAAACCTAGCAAGGACCCCGAGGATGTGGTAAGAATAAACACAGAGAGAGAAACGGTGTGTAATGTATTGATGGTGCTAATGATGCTACGACGTTGTCCCCTCGCTCCCTTTCCCCAGCCATCAGCCCTCCCTCCTCTGCTGCGGGTGGCCTGGGCCCGCATTGTGCTGGACGAGGCCCACAACATCAAGAATCCCAAGGTGCAGACCTCCTTGGCTGTGTGTAAGCTGAGGGCCAAGGCCAGGTGGGCTGTTACCGGGACCCCCATCCAGAACAACCTACTGGATATGTACGCCCTGCTCAAGTAAGTCCATCAATATCTTACTCTACCCTTATATTACACATATCATACCACATGTCCAGTAACAATACACAGCCCTCCCCCCAAACCACAGAATCCTTTGCTAAAGTCTTTGCCTGTGTTTGTCAGGTTTCTGCGCTGCGCCCCATTTGATGAGTTCAAGCTTTGGAAAACCCAGGTAGACAACGGCTCTAAGAGAGGAGGAGAGCGACTTAACATTCTGACCAAAACTCTGCTGCTCCGACGCACCAAAGACCAGATGGACTCTACCGGAAAACCTCTGGTACATGACACACAGACACACACACATTAGCATATGTGGATTATTAGCTGATTTGATTTCCTTCTTAATTTTCCAGGTGAATCTGCCAGATCGGACCTGTGAGGTGCATCGCCTGAAGCTGTCTGAAGAGGAGCAGTCTGTTTACGATGTGGTGTTTGCACAGTCCAGGTAACAACTATGTCTGATTGGTATCTGAAACTTCCCTCTCTGGGTCTACGGCTTAATGACTGATTCTTTCAACTTTTTCTCCTAGGTCCACTCTGCAGAACTATCTGAAGAGACATGAGGGAGACAATGGTAAAAAGGGAGACGACTCCAATCCCTTCGACAAGGGTAAGGGAGGTAAACTTTCTGTTAAAAAATAATACTACTAATAATAATCTGTTTGAATTCATGTGTCTTTTTCTCCAGAGGCGTGTGAATTTGGACAGGATACCAATGTGACACCTTAGTGTCTGTCTTTCTCCCCCCCCAGTGGCTCGTGAGTTTGGAGTGTCCCAGGCGGACTCTGTGTCCTCCTCCCAGCAGACCCAGGGCCCCACCAGCACTGTTCACATCCTGTCTCTATTGCTCCGACTCAGACAGAGCTGCTGCCATCTGTCTCTGTTGAAGAAGGTACAAACACACTTCTACCTTTTAAAAAACAAAACTATTTTTAACCTTTTATTTAACTACGCAAGTCAGTTAAGAACACATTCTTATTTACAATGATGGCCTACCCAAGCCAAACCCTAACCCGGACGACGCTGGGCCAATTGTGCGCCACCCTGTGGGACTACCAATCACGTCCGGCTGTGATACAGCCTGGAATCGAACCAGGGTCTGTAGTGGGGCCTCTAGCACTGAGATGCAGTGCCTTAGAGCGCTGCGCCAATCAGGAGCCAGACCTGTGGAGAGGGCCTGACCTGCGCTCCTCTCTTTTTTCTTTATCTCTGGGGTCTATGGAACAGGCATCTGTTTGGTTTTTACCTGCTGCTCTTCTCTGTGTGTCTTGCTCCACAGACTATGGGTAAGTTTGGTCTGTCTTTACCTGGCGTTCTCTTTGTGTGTCTTCTTCAAAGACCCTGGATTCATCTGAGCTGCAGGGGGATGGGATCTCTCTCTCCCTTGAGGAGCAGCTCAATGCCCTATGCCTCTTCTCCGAGCCCTCGGGCCCCGACCCCAAAGCCACCGTGTCCCTCAATGGGAGCCGATTCGCCTCCGATCTCTTTGAGGACACCCACGAGAGCACCAAGGTGACGTCAACTGCCTCCATGTATACTAAAATGTTTCTGTTTTTATACGGCTATCTGGTGCATCTATATACGCTACTACCTGCTTGATTCTCTTAATGTTCTTGTTGTTTCAGATCGCTGCCATTCTCACAGAGCTGAAGGATATCAGGCAGCAGAGTGAGGCTCAGAAAAGGTCATTTCACGCACCTAAATGTAGCCCATTCAGACTACAAATGTTTGGTGTCATCTGGATGATGTAGTCCTGGCAGACAGATATAGAGGAGTTTGATAGACAACTAAAGTCCATGACAAATAAAGGATTATTGGTAATAGAACATGTTTCCCTCATAGTAGGGTGGGGTATGCAAAATGGGTCAACTTTGAGCACCTCTATCTCTTGAATGTTTTGGCATTCGGGTTCAAAAAATAATTTTCTGACCACTTCTACCATGGGCAAACACGTCTGGAAGGCTTCGTTCAAATCTAAAGGGGTACAGTCAGAAAGTGATTGAATGCATGTGTTGTTATGTTGCATTTTGATTGTACAGTAATCATATATGATAATCATCCTCTGTCTGTCTGTCAGTGTGATAGTGTCCCAGTGGACCAGCATGCTTCACATCGTGGCCGTTCACCTGAGGAGAATGGGCCTGAGCTTTGCTGTCATCGACGGCACTGTCAACCCCAAACGCCGCATGGACCTGGTCGAAGAGTTCAACACCAACCCTAAAGGACCACAGGTATCGTATGGACAACCGTGACCATAAAATATTGATATGCTCTACCTATTTTCAGCTTTGGATACAGTGTAGTTGGTAGAGTTTAGACAAGGTGTTTTGTGTTTCTAGGTGATGCTTGTGTCTCTGTGTGCTGGAGGAGTGGGTATTAACCTTATTGGAGGGAATCACCTCTTCCTCATGGACATGCACTGGTGAGACTCACAACACACACACCCATCCACCACTACCATCTGAGTGTTCTTTATTGATTTATACTGTGGTTCTGACAGGAACCCAGCTCTAGAGGACCAGGCCTGTGACCGCATCTACAGAGTGGGTCAGCACCGAGATGTCACCATCCACAGGTAAGCGCATGCTTGGGTGCAGAGATACTGTAGGAGAATCTCACTGACATATTTTGAGGTTGTGTCCTGTTGAATAAAGACATTGTATAAATCTGATTGCTGATGTGAGTGCTTACACAGAGCATGTGTGTCCCTATCCCTGCAGGTTTGTGTGTGAGGGCACAGTGGAGGATAAGATCTCCATTCTGCAGGAGAAGAAGAAGGATCTCGCACAGAAGGTGCTGTCAGGGACTGGAGCCTCCTTCACCAAGCTCTCCCTGGCTGACCTCAGGGTCATCTTTGGGGTCTGACGACCAGGAAGTAAGGGTGGTGGGGGCAGCCAGACTGAGGACCAGGTAGTAGCGGGGCCAGCCATACTTAAACAATTAGGTTTGCTAGATTTATGTTGTGTATGAATCTGGTTGATAACCCCCTTTGCTCTTGTTGGTTACTGCGCACAACACTACATATTGGCACATAGTGTGGCTAATGTTGTTGGCACTACTTTGCTGTTATGCGCTTGAATGCTTTGCTGCTACTTTTCTCCATATGGTATTCTGGCAGGTTGCAGAGCCTCAGGCCTACTAGCTGTGTACTGTTGTATTTCCCATATCCAGCACTCTGTTTCACACTATTCCATGTGTTAAGACAACTACCTTGTTTCTCCTGGTCAGGTCACATGGTCTTTTCATTGAATACATTTTAAGTGTAATTTATAAGACTGACTTATCTCTGCTGGGTCATGTTATTTCTAATCCTAAATACTTTTACCTCTTATGCTGTGTTTGATTATTAGGTCTTCCTCAAGGCTGTTGGCTGTTTTTGAATAAAATATTATTTATTACAGTTGATCAAACCGCTTATTCTGAGAATGAAAAGTTGCATGAATTCCATAAGAACAATCACTGCAGTGGGTGAAAATATGTTTGAATTTGGATTAATAATGAAATCTACATAAACAAAGAGTTTCTGTTGAACAGAAAAAGCATCCCAAATGACCCAGGGTCTTCATAAGTTAAGAGAATCATTTAAAGTGGCAAATAGCAGATAATGATCCATCTGACCATTGATAACCCAGTATTGTCATGAGTAATAAAGACAATACAGTCAGTAATCATACAATTTACAGCCAGATGTATTACAAAAGTGGGTGTTATGTTGTTTGTGAAAGTATTCTGGTTAAAACCATACCCAGTTCAGAGTTTTTCAAACGTGAGATGATGGAATGATTGTCCCACTGAGAGAAAGTCCCTAAACCACCAGTCACATGGTTTAGAATAAAACTCAGGCAAGTACATACAGGGGAGGGGTTATGGAGTAATGTTAACACCACTATAAATATACACATTGCTCAAGCTAAAATGTTCAGTAGCATTAGGCTACAGGCAATATTAATCCATTTGCTGATGTTAAGCTGTGTAGATTCTTATGCTTAAAATTTTAGGAGTTGCCTTTTTCTATGGAGGTTGCTGACGGATATTGTTAATGCTCAACCACTTTGCAAAATCTGTGGATATTCACAACCAATCTCTTCCACTGGCAAATACATTTTGTAAGGAAACTAGATATGCTAATAATGTAATTGACTAATTTATCCTTGTGATGAGAAAACATTCCTCTTCTGACATTTCAGTAGAGGAGTCTTCCGGAGGTTCTGTCCCATCATAATAGTTCTCCTGATCAGTCGAATGTTGATTCATCTGAACATGCATGTTGATCTTGATGCTCCAAGCCTCCTATCTGAGGTCCTCCATTAATGCTTTCTTCACTCTGAGTTTGTCCACTTTGAGGTCGTCCACTCTGTGTGGGTGACATTAGACTGTGAGCGTTCTGATTCTAGTTTATGCATTGCTCTCTCCTCTTCCTCCTTTGTCTTTTTGTCTTCAGCCTTTTCATAGTACACATCATACAGATATTCCCGATATGACTTGCCTCTGGATGTTCCACAAACCCACAGAGCCAAGATAACTGACAAGGACAGGTGAAGTCCAGTTTGAAAATGTACTGAAAAATGATGAAAAAGGCAACAATGGCAAAAGCACTGTAGCCTGTAGCAAACAACTTCATCAAGAATTCAGAGTTTAGGGCTGGGTGATTGGCATGTGCTGGCATATCAGCTCAAATAAGAACACCTCCCCTTGGTCAAAATGATGTATGGAGTGGTGCTCTGATTGTATCATGTGCTGGTTGTCTTTTTATAACTATTAAAAAGGTGGGGTTACTGAGGTAAGGTGTCATATTTCCCCTTATGGAAACTGCCCTAAGACATTTTGATACAGCCCACAGGTTTCACCTACTTGTTGCCAGTAGTATGCATTCTTCTCACCTGAAGTATGTTTGTTAGTGTGCATCCCATCCAGATTCATTTCAATGTTTTTTGTTTTTACAGAGCAACACTCTTTTACTTTCTTTTTGAATGCTTGATGAACTTTTCTCTGTTTTTATAGTGAAATATTACATCACACAACAAATGGCCAATCCCAACTAACTGCAGTTGAGAACATTAAAAGTACATACCCTATGCATAGTGCAAGTGATCACTGCTGTTTGAGATTCTTTATTATAACAATTTTGAACATCTCCAGAGACACATGACCTTTGCTTGCTATCTTGACCATGAGTGCTTTCTATGATTACATTAGAGAACATTAGTTACCGTAACCAATGTAGGCATCGGTGTGTTACTCTTTAGGCCATTTACTGTATTACTGGTTGAGAACGCAACCAAATACAAATCTACTGCTTGGATAGTTTCTTCTGAGCCACTGGCTTAATGTTCTTCAACATTTATTTTTGGTTGAGTTGGAGATGTAAATCCAACAATCTGTTAACTTGTGTGCAGGTTAACAGGCTAATCACAAAAGAGATTTGGAAATGTGTTTTGTTAACAATGCAACCAAATATCTTCTACTTGGATAGTTCCATCTGTGCCACTGGCTTGTCTGGCTTTAATTACAGTTGCTCTATAAATTAATAATTGATATGTTGGATTCACGTCTCCATATCAACCAAAAATCTAAGTTACAGAATAGGACTAAATCACACTTTTTCTATGAGGAATGGGTTTATGTACAGAGCAATTCAGTTGAGCAATTCTTGTTGACCTATCAGTGCAACGTAATGTAGTGTGACCTAGGTTATTCTGAATGTTTGAGACAGAAATCACTCTTATGGTATAGACTTCACACAGCCTCATCATTATTAGTTTCACAATATATCACTTGTTTTTCTACAGTCTAGCCACCTTTTGAAAGTTTTGTTTCGATCTGATTATTTTATACAGTGAGGTCCAAGAGTATTTGGACTGTGACACATGAAGTGTTTCGGGGTCTGAACTCCAGCACTTTGGATTTGAAATGATAACAGGACTATGAGAAACTGCATACTGTTGGTGTTAATTTGAGGGTATTTTCATCCATATCAGGTAAACCGTTTAGAAGTAACATCACTTTTAGCATTGCAGCCCCCCCACCCATTTTAGGGTACCAAAAGTATTTGGACAAATTCACTTACATGAAGTATACCAAACAATAGGAACTAGAGGCCAACCGATTATGATTTTTCAATGCCGATACCGATTGGAGGACCAAAAAAAGCCGATGCCGATTTTTATATATGTATATATATATATATATATATATATACTGCTCAAAAAAATAAAGGGAACACTTAAACAACACAATGTAACTGCAAGTCAATCACACTTCTGTGAAATCAAAATGGCCACTTAGGAAGCAACACTGATTGACAATACATTTCACATGCTGTTATGCAAATGGTATAGACAACAGGTGGAAATTATAGGCAATTAGCAAGACACCCTCAATAAAGGAGTGGTTCTGCAGGTGGTGACCACAGAGCACTTCTCAGTTCCTATGCTTCCTGGCTGATGTTTTGGTCACTTTTGAATGCTGGCGGTGCTTTCACTCTAGTGGTAGCATGAGACGGAGTCTACAACCCACACAAGTGGCTCAGGTAGTGCAGCTCATCCAGGATGGCACATCAATGCGAGCTGTGGCAAGAAGGTTTGCTGTGTCTGTCAGCGTAGTGTCCAGAGCATGGGGCGCTACCAGGAGACAGGCCAGTACATCAGGAGACGTGGAGGAGGCCGTAGGAGGGCAACAACCCAGCAGCAGGATCGCTACCTCCGCCTTTGTGCAAGAAGGAGCATGAGGAGCACTGCCAGAGCCCTGCAAAATTACCTCCAGCAGGCCACAAATGTGCATGTGTCTGCTCAAACGGTCAGAAACAGACTCCATGAGGGTGGTATGAGGGCCCGATGTCCACAGGTGGGGGTTGTGCTTACAGCCCAACACCGTGCAGGACGTTTGGCATTTGCCAGAGAACACCAAGATTGGTAAATTCGCCACTGGCGCCCTGTGCTCTTCACAGATGAAAGCAGGTTCACACTGAGCACATGTGACAGTCTGGAGACGCCGTGGAGAATGTTCTTCTGCCTGCAACATCCTCCAGCATGACCGGTTTGAGGTAGCCTGACTGCCATTAGGTACCGAGATGAGATCCTCAGACCCCTTGTGAGACCATATGCTGGTGCGGTTGGCCCTGGGTTCCTCCTAATGCAAGACAATGCTAGACCTCATGTGGCGGGAGTGTGTCAGCAGTTCCTGCAAGAGGAAGGCATTGATGCTATGGACTGGCCCGCCCGTTCCCCAGACCTGAATCCAATTGAGCACATCTGGAACATCATATCTTGCTCCATCCACCAACGCAACGTTGCACCACAGACTGTCCAGGAGTTGGCGGATGCTTTAGTGCAGGTCTGGGAGGAGATCCCTCAGGAGACCATCCGCCACCTCATCAGGAGCATGCCCAGGCGTTGTAGGGAGGTCATACAGGCATGTGGAGGCCACACACACTACTGAGCCTCATTTTTACTTGTTTTAAGGACATTACATCAAAGTTGGATCATCCTGTAGTGTGGTTTTCCACTTTAATTTTGAGTGTGACTCCAAATCCAGACCTCCATGTGTTGATAAATTTGATTTCCATTGATAATTTTTGTGTGATTTTGTTGTCAGCACATTCAGCTATGTAAAGAAAAAAAGGGGATGTATCTACTGCTTGGATAGTTCCATCTGAGCCACTGGCTTAATCCCATTAGTTAAATTGTATTTTTGGTTGAGTTGGAGATATGAATCCAACATATAATTTATTAATTTGTAGACAAAGTGGAATTAAAGCCAGCCTAATTAGTGGCACTGATGGAACTATCCAAGCAGAAGATACATCTCCTTCACATGTTGATATTTGGTTGTGTTAAATTAAAATATTAATTTTGTACAAAAAGAAAATCAGTTACGGGTCAACATCGAAATATTGCTCCCAGCGATGATCAAAGATCAGAATGCTTTTTTCTGAGGTTGATTGAGTTCTAATTGTGCCTGCCTCTTTGTAAACAAGTGGAATCATGAACAGTGGTTTTCCTTTTTAGCAGCACATTTACCACTTTCCCAAACAGCAAACTCCGCCCTCTCCTTTTGGGCTGGGGGCATTTCGGGGCGAGTGGGTGCACCCACTGATCAGAGCACCCACTGAGGGGAGCGGCCATTTGTATTAAGCCAGGATGTGAATTAATATTTCTTTGGATATCACCAAACAAAAACTTAGAATGGATAAATTACATTTACTATAACCAACAAAGATTCATTAACTATACCAACTAAGCATTGACAGCTTTGGGAAAACAAGTACAGGCCACAAGCAAAATGACATGGCAGAACAGGCAGGCTTTGAATTGGCTCTTAGCAGAGAAAGGTGGAGTTTGCATAATGTTCGGAGAAGAATGTTACACCTTCATTCCCAACAACACGGCCCCAGATGGATAATTTACGGAAGCTATGACCAAACTGAAAGAATTACGGCAAGAAGTAAAGGGACAATTCTTGATTTGATACCCACGCTTGTGACTGGTTGGATTGAACTTTGGGGAAATGGGGAGCAATATTTACAAAAATTGATATCATGATAGGTGTTGTACTGGTGGCCATGGAATAGGTTTTTGTTGTGTCTTACCATTGAAAAAGTGTCTCCTGGTATAAACTGCAGTAAAGCATATCGCTGTGGGAACGGGTGTTTATGACCCACCTGTCGTAGTGAATCCTGTGCCTGATGCTCGTGGACAAAATAAGGACAGATATGGAAAACCATGCAATGCTAAAGGAGGACCATTGGACTGTCCTATTGGAAACCCAGAATGTCTATATGGAGTAAGACCAGGAGGGAGATGGCTATCAGGATCAACAAAGGTTGCTGAGCAATGGACTGGACAGAGATCTTCCTGACCTATACCCAGTCCCAGACTATGGTGGTGATGTACCTCCTCATGTACACAAACCATGCCCAAAAAGAGGGTTGTGCAAATGGTGTAAACTAGATTATCAGAGACTTGGACATTTTCATCATGCTGACGCAATTTTCTGTGCTATGTGTCAAAGGGGTGACTGCCTCTTATGTTGGGATAAGGAATGTGTTTAAAGGATACACATAGTATAAAATAATATCATGTATTCAGTGTTAAAGGGATACAACCATGTAATCAATACTAAAAGTGTATAACCATGTACTCAATATAACAGTTGCTAAAGGATAAATGATGATAGACCTGCTAGAGCTACTAGTTCCCCTTTGGGATCACCCCCCACCCCCCCTGAGCTGTAATGTGGCGCAGGGAACGCAAGAAATAATCCTAAAAATATTTAACCTCCACAGAATCGCTTGAAAAATGGCTCAAATGAAAGATAAAGAAGTTATTTATCTACCCAGCAAGTCAGATTTCTAAAAAGTTTTACGGCGAAAACATAGCACATATTTATGTCCAACCACCACTGCATACATACCTCATTAGCTTAGCCAAGTAGGAAAAAATATGCAATCAACAAACGCAGGATTAAAAGAAAAATCATTTCACTAACCTTTTGAAATCTTCATCAGATGACAGTAATATAACATGTTACACAGTACATTCATTTTTTTTTCAATAATATGCAATATATATCCATAAATCTCTGTTTACAATTATGCATCGTTCAAAAAATGCTACTGCAATGTCAGGAGAAATAAATAGCTCCGGCAGATAACGTCAGCTAACAAGGAATACACATCATAAACTTTGACTAAATATGCATGTTTTACATATGTATGGCAAGATAAACTTCTTCTAAATGCAATTGCTATGTTACAATTATTTTTAACGTTACATTTGGCGTTTACTAGGCTATAATAGAGAGTCGGCGCTCTCATTTAGCATGCTGACTCCTCTATCATGGAGTCGGCAGAAACCCAAAATGAAGACGTAAATATTCCCTTACCATGGCTGTTCTTGCGTCAGAAGACGTGGAAGGGTTAATACTCACCAAGTTAGCGTTCAGTTTGCAACTCTGTGTCTTTCCGTTCTCAAACTAGACACTTTTCGGTCGAAATGTATGCAAATTTCAAGTGGCTGCGCACCAAAACGTCGAAAGTATACATTATATTTCGAGTAAACTTGTCAAACTATGTTTATAATTAAGCCTTAGCATGTTATAAAGGTCTACAGCAATCGTGAGGGCGAACAGATTAGCACACGTTGTTCAGTCTGTCCTGGGAGAAAGACATGGACCCTGAATCCATTAATCAATAGGTCATTAGGTTAAGGAATGGCACATGTGTCTGGGTCATTAGACATGGACCCTGAATCCATTAATCAATAGGTCATTAGGTTAAGGAATGGCATATGTGTCTGGGTCATTAGACATGGACCCTGAATCCATTAATCAATAGGTCATTAGGTTAAGGAACGGCATATGTGTCTGGGTCATTCGACATGGACCCTGAATCCATTAATCAATAGGTCATTAGGTTAAGGAATGGCACATGTGTCTGGGTCATTAGACATGGACCCTGAATCCATTAATCAATAGGTCATTAGGTTAAGGAACGGCATATGTGTCTGGGTCATTAGACATGGACCCTGAATCCATTAATCAATAGGTCATTAGGTTAAGGGGTGGCATATGTGTCTGGGTCATTAGGCTAAGGGAAACCAATAATCAATAGGCCATTAGGATAAGGGGAGCCATTTCCTAGTCCCATGAGGTTCATTAGATGTGCATTAGGAGCGTAGGTTTGTATTACTGAAAGGGCCATTAGACATGCACCTACATTAGGAGTGTGTGTGTCTGTTTCTTTTTGTATCTTTGCTATGGATACGCCACCAATAGAATCTATGGTCTGTAGACCCTAAGGTCTGTGCCAAACAAGAAAATAGAAACCAAGCTGAAATGAGTGCAAGGCAAAAAAGAAAATGGTGGCTGAATGCCCAAGGGGATGAATCATTAACTTAAAGAGGAGTGACAGTGTGTGACGTAAGGATGAAAACTGTATAAAAAGTGTGTGCCGAGGCTGGAAAGGCAGTTGATCCATGGACCAGCCCGACTTGTTACATCGTAATAATGTCTATTTGAATTCACAAGTTCCGGTATCTGAGAAATATTATTGAGCAAATATTTCTACGAAAAAAATCAAGGCCAGGGTGGACTAACCAAATTTAGACGACTTTTCAATGTCTATGGGTGTCCGGTGCTCAGTGGGAGAAGAGTGAAAGGATTTTATTCAACAAGCTACCAGGTCCGGTTCTTTTGGATAAGCCTTTTGTTGTGGTGCAATAACTATTCTGATTAAAACTAAACAAGTTATGTTTAAATAGCATGAATGAGATCCACTTTAATCAATACATAATTGTAAGAGTAAATACTGCCACCTAGAGGAGATAAATAACTAATGTTGGTACGGACAGTGGAGACACGCCATTCAGGGCAGGTGGGGCAGAGCCCAACCTGTTTTGAGCCCCACATTTTAAGACAAAAAAGAATACACTTTTGGGGGGGGGGGGCTTTCCTGTTTTATTTTGGCATTACGTGTCACATATCAGTTTGCAAACTATGTCAAAGAAAATATCTAATTGTGTGTGTATATATATATATCTCACACACACACATATATACACACACACTACCGGTCAAAAGTTTGGACACACTTACTCATTCCAGGTTTTTTCTTTTTTGTACTATTTTCTACATTATAGAATAATAGCGAAGACATCAAAACTATGAAATAACACATATGGAATCAATCTCTCTCTTTATATATATATATATATATATATATATATATATATATATATATAGGGAATAAGGGAATGGTTACTGTACTAGAGGGCAAAAATCTCTATCCATTTCACTAATATCAAGAACATTCTTCCTGAATTCAAAACCACCCCTCCTGAAATCAAAAACACCTCAGAATACCACAAAGATAGACGTAACGACAACAACCTCTCCCTCAACGTGATCAAGACAAAGGAGATGATTGTGGACTACAAGACAAGGAAGACCGAGCACGCCCCCATTCTCATCGACGAGGCTGTAGTGGAGCAGGTTGAGAGCTTCAGGCTCCTTGGTGTTCACATCACCAACAAATTATCATGGTCCAAACACAATAAGACAATCGTGAAGAGGGCACAACAAAGCCTATTCCCCCTCAGGAGACTGAAAAGATTTGACATGGGTCCTCAGATCCTCAAAAGGTTCTAAAGCTGCATCACTACCTGGTATGGCAACTGCTGGTATGGCAACTGCTTGGCCTCTGACCGCAGAGGGTAGTGCGTACGGCCCAATACATCACGGGGGCCAAGCTTCCTGCCATCCAAGACCTCTATACCAGGCTGTGTCAGAGGAAGGCCCTAAAAATTGTCCAAGACTCCAATCACCCTAGTCATAGACTATTCTCTCTGCTACCGCACGGTACCGGAGCGCCAAGTCTAGGTCCAAAAGACTTAACAGCTTCTACCCCCAAGCCATAAGGCTCCTAAACAGCTAATCAAAGGGCTACCGAGACTCCTGTTTACGCTGCTGCTGCTCTCTGGTTATCTAAGCATAGTCACTTTAACTCTACCTACATGTACATATTACCTCAATTAACTTGACTAACCGGTGCTCCCGCACATTGACTCTGTACTGGTACCCCTGTATATAGCCTCGCTATTGTTCTCACTTCTGCTGTTTAATTATTGTTATTTTTATTAAATTGTTTTCTTTAATTTTTTTCTTAAAACTACTTAAAGCATTGTTGGTTAAGGGCTTGTAGGTAAACATTTCACTGTAAGGTCTACACCTGTTGTATTCAGCACATGTGACAAATACAATTGGTTTTGATTTGATTTGAGTTACCTCTGCTGCGGAAGATAAGTTCATTAGAGTTAGCAGCCTTCTGCAGCGATATGCCTTCCTATCGAGTTTGCGCTTAGTGAGACTATCATTTGTTTTTCAACAGTACAATGGCCCAACACACCTCCAGGCTGTGTAAAGGCTATTTGGCCAAAAAGGAGAGTGATGGAGAGCTGCCTCAGATGACCTGGCCTCCACAATCACCTGACTTCAGCCCAATTGAGATGGTTTGGTATGAGTTGGACCTCAGAGTGAAGGAAAAGCAGCCAACAAGTGCTCAACATATGTGGGAACTCCTTCAAGACTGTTCGAAAAGCATTCAGGTGAAGCTGGTTGAGAGAATGCCAAGCGTGTGCAAAGCTGTCATCAAGGCAAAGGGTGGCTACTTTGAAGAATCTAAAATATTAGTTACTACATGATTCCATATGTGTTATTTCATAGTTTTGATGTCTTTACTATTATTCTACAATATATTCTACAATGAAATTTCGCACCACCACCAGACCTTTTTCCTCACAACTTCATTAAAAAATTGATTGAGTTTCCTGTAAGCAACAGATATTATATTCCTTCTCTTTTAGCTAGCTAAATACTGATAGTATTTTTTTATTATCGGCTAAGCCTTTACAATTATAACTGGCGGTACTTATTTTATCATAATGAGACACAAGTTTAAATTATGTTTATCAGAATATGTTTTTAAACATACCATTAAAAAGTACCATAATGATTGAGTGTCCATACACTGTAGCTGTACCATGACATCTGCACTGCTACTGAGTAAACCTCCAATTGTTCTCCACTATTCCACCCACTAAAACCTCCCCCATCCCAAGTTGGGTTGTTGTCCCGGTTACTGGCAGACCACCCCTGTCCCCCTGGATCCTAGAGCCTTTGAGAGATTTGTACCCATCCTTTAAATATAGCACACAGTGCCACCCACAGAACAGAAGCAGATCAACCACCAAAATAATATCTAACGCTCTCACCTCGATTGTATTATATACAGTTATTTCAAAAAGATATATACAGTGCATTCGGAAAATATTCAGACCGGCAGAGGGGTTAATGACACAGCAGAGGGGTTAATGATAGGGTCAATTTCAAAGGTACTAATGAATCGGGGGGAACGTTTCTTAGAAGCCACCTTCAATGGCAGGTCCTTGGATGAGAGCCGTACCTTCTGGCCTGGAGTGTAGACTGGGGCTGAGGCAAGGCGACGGTTGGCTTGGGACTGGGTCCTGGCGGAGGCACGAAGAAGGGTAGCCTGGGCCTTCCTCCAAGTGTGATGACAATGGTGCATATGGTCATGGATTGAATGGCACACTTGAAGCGTGACATACCTGACGAGGCGTTGGTGAGGGATTTGTGGTCATATTGCACCCAGGGTAGCTGAACACTCCAGGAGGAAGGATTAGCAGAAGTCATGCAGCATAGGGCAGTCTCCATCTTCTGGTTGGCCAGTTAGTCTGGCCATTGGTCTGGAGGTGATATCCAGATGAAAGACTGACATTGATACCCAGTGCTGAATAGAAGGATCTCCATACTCGGGATGTGATCTGGGGTCCCCTGTCGGAAACGATGTAGTAGGAAGGCCATGCAGATGAAACACATGGAACACCAGCAGGTCCGCAGTCTCCCTGAAGGATGGAAACTTGGACAGGGGAATGAAGTGAGCCACTTTGGAAAATCTGTAAATTATGGTGAGGATGACTGAGTTACTGTTGGCTGGGGTAAGGCCAGTGACGAAGTTCAGAGCTATGTGTGACCAGGGGCGACTGGGTATGGGAAGAGTGCAAAGCAGGCTAGACGTGGGTTTAGTGGAGGTCTTGTTCTGGGCACAGACCGAGCAGGCTGAGACAAACTCCCAGACATCTCTCTCCAAGGTGGACCACCAAAAGTGCTGCCGCAGGAAGACGAGGGTCCGGTTCATACCTGGGTGACAGGTGAGGTGAGTAGAATGGGCCCACCGAAGAACATCAGAGCGAACTGAATCTAGAACAAACAGACCATTTCTAGGACTGTTACCAGAGTCAGGCTGGTTTTGATGAGTCTCGACTCGATCTCCCAGGATACGGAGGCAACGATGCAGGTGGATGGCACAATGGCTTCTGGCTCGGAACCAGTATTTTCAGCAGTGAACTGGCGGGAGAGGGCGTCAGGCTTGGTATTCCTAGGACCGGGGCGATAAGTGAGTGTGAAGTTGAATCTCCCGAAGAACAATGCCCACCTGGCTTGCCGGGAATTCAGACGCTTGGTGGTCTGGATGTAGGACAGGTTTTTGTGGTCCATCCAAACGATGAAGAGGATAATAGAACCCTCCAGCCAGTGATGCCATTCCACAAGAGCTAGCTTCACTGCCAGGAGTTCCCGGTTACCAATGTAAAGATTTCTCTCTGCAGGTGAGCGCTTACGGGAAAATAATGCACATGGGTGGAGCTTCTGATCAGAGGGGGAACGTTGGGACAGAACAGCACCTACCACGGTGTCAGAGGCATCCACCTCCACGATGAACTGGAGTTCTGGGTCTGGCTGAGTGAGGACTGGAGCGGAGGTGAAGCGACGCTTGAGTTCCAGGTACTGGAAAACAGCAGGGGCATTAGTGAGACCAAAAGGCATGACCAAGTACTCAAAGTATCCAAGTGGTGTGTTGAATGTGGTTTTCCACTTGTCCCCCTCTCTGAGGCGGACCAGATGGTAGGCATCCGGAGGTCGAGCTTGGTGAACACTGTGGCACCATGGAGGGTAGGCATCCGGAGGTCGAGCTTGGTGAACACTGTGGCACCATGGAGGGTAGGCATCCGGAGGTCGAGCTTGGTGAACACTGTGGCACCATGGAGGGTAGGCATCCGGAGGTCGAGCTTGGTGAACACTGTGGCACCATGGAGGGTAGGCATCCGGAGGTCGAGCTTGGTGAACACTGTGGCACCATGGAGGGTAGGCATCCGGAGGTCGAGCTTGGTGAACACTGTGGCACCATGGAGGGTAGGCATCCGGAGGTCGAGCTTGGTGAACACTGGCACCATGGAGGGTGGCAAAGCAGAACTGACGAGTGGCAATGGTTACTTATTCTTCACAGTGATATTATTCAGCCCACAGAAGTCTATGCACGGCCTCAGCGACCCATCCTCTGTCTTTACAAAGAAAAAAACAGCATATACGTCATCAGATACATCATCAGAGTGCGCAACAGAACATTGTACTGTCTACACTCGGTTTGTTGTTTATACTAAAACGTTTTCATTAAATAGTTTTTAATCCAAGCTAAAGTTTTGTTGCTAAGGACTCCATGATGCGGTTAGCCTTTACAGCTGGGACTGCAAGTTTGTGTTCCTGTTTTTGCGTGGATCCCGCAAGTGCTAGCTGGCTGTACTACAGACAACTGTTGTCGTCGTGGGAAAGACTCATTGTTATCTTTTCATAAAACAACTAGTTGCAGTAAAGAGCCAAACTGGATACTAAGGAGATCCTGAGGAAAATCGACGAGTACCAACAGCTTTACGCTATGGAGGAACAACATACTCCATCATGGAAAGATCCGACCACCTCACAAAATAACTTTAACCTGAAAAAGAAAAGAAAAACAGATTCAGATACAGACAATGTACTTACCATTGAGGTAGAAGCTAGTGCTCTGGCTGGAATCCATGCAACACTGGAAAAGTTGTGTGAGGTGAGAGGGCTGGAATGAGGATGCCCTTCAGGGAGCATTTCAGCAAGCTCTCACTGAGACCATCAAGGATGAGTTGGTGTCCAGGGATGAGCCTGATGGACTCGAGGAGCTCATTTTCCTTGCTATCCGTATCGACATCAGTGTCGGAGGGCGAGGGCACGTAGGGTTGCATGCCCCATCACTACATCTGCTTCTTTGCTTGGTTCTCCTCCGACTGCCTCCCTTTCCAAGTCTCTTCCAGAACCTGAACCCATGTGGCTTGGCCGGGCCCGTCTCATCTGAGGAGAGGCAGCTGCGAATCTGCACTGGAAGCTGCCTATACTGTGACCAGGTCGGTGATGCATTCGACACCTTTGATCATGATGTCCTTCTGGACAGACTGGAGAGTTGAGTTGGCCTCTCCAGTCCCGTTCTAAATTGGTTTAGGACCAATTTAACTGGTTGAGAGTTTATTGAACATTACTCAGAGAAAATGCATATCACAGGTGTCCGGTACTGTTAAGTTTATATATATTACTCCTTGGCAGCATCATCAGAAAGCACAGAATTGATTTTCACTGCTACACAGACAACACACAACTTTGCATTTCGTGTCACCAGAGGATTTTAGCTCCATGTATAAATGATTAAACTGTATTAGTGATTTAAATACTTGGATGTCTCACAACTTCCTCCAACTAAATCAAGACAAGACGGAGGTACTAATCGTTGGAGTCAAAGCACAGAGAGAATCTGGCCGCACGTTTTAATTCACGGCCAATAAATATAAAACGGCAGGTAAACATTCCGGATCACACATATTAGGAATGTGACCAAAATAGCTTTTTATACCTGAGGAATATTGCCATGGTGCGGACATTTCTTCCTCAGGCTAATTAATACAGAGAGACTCATCCATGCTTTTATAACAAGCAGGCTTGACTACTGTCTGGTCTACCCAAGAAAGCTATTGGTCAACTGCATTAGAATATATTTTAAGATTCTTCTATTGGTTTTTAAATCAATCCACGATTGTACATCCCAATACATTTCAGACCTGCTTTTGAGTTATGTACCCTGTAGGTCCCTCTGGTCTTCTGGCACTTGCCCTAACTACCCAAAAGCCTAGGACCAGGAGGCATGGAGACGCAGCCTTTAGTTATTATGCCCCCAGTCTCTGGAATAGCCTGCCAGAGAACCTGAGGGGGGCTGAAACTGTGGACATGCTGATTTTAAACGAGATATTAAAAAAAACACTTTTCTAGCTTTGCTTTCTCTTTGGGTGCTTTTTAGTTGTTCAGTTTTGATTCTTATTCTTTTTTTTTAATCCTGTTATGTATGTTGTGTAGTAAATACTTCATTTTTTATTGGCTCTTTTCATTATTTTTTTAATTCCTAGTCTTACATGTGTTGTATTAATAAATCTGGATTTTATGTCAGTGACAGTGTTGTATCAAAAGAGGTCCAAGTTCAAAACTCATCGTCGGCGTGTTTATCCAGCTGAATGATTCTTTGGCGGTCTGAGTGATAGTTATGTTGATTTCTTGAATGTCTGAGAAAGAGTGTTGTAGTTCTGTAGATTGTCTGTGAGAAGGAATTGCAAAGGTTCAAAGGAGAAAATTATTGATCTCTTCTTGGTTGATGTGTTCATTTGACGAGGCTCTCTTAAAATGGTGATATCTTGTCCAAGAGCTGTGTAAAACAACACAGTGCACGAACACCTCCGTGACAAATTTGACTCAAGGAGCAGTGTCCATCCCGTTCATGAATGTGCTTCCCTTTTCATGAACTGTGGTTGAGGGTTTACAATCGAGTTCACAGCTGATGTAAATGACACATGATGTATGTGCACTAAAAGGAGCAGTTGGACCTATAACCCTGATGTAAAGACTTACCTATAACCCTGATGTAAAGACCAGGGGTCAGGAGTAACTGATTAGACGACATCCTTTACAAAAGAACAGTAACTGTAATCCGTGACGGTGGCTTGCAAGCCGAAGAACACCATCCCAACCTTGAAGCACGGGGTGTCAGCATCATGTTGTGGGGGTGCTTTGCTGCCGGAGGGACTGGTGCACTTCACAAAATAGATGGCATCATGAGGGAGCAAAATTATGTGGATATATTGAAGCAACATCTCAAGACATCAGTCAGGAAGTTAAAGCTTGGTCGCAAATGGGTCTTCCAAATGGACAATGACCCCAAGCATACTTCCAAAGTTGTGGCAAAATGGCTTAAGGACAACAAAGTCAAGGTATTGGAGTGGCCATCACAAAGCCCTGACCTCAATCCCATCGAAAATCTGTGGACAGAACTGAAAAAGTGTGTGCAAGCAAGGAGGCCTACAAACCTGACTCAGTTACACCAGCTCTGTCAGGACGGATGGGCCAAAATTCACCCAACTTATTGTTGGAAGCTTGTGGAAGGCTACCCGAAACGTTTGACCCAAGTTAAACAATTTGAAGGCAATGCTACCAAATACTAATTGAGTGTATGTAACCTTCTGACCCACTGGGAATGTGATGAAAGAAATTAAAGCTGAAATAAATCACTCTATTCTAACTGACCTAAGAATTGTGAAAAACTGAGTTTAAATCTATTTGCATACATACATACACACACACACACACACACACACACACACACACACACACACACACACATACATACATACATACATACATACATACATACATACATACATACATACATACATACATACATACATACATACATACATCAATTGAAGAATATAACTTATAAATGTCTCATGAGCTTAGTTCAACTGTCACACTCCACGAGAACCCAAAATATAAGCTTGATTTTCTCCAATGTTTGTAATGTTGTAAATGTAAACAAACACTGTATAGCCTCAACATGGTTAAAACAATACTTTTGATATCATGGATGGTCAGTCCTTGCATCCATAGCTCTTTCTATTAATCTGGTTACATTTATTCAGGCCCATCCCTCAGCTTTATACCAAAACAGAGCGGGGCGAAGATTTTGTTATTGTTTCATCTGTGGATTTGCCCTTTAAACAGCAGCATATTATCAAGATATCAATGTGTCACCAATGTGTCACCAACAGACAGCAAATGGACTTTTCTATAGCAAAAGGCATTTAGATTTCACATGTAAATAGCACTTTCAGTAGCTCTAAAACATGAGCACAGCATTTATTTTTCAATTAGAATCAATGAGGCCCATGGGGCCCATGACAACGAAATCATAAACAACAGAGCTGACTAATAAGACCTGAGCATAACCACAAAACCATTTGGTAGTTACTGTCTTGTCTCTGTCTGCAACCGTACGGATTCGGGAGAGGCGAAGGTCGAAAGCCATGCATCCTCCGAAACACAACCAAGTCGCACTGCTTTTTAACACAGTGCGCATCCAACCCAGAAGCCAGCCACACCAATGTGTTGGAGGAAACACTGTACACCTAGCAACCTGGTCGGCGTGCACTGCGCCCGGCCCACCACAGGAGTCACTAGTGCACGATGAGACAAGGATATCCCTGCAGGCCAAACCCTCCCTAACCAGGACGACCTTAGGCCAATTGTGCGCCGCCCCATGGGCCTCCCGGTCGCGACAGAGCTCGAACCCAGAGTCTCTGGTGGCACAGCTAGCACTGCGATGCAGTGCTTTAGACCACTGCGCCACCCGGGAGGCCCTTTGATAGACTGGTATTTAATGTCAATATATAATTTAATCGTATTATTATATATAGTAGAAAGAGATGGGTTAGAAGAAGCCTACATAACCAACCCATAAAGTAACATTTAACATCCATATATGTTCAGCTATGTAAGTTTTAACATTGATTTACCCTGCAATAGATGTAATTCAATTGGCAACATACATTTCTGTCTTCTTCTAATGCCTCTTAAGGGCAGATTACATTACTGAGTTTGGGTAATCCAACAGTTGTTAGTGATTACTATTTTGGACAGGTAACTAGTAACAGAATACATTTAGAAAGTAACCTACCCTGCCCTGTCCCTTTGTCTCAGTGATATCATGAAAAACTTCACAAAAACCTTATTGCAATTTTATTTTTGACTAAGCAACCTTAAAATCAATACAAAAACACATTATGGTTTATCAAAACATTTGGTAATAAAATGGTAGGATTATGATGATACAAAGTAATTTCCAAAGTACATACAGTGGCAAGAAGAAGTATGTGAACCCTTTGGAATTACCTGGATTTCTGCATAAATTGGTCATCAAATTTCTGATCTTCATCGAAATCACAACAATAGACAAACACAGTTCTTAATTAACTGATAACACACAAACAATGATACGTTTTCATGTGTTTAATAAAGACGCCATGTAAACATTCATAGTGCAGGTTAGGGAAAGCATGTGAACCCTTGGATTTAATAACTGGTTGACCCTCCTTTGACAGCAATAACTTCAACCAAATATTTTCTGTAGTTGCGGAACAGACCTGCACAACGATCAGGAGGAATTTTGGACTGTTCCTCTGTCGAATACGGTTTCAGCTCAGCAATATTCTTGGGATGTCTGGTGTGAACCGCTCGAGGTCATACCACAGCATCTCAATCGGTTTGAGGTCAGGACTGACTGGGCCACTCCAGGAGGCGTATTTTCTTCTGTTGAAGCCATTCTGTTGTTGATTTACTTCTGTGTTTTGGGTTGTTGTCCTGTTGCATCACCCAACTTCTGTTGAGTTTCAATTGGCAGACAGACCACCTTACATTCTCCTACAAAATGTCTTGATAAAAATGTATTCCCAAGTTTCCGTTGATGATAGCAAGCTGTGCAGGCCCTGAGGCAGCAAAGCAGCCCCAGACCATGATGCTCCCTCCACCATACTTTACATAGTGTTCCTTAAAAACAACTCAACTTAAGTTTCATCTGCCCACAGAATATTTTGCCAGTTGCACTATGGAACTCTTTTGCGAACTTCAGATGTGCAGCAATGTTTTTTTTTGGACAGCAGTGGCTTATTAGTTTAAGCACACTGTTTTTCTATTGTTGTGACTTAAAAAAGTCGTGACTTGAAAAAGATCAGATCAAATTTTAGGACCAATTTATGCAGAAATCCAGGTAATTCCAACGGGTTCACATACTTTTTCTAGCCAGTAGGTTTTACATCAGTGACAGTGTTGTCTAAATGTAATGTCATTGAGATCTTTGAAATAATCACCAGTGGGGAATAAGCAGAGCAGCGGAATAAGCAGAGTAGCGGAATAAGCAGAGCAGCGGAATAAGCAGAGCAGCGGAATAAGCAGAGCAGCGGAATAAGCAGAGCAGCGGAATAAGCAGAGTAGCGGAATAAGCAGAGCAGCGGAATAAGCAGAGTAGCATGCTACAGTATTGGTCATATAACAATTTTCCCAAACACCTTGAGAGCCTTTCTAATAATATATAACACGGTTATTAGTGTGTCACATGAATAAAGACGGACAGCAACACTTGAACTTGGCACTTCTGTTCCTACATTACCTGTTTTAACACATTAGCTATTTATCTCCTCTAAGTGGCAGTATTTACTCTACAATTATGTATTGATTAAAGTTTATCTTTAATGCTGTATAAACATAGTTTATTAAGCTTGAATCAGAATGGTTATTGCAGCACAAGAAATGCTAACCAAGAAGAACCTGACTAAGTATCTTTTTGAATAAAACCCTTACACTCTTCTCCCACTGAGCACCAACCGATGCCGGACGTCCATGGACATTGAAAAGTAGTTGGAATTTGGTTGTTCCACCCTGGCCTTGATTTGGCCAACGTTCACAGACGTCATATTTTTGGTACGGTTAGGACAGGCCTTGATTTGGCCCCTTTTCGGTTCAGATTTGGTCTGGTCCAGGCTGGCTTTTATTTAGCCAAAACAGAGGTCTATGATTGGTTCATATTTGGTCTAGATCTGAAGCATTCATAGACCTCCATTTCACAGGTTTGGACAGCACAGTACAGCAGAGCAGAGCACAGTACATAACATTATCATAGACATATGTTTCACAAGTTTGGACAGTGCAGTACATTAAAGTAAAGTAGAGTATAGTTGAGTAGAGTACAGCTCAGTACACTACAGTATGGTAAAGTAGAGCACAGTATAATGTACTATATTGTGCTATACTGGTCTGTGCTGTCCAAACTTGTGAAACAGATGTCTATAATCCTTTTCCCATAACGTTACTGAGTGAATTAAGAAGGAAAGTTGATGTAACTTGTAACAACGTAAGAAGTAAACGCTGGAAAAGGCTACTGAGGATGGGGTCTCAATCACAAGTGTTCATTTCTACATTTAGGTAATTCAGCAGACATTCTTATCCAGAGTCAGTGCATTCAACCACATATCAGAATCATAGCAAGTAAAACGTTTTTGTAACTGTTACTGAGAATGTTGTGGTAGTGTATGTTCTGTTGGTTGTGTCAGGAAATGTTGAATATGATTACTTTCAGTCCTGAAGCTTTCGAAAAGACTAACATAAGTGCGAGTGATAAATGTGAATAATAAAATATTCTATACTGCAATATTCATTATGTTATTGAAAATAAAACTTTTGAGCGTGACATAAGGCTTTCTTCAGTAATATTTAAAGGGAAAAACTATGTACGATTGAAATTTGGCTATAGAATTTTTTTTGCCAACAAACATATATTTTCAATGTCTGTAGAAGACGTCATTTCAAGTTTCATTTAGAACTGAAAATGAATGTTATTCCATGTATGTAAAAGACATTTTCAACATCCGGAAAATTCATTTTTTATGATTTTTTATATCTTTTAAAAATCTTAACACGCACTGGGCTGAGTCTTCAGTAACCTATGACTCTTCTGTGCCCACTGACTCCTGATATTGGTCTGACAAAAAGAAATCAGAGTTTGAAATATCTTGCCATGAATTCCCAGGATCCCCTCTCCTGATGAACTGAAGGGGCCGAAGACAGATCCTCTCGGCCCTCTCTTTCGCAATTTCCTGCAGTTCATTCTTCAAATGATTGTTCACCTCCTCTGAAAGAATTTCTTCATACAACCTTTCATAATATGGTTGATTAAGATGGCAGCGGTTGTTTGTTCTTTTGAGACAGGTGAAGCAGCACTCACACATGTGCCAGAAAACAAGGCCCAAGGTAACCAGAGGCAAGCCAATGACCTGGAAAAGAAAGAAGACAAACACTGAAGAACATCCGCACATCCAGATACTTTCCACAGGTGCTGGAGATGTAGGCAAACAGAAAGGAAACGCCGCACACTGCTGCTCATGCTCCCAAGTGAAATTTATTCACAACGTTTCCACCCTTAGGTCTTCATCGGGGATCCATATCCCAGGTGGGGGGTGGAAGGTCCTATATATAGGGGCAGTACTCAGTGACATCGCTTCCTGAAACAGGAAGTAAAAATCTATAACATCATTTCAGAATATTAACATTCAATGTATCAAAATATATGATCATACACAGAATGTGATCAATATTTATAGTAATATACATACAATATTCAAATTAGGATGAAAAAAACCCCCACAATTTAGAATTATTGAAACTATAAAAACGGTTTCAAGTCAATGCCTGATGAAGACCTAAGGGTGGAAGTGTTGTAAATAAAGATCATCTGGGAGCATGAGCAGCAGTGTGCAGAGTTTTCCTTTATGTTTTCAAAACAAGTAGATAGCTACTGACAAATTTGACTAGGTTTGTATCCAAGTGAATATTGCTAGAGGTTAGATGGCTAGTTAACACCGCTGATGGCAGTAGCCAGCATATTTAGCCAATTCCACCGTTTGTAGAATGCATACTGGTATTTGAATATAGTGCAGGAATAGGGAATCTGGACATGTTAGACACATTTTAATATAGGTCTAGGTGCATGAACCTTTCGGAATTCAATGATCAGAGCTCGATGATCAGACTACTAAAGCCTACCACGCAGTTTATAATATAGGATAAACACATGTGGTTTAGCTGCACCAATCAAAGCAAGACTTCGTCAAAACAATTCATCTCAGGGCAACAAGGGCAGCAGGATTGCAAAATGCAATCATATCAAGCAATTGTACCATTTATATTTTTTATACAGGCGAGCCAAAAGCATAAAATTGTTAATGTTCTGGTTAAAAAATATATAAAAAATGTGGAGGGGCAAAAGCACAAGTGCGCACCCCCTATTTTAATTTGATTCATGGCTCAGGAGGCTAACGCGAAAAACTATTTGGACCAGTCGTGACTCAAGAAGAGGAAGAACTTTGCAGATGTTTCTGATCAATAAACAATGCCGTGCTGGTGGGTGGTAACATTCCAATAAAACACAGCCCTGAAAAGAGACAGACTGAAACTATTAGCATGTCATATCGTAAGGGAAACAGTCCCGACTTCAAGCCCAAATATTGCATTCTTTACTTAAACAATGACTTGACGTCAATCGTTTTGCAACATCATGGGTAAGCTCTGGGCATTGTCTTTCAGTTGAAAAAAAGAAGTAATTTCTGCTCATGGTACTTTAGGTTTCCATGTAGGCCTACCGAATAAAAATCAGAAGTTCAATGCGTTTCCATCCAACTCTACCAACATTTTTGACACAAACTATTGCAATTAATACAAAACTTGCCCAATCTGGTTGTGGGGCATTTTAAGAAGACAACAGTCGCTGATAAACCATTATTAGGTACACCTGGACTTCATCACTACCCCAATTACTCCCCCTTTATTTAGCCCTCAGTTCTTAAGTGTTATTGTTTTCTCTTACGTTTATGTTCATTTGCATCAGTTCATTATTAAATTCACATTCTGCACATAATTTCTGACTCCCAGCGTATTCGTTACAGGTAGGTTATAGGATGAGGGGTATGGATAATAGCAATATCATTTTTATTTGATCATTGGGAGCCAAGCATTCATCATGTCACCAGCTTTCAAATAAAACTAGATATTTATTGGAAATTTGCATCAAGCTCATCACCATCCATCACTTAAAGGTAGACTCAGCAATATGACATTAATGCAGAAAGTAAACAGCATAGTAGGTCAATATCCTCAACAACTATGCTGTTTTGGTTCCCTGCCGTGGAGGCGGAACCCAAACCGGCTGCGCCTGTGCGCCATCGTGCATACATTTATTTTGGCCCCCCACACCAAACGCGATCACCACACGCAGGTTAAAATATCAAAACAAACTCTGAACCAATTATATTAATTTGGTGACAGGTCAAAACGCATTAAACATTTATGCCAATTTAGCTAGTTAGCTTGCACTTGCTAGCTAATTTATCCTATTTATTTGTCCTAGGAATATAAACATTGAGTTGTTATTTTACCTGAAATGCACAATGTCCTCTACTCCGCCAATTAACCCACATAAAATTGTCAACCAAATCGTTTCTAGTCATCTCTCTTCCTTCCAGGCTTTTTCTTCTAACCAATAACCAATGAGGAGATGGCACGTGGGTACCTGCTTCTATAAACCAATGAGGAGATGGGAGAGGCAGGACTTTCAGCGCGATCTGCGTCAGAAATAGAAAGGACTTCTAATTTCACACACTGCGTGAAGCGAACCCATGTGCGGATACTGCGGTGCTGCTTGTGGCAACGTCATTTCACCAAGTCTACCTTTAAAGCTGGAATCCTTAATAGTGAAACAGCCACGTCCATTTGCAATATTACAAAAACAAAGAAGTTACTGCAAACAAGGAACGAATTGTTTCCCCCTCGACATCATTGCAAGTGCGACAGAAGAGCACAATATGTAGCCTACGTCTACTGCATTTTTTAACCTTGTTGCACAATGCTCCTCAGCTTGGCAATATAAACAGTGGTGAGGGCAACCAGTGGCCGTTCCGCGGATTCCAACTTTAACCAATGTGAAGTTTATCAAAACTCATTTAATCTGCCTATAAACTCTTAGTAAAGTGACACACCAGTCTCCAGTTCACCTTATTTAACACCTGCTTTTCCACATTGTAGTGGTAGTACAATGTAGAATATCATCGAATGACTCCAAGTCTTCTTAGAGATGATTATTTATTATATCAATATTTGTTGTGCATAAAGGACTTTCCACTGCAATTGTCACATTTTGAACGAAAAAACAAATAGTTGATATGGCATTTGTACAGACATTTTATGTTTTCATCACACCTGTCGTGATATTTGTTTTATAAGGCAAACATGACAATATAAACTGTGGATGAAAATGTGGTTATTGAAAAGATCTGATCCAAATCCCATATATTTTTAAATGACAGTTCAAATTTTAAACCTAAACACACATTCACATGCCTAATTAATGGTAGGGATATTTATTAGTATTCAATATATAATTTATTGCATCTAATTTGTGATGCATTTGTCAGTAACATTTTTACAGCCTTTTTTACATGATCATTTTTTTCCATTCTGAACATAATGTAAACCATTACTTACAACTGAGTCAGTCTTGTAATCAGTGAGGACAAGTCTCTCGTCATAGGTCAGGTTTTCCGTTTCTTTACAGGGAATTCCAACTTGTTTTGGATGGTTGTTGGTCTGATAGCACACATACCATTCTCCATCTATGAAAACAGCAGCTATCCAGTAGAATACTACAGACAGAAATGTGATCCCAAGTTTGGTAAGTGAAAAGAAGCAATTGCAGCAGTTATAATTTGTGCAGCACCCACTGCATCTCTTGCTGGAAAACGTCTTCTGGTACATCTTATCAACTAGCATGATAGCACAAGTTATTATAGTGGGTGGGCACAGTATGTACAGTAAGCCATGAGGGCCTATATGTAGTGGGCTTTCCCATGCAGGCCTGCAGAAGCATGGAAAGTTCAAGTTCAATATGTATTCCAGAATGAAGACAGCCAGGAGAACAAAAACACCTGCAGCTTTGGTCAGCATGGAGAGAAGTCTCTGAGGAACGTCAAAACTGTGGAGATTCGCCATGGTGGCTTACCAAATGTGAAAATGCCACAAGGAAGTTATTAAAATTGCAGATTTTTATTCTATAAAGGCCTGAGGGGCAGTTATGTTCATTTCTTGAATGTCTGAGAAAGAATATTGTATTCCTGCAGATGGTCTGAGACGGAATTACTGGAGTTACCGAGATTCAAACAAAGAAAAGGTACTTGATCTCTTTCAACAAGTCAAAAAAGTTCAATGATGATATCTTGTCCGAGAGCTTTTATTCAGAATACATTAACCCAAGTTCCCTCTGGAAAGCACACACATCGTTTCACTTCACCTTCTAGAGCTGTCATATTACATTATAGGAACTGCATCAGCATCTGAAGCTGGGGATTTTTTAAAACATTTTTTATTTCTGTCACGGATTCATGAAAACACTTGTCTACTTTCATTATTTGATTTTACATGGTGATATGATACCATCAGTTTCTAATACATTTCTGTGACCCTTTGGTCAACTGGTATTGTTAGCTGACAAAAAAATAAGTGGCAAGTGAAAATATTGACTCAAGGATCAGTGTCCATGCCTTTCTATGAGTGTTCCTCTCGTTCCATCAGTGACATACTGTATTTGTATTTATTAAGGATCCCTATTAGCTGCTTCCAAGGCAACAGCTACTCTTTCTGGGGTCCAGCAACATTAAGACAGTTACAATGTATACAATTTCAAATATTACATGAGGTTATATTTCATAACACCTTTCACAACACATTGAGTTCCCTCAGGCCACTATTCTACTACCACATTACTACAATACAAAATCTATGTGTGTGTAGAGTATGTGTCTTATCATATGTATGTGTAAGTGTGCTTGTGTGTGTCTCTTCACAGTCCCCGCTGTTCCATAAGGTGTATTTTTATCAGTTTTTAAAATCTGATTCTACTGCTTGCATCAGTTACCTGATGTGGAATAGAGTTCCATATAGCCAAGGCTCTATGAGTCTATGTAGTACTGTGCGCCTCCCATAGTCTGTTCTTGACTTGGGGATTGTGAAGAGACCTATCGGCTGCCTTCGATACTGTGAACCATCAGATCCTCCTCTCCACCCTCTCCGAGTTGGGCATCTCCGGCGCGGCCCACGCTTGGATTGCGTCCTACCTGACAGGTCGCTCCTACCAGGTGGCGTGGCGAGAATCTGTCTCCTCACCACGCGCTCTCACCACTGGCGTCCCCCAGGGCTCTGTTCTAGGCCCTCTCCTATTCTCGCTATACACCAAGTCACTTGGCTCTGTCATAACCTCACATGGTCTCTCCTATCATTGCTATGCAGACGACACACAATTAATCTTCTCCTTTCCCCCTTCTGATGACCAGGTGGCGAATCGCATCTCTGCATGTCTGGCAGACATATCAGTGTGGATGACGGATCACCACCTCAAGCTGAACCTCGGCAAGACGGAGCTGCTCTTCCTCCCGGGAAGGACTGCCCGTTCCATGATCTCGCCATCACGGTTGACAACTCCATTGTGTCCTCCTCCCAGAGCGCTAAGAACCTTGGCGTGATCCTGGACAACACCCTGTCGTTCTCAACTAACATCAAGGCGGTGGCCCGTTCTTGTAGGTTCATGCTCTACAACATCCGCAGAGTACGACCCTGCCTCACACAGGAAGCAGCGCAGGTCCTAATCCAGGCACTTGTCATCTCCCGTCTGGATTACTGCAACTCGCTGTTGGCTGGGCTCCCTGCCTGTGCCATTAAACCCCTACAACTCATCCAGAACGCCGCAGCCCGTCTGGTGTTCAACCTTCCCAAGTTCTCTCACGTCACCCCGCTCCTCCGCTCTCTCCACTGGCTTCCAGTTGAAGCTCGCATCCGCTACAAGACCATGGTGCTTGCCTACGGAGCTGTGAGGGGAACGGCACCTCAGTACCTCCAGGCTCTGATCAGGCCCTACACCCAAACAAGGGCACTGCGTTCATCCACCTCTGGCCTGCTCGCCTCCGTACCACTGAGGAAGTACAGTTCCCGCGCAGCCCAGTCAAAACTGTTCGCTGCTCTGGCCCCCCAATGGTGGAACAAACTCCCTCACGACGCCAGGACAGCGGAGTCAATCACCACCTTCCGGAGACACCTGAAACCCCACCTCTTTCAGGAATACCTAGGATAGGATAAAGTAATCCTTCTCACCCCCCCTTAAAAGATTTAGATGCACTATTGTAAAGTGGCTGTTCCACTGGATGTCTTAAGGTGAACGCACCAATTTGTAAGTCGCTCTGGATAAGAGCGTCTGCTAAATGACTTAAATGTAAATGTAAGAGACCTCTGGTGGCATGTCTTGTGGAGTATGCATCGGAGTCTGAGTTGTGTGCTAGTAGTTTAAACAGACACCTCGGTTTATTCAGCATGTCATGTAATGTGGTTATGGATCAACAATTGATGATTATACTGTTATACTGAGAAGTATATCCTGCTTTCACTGGAACAGGCCCGGATCCATGACTTTTGTGTGAAGAAAGACGCCGGAAAAGGGGACACAAATCGGGGATCCTTCTGAGTATCCTGAGGCGAGCGAGTAAACGCCCAATGCCTTCCATTCTTCTTGCTAACGTGCAATCATTAGAAAATAAAATTGATGACCTAATATTATGATTATCCTACCAACGGGACATTAAAAACTGCAACATCTTATGTTTCCCCGAGACGTGGCTGAACGAAGAAATTAACAATATAGAGCTGGCAGGATTTTCCATGCACCGGCAAAACAGAGATGCTACCTCTGGTAAGACGAGGGGTGGGGGTGTGTGTCTTTTTGTCAATAACAGCTGGTGCGCGATGTCTAATATTAAAGAAGACTCGAGGTACTTCCCTCCTTAGGTAGAGTACCTTATGATAACCTGTCGACCACACTATCTACCAAGAGAGTTCTCATCTGTATTATTCGTAGCCGTCTATTTACCACCATAAAGCGAAGCTGGCACTAGTGATGGGTCGTTCGCGAACGAGTCGGCCTCAAGAGCCGGCTCTTGTAGGTGAAGGTTGGGAGGTGGCTCTTGTAGGTGAAGGTTGGGAGCCGGCTCGCATATCAGAAGAGCCGAATCTATTTATAAAATGTAAAAAAAAAAAAATAAGATATGAATAATCAAAAGATTTAAATGAATAGAATTAACTAATTCACGCACTACCTACATGTAAGGGGTGCGTACAGTCGGCAGGGAAGTCAGGCGCAGGAGAGCAAAAACTGGGTTTACAACGGAGCAGTTTAATACATAAAACCACCGGCATCCAGAACAAACAATCAATGGGTACAAAACCTGTCACACATCAGATAAACGTGCTTTTACAATAAACAATTCCGGACAAGGACATGGGGGGGAACAGAGGGTTAAATACACAACATGTAATGAGGGAATTGAAACCAGGTGTGTGGGAAGACAAGACAAAACAAATGGAAAAATGAAAAGTGGATCGATGATGGCTAGAAGACTGGCGACGCCGACCACCGAACACCGCCCGAACAAGGAGAGGAACCGACTTCGGCGGAAGTCGTGACACTACACCGTCATATGCAAACTGTATACCCAACTGTAAAGCTCGCTGTAGCAGAGCATCGAGAAACTCGTGGGCCTGCTAGTGATAGTGGTGGAGCCAGCAGTCAAGTAGGCCTGCTCCGCGACCCACAGCAACACTGTCGTCTATGGACCAGTTTATGCCAAAGTCTATGTCTGTTGCAAAACAGGGCCAAATTGATATTGCATTGGCTAAAATGATTGCAGACGATTTCCAGCCATTTTTGATTGTGGAGGACGGAGGTTTTTAGAAAAAATAGCAATAGTCTAAATCCAATGTACACAATTTCAAGCAGGAAAACCCTTTCAAAATCACTTATTCCACAACTGTACGAAAGCACACAGGTTTCAGTGCGGGAAAGAGTTCAAAAAGCTACTGCAGTTTGCCTTACCACTGACTGCTGGACATCAAGGGTAACCACTTCTTACATGTCGGTTGCATGTCACATCATTGAAGATTTCTAGCTGTCTTCTGGACTGCTTTGAGTTCAGCAACAGACACACCTCAGAGAACTTGGAAGAAGAACTGCTGAGAGTGGCCAGAGAATGGCAAGTAGATGAAAAAGTGGTCTGTTGTGTTAGCGACAATGCAGCTAACATAACCAAAGCCATGAACATTTTAAAATGGTCCCATCATCCATGTCTTGCCCACACAATCAACCTGATTGTAAGAGATGCTCTGAAGGTGACGAAGCCCACTGTGGACAAAGTGAAAACAGCTGTGGAATACTTCCACAGGAGCACAGTAGGTGCTGAAAAACTAAAGTCTACGCAACACTACAAGGCTAAACAAGACTTCACTACAAGGTAGAATTCAACATGTTATATGTTGAAGCGGTTTCTTGAGTCAAAGGATGTCATCATCTCTACTCTGGCCATTGTCCATTCACCTGTTGATGCTCTGACCCAAGAGGAATGGGAGGTGGTGGAGGAGATGTGCAGAGTCCTGGAACCCTTTGAGCAGGTCACTGTGGAAATCAGTGGAGAGAGGTACAGTAAGCAGTTATTACTACATCATTATTTAATCCAGTATTATATATGTATATGAGCAGTAGATGAGAATGTAGTATCAGTGGACACAACATGAACCTGAACTAATATGTTACTGTTCTCTCTTTTCAGCTATGTGACAGCCTCAAAAATGATACTCCTGTGTAAGGGTCTGCAGCGAATCACAGCCAGCCGCCAGTAAGAAGCAAATGTAACCACAGGACATGTGACAGAGTTGATGGACACCCTATGTTCATCAATGGACAGACATTTCCACAGAATGGAATAGAATCACGTGCAATCAGAAACCGCTGCACTTGACCCCAGGTTTAAGAAGTTAGCCTTCAGTGATGCCAGAGCGATTGATGAGGCTCTTCAAATAATAACCTCAGCAGCAGGGAGGGATAGCCCCAGCAGTCATTTAATCATTTAATTAGAATTGTTTTAACACCAAACATAGTCAAACTATTGCAAACTGTTTGACTTGAAAAAACACAAAACATGTTTTTTTTTTTTAAAGAGCCTTTTTGGAGCCAAAAGAGACGGCTCATTTTGGTGAGCTGAGCCGAACGAGCCGGCTCACTGAAAAGAGCTGGAATGCCCATCACTGGCTGGCACTAAGACTGCTCTCAACCAACTCTATAAGGCCATAAGCAAAGAAGAAAATGCTCACCCAGAAGCGGTGCTCTGGGACTTTAATGCAGGCAAACTGAAATCAGTTTTACCACATTTTTACCAGCATGTCACATGTGCAACCAGGGGGGGAAAAAATCCTAGATCACCTTTACTCCACACACAGAGATGCATACAAAGCTCTCCCCCACCCTCCATTTGTCAAATATGACCATAATTCTATCCTCCAAGCAAAAACTAAAGCAGGAAGCACCAGTGACTCGCTCAATACGGAAGTGGTCAGATGACGCGGATGCTAAGCTACAGGACTGTTTTGCTAGCACAGACTGGAATATGTTCCGGGATTCATCCAATAGCATTGAGGAATACACCACCTCAGTCATCGGCTTCATCAGTAAGTGCATCGATGACGTCGTCCCCACAGTGACTATACGTACATATCCCAACCAGAAGCCATGGATTACAGGCAACATCCACATCGAGCTAAAGGCTAGAGCTTCCACTTTCAAGGAGCGGGAGACTAATTCGGACGCTTATAAGAAATCCCGCTATGCCCTCAGATGAACCATCAGACAAGCAAAGTGTCAACACAGGATTAAGATTGAATCCTACTACACCGGCTCTGATGCTCGTCGGATGTGGCAGGGCCTGAAAACTATTATGGACTACAAAGGGAAACCCAGATGCAAGCTGCCCAGTGACGCGAGCCTACCAGATGAGCTAAATGCCTTTTATGCTCGCTTCAAGGCAAGCAACACTGAAGCATGCACGAGAGCACCAGCTGCTCTGGATGACTGTGTGATAACAATTTCGGTAGCCGATGTGAACAATACCTTTAAACAGGTCAACATTCACAAAGCTGCTGGGCCAGAAGGATTACCAGGACGGGTACTCAAAGCATGCGTGGACGAACTGTCAAGTGTCTTCACTGACATTTTCAACTTCTCCCTGGCTGAGTCTGTAATACCTACATGTTTCAAGCAGACCCTGTGCCCAAGGAAGCGAAGGTAACCTGCCTAAATGATTACTGCCCCGTGGCACTCACGTCGGTAGCCATGAAGTGCTTTGAAAAGCTGGTCATGGCTCACATCAACAGCATCCTCCCGGATACCCTAGACCCACTCCAATTCGCATACCGCTCCAACAGATACACAGATGACGTAATCTCATTCGCACTCCACACTGCCCTTTCTGCGTGGCTAAACACAACTCCAACACCATCATTAAGTTTGCTGATGACACAACAGTGGTAGGCCTGATCGCCGACAACGATGAGACGGCCTACAAGGAGGAGGTCAGAGAACTGGCAGTGTGGTGCCAGGACAACAACCTCTCCCTCAATGTGAGCAAGACAAAGGAGCTGATTGTGAACTACAGGAAAAGGAGAGCCGAACAGGCCCCCATTAACATCAATGGGGCTGTAGTGGAGCGGGTCGAGAGTTTCAAGTTCCTTGGCGTCCACATCACCAACAAACTATCATGGCTCAAACATACCAAGACAGTCTTGAAGAGGGCACGACAAAACCTTTTCCACCTCGGGTGACTGAAAAGATTTGTCATGGGTCCCCAGTTCCTCAAAAGGTTCTATAGCTGCACCATCGAGAGCATGCTGACCGGTTGCATCACCACCTGGTATGGCAACTGCTCGGCATCTGATTCGTAAGGCACTACAGAGGGTAGTGTGAACAGCCCAGTACATCACTGGGGCCAAGCTTCCTGCCATCCAGGACCAGTTTACATTGACCCCCCCTTGTACACTGCTGCTACTCACTGTTTGTTTGTCACTTCGCACCCACCTACATGTACAGATTACCTCAACTAGCCTGTACCCCTGCACACTGACTCGGTACCGGTGCCCGCTGTATATAGCCTCGTTATTCTTATTGTGTTACTTTTTAATATTACTTTTTATTTTAGCCTACTTGGTAAATATTTTCTTCTCGTTGAATTGCACTGTTGGTTAAGGGCTTGTAAGTAAGCATTTCACAGTAAAGTCTACACTTGTTGTATTCGGCGCATATGGCAAATAAAGTTTGATTTGATTTGATAAGAAGGTAGACTCTGGTAAGAGGAGCAACTAGACCTATCCATAACCCTGCTAAGAAAGACACAGCAACCAAGAAACCATGGCTTCATGTGGAAAGGTCATCTTCTGGAAGTGAGGCCTCTGTTCAATGTGTTTTTACCTGGAAAAATAGGGTGGTTGTTATTCAAGGCCAGAGATCACCAACAAGGGCATGGTATAATTGGATTATAATTGGAAATTGTGATGCTCAATTGACTTGGAAAATTCTAAATTGATTTTGATTTTTTTAAATCCATCTTCATTTGCAGCACTATCGTCCTTACCATAATAATAACTGGACTCATCATCCTCATCTTATTGCTACGGATCACAGGAGGAAATGTTTTGATTATAGGTTGATGTGTGCAACTGTTGAGGCTCTCTAGGGAGAACGTGGTGGATAGATGTTATCCCTATTTTCTACCCAAATTGTGTTCCCCTCTGGTCAAATGTTACTGTTTAGTCAGTAAGCGGTGCAGACACTTATGTGTAAATATTGACCCAAGGAGAGTCCCTCTCTCTCCTGAGTTGCATGAATGGCATAGTGTGGGTTTGGAAGTAGCTGCTGTTGGCAAAAGATGAGGAGCGACTGGAACAAACTATAACCCCACTGCTGAGAAAGACACATCTACCAAGAAACCATGGCTTCACATAAAAAAGTATTCTGCTAGAGGTAAAGCAATAGCTACGATGTTGTTTTTCCAGGAAAAATATTGTGGTTGCTATTCGAGGCCAGCGATAGCTGTGCTTTCAAGTGCATAGTGTGATGAACTTGATATTGTGATGCTCAAATTACTTGGATTTTTATTTATTTTGGTTTATTTGCAGCATGATCGTCCTTACTTTCTTGTTAACTGGACTCATTATCAGTGGTGCTGAGATTCAGAGGTCAACATGTCTGGATTATGGGTTGCTGTGTTCAGCTGTTGTGACTCTAAATAACATGGTCATATTTCAGTTCCCTCTGGAAGCAAGTTGTTTCAAAAGCTGTCATGTGATCATGGTTTGCACCCCATCCTCTACCAAAATAAAAACTGGGTCTGTGACTCCACAATTATTGTCTTTGTAATTTTTTAGATTGCACCAGTTGATGAAGACAGCATGATATTAGCAGGAATGCACTGACACTGACAAAATCAACATTCTACTGGAATACCGAACTGTGGCAATAACGGCATTGAAGGGAAGTGGAGCTCATTAAAGGGAAGTGGAGCTCAGTAAAAGGGAAGTGGAGCTCATTAAAGGCATTTCATAATGTAACCAAACGTTGTGCCACTTCTAGGATGTTTTAATATAAATCTGTAGATCTATTAAATCACAGCATCAATTTCTGTAATAGATTCATGGAGAATGTGGTGCATAAATGATATCCAGGGTTGGGGTCAATACCATTCCAATTCAGTCAATTGAGGAAGTAAACTCCAATTCCAAATTCTTGAGGAAGCATTGAGGAAAATTGGAATTGGAATTTAAGTTAAGGCTACATCCTGAATTGAAGAACTGGACATCTTAAATGTGAAACAGGTGATGTTGTTTGGATCAGAAACATGAAGATCAACCAAACAGATGTCAACTGTACTACGCCACCTTAATAACAAAGATGTCGAACCGAGTCCACTGATTGAGAAATGGACGGGAACCCATTGAACTACAAACAGAAAGAAGAAAGTGGAGTTGGATTGGATACACCCTATGAAAACCGGCCTCCAACACCCTTGCGAGTCCCGGAAATGGAAGCCCCATGGTGAAGAGGGGTTGCAGAAACACTTGGAGGGGAGACGTCTAGGCAGAGAGTGGCCTCAATTGGAAAAACTTTCCCTGAACCAAGTCAGCTGGAGGACATTCGTCAAATCAAATCAAAGTTTATTGGTCGCGTACACAGTTAAGTTAATGTTACTTTCACGCCCTGATCTGTTTCACCTGTCCTTGTGCTTGTCTCCACCCCCACCAGGTGTTGCTCATAATCCCTGGTGTATTTATACCTGTGTTTTGTCTCTTTGTGCCAGTTCGTCTTGTTTGCCAAGTCAACCAGCGTTTATGTCCTAGCTCCAATTTTTCCCAGTCTGTTTTTCCTAGTCCTCCTGTTTTTGACCCTTGCCCGTCCTGACACCGAACCCGCCTGCCTGACCATACTTCCTGCCCTGACCTTTCTTAGCAAAAAGCAAGTCTCTTATTGGTGTCCTTTAGTAGTGGTTTCTTTGCAGCAATTTGACCATGAAGGCCTGATTCACATAGTCTCCTCTGCACAGTTGATGTTGAGATGTGTTTGTTACTTCAACTCTGAAGCATTTATTTGGGATGCAAAATGAGGTGCAGTTAACTCTAATGAACTTATCCTCTGCAGCAGAGGTAACTCTGACTAACTTTCCAGTGGCGGTCCTCATGAGAACCAGTTAACTCTAATGAACTTATCCTCTGCAGCAGAGGTAACTCTGACTAACTTTCCAGTGGCGTTCCTCATGAGAACCAGTTCCATCATAGCGCTTGGCTTTTGCAACTGCACTTGAAGAAACTTTCAAAGTTCTTGACATTTTCCAGATTGACTGACCCGTGTTTTAAAGTAATGTTCCTCTTTGCTTATTTGAGCTGTTCTTGCCATAATATGGACTTGGTCTTTCACCAAATAGAGCTATTTTCTCTATACCACCCCTACCCTGTCACAACACAACTGATTGGCTCAAACAACTGATTGGCTCAAAATTCCACAAATGAACTTAAGGTGCCCCTGTTAATTTGGGGCGGTAGGGTAGTCTAGTGGTTAGAGCGTTGGACTAGTAACCGGAACGCTGCAAGTTCAAACCCCCGAGCTGATAAGTCTGTCGGTCTGCCCCTGAACAGGCAGTTAACCCACTGTTCCTAGGCTGTCATTGAAAATAAGAATTTGTTCTTAACTGACTTGCCTAGTTAAATAAAAATTGAAATGCATTCTCTCAACCAGATTCACGAGATAGTTGAGAGAATTCAAAGCAAAGGGTGGATATTTTGATTTGTTTAACACTTTTTTTGCTTACATGATGCCATGTGTGTGTTATTTAATAGTGTTGATGTCTTCACTATTATTCTACAATGTAGAAAATAGTAAAAATCAAGAAAAACCCTGGAATGAGTACTATAGGCGTGTACTTTTGACTGGTACTGTATATTAGAGTGAGCTATGTCAAGAATTCAGTATATGAATAAATATGCAGTGTTTATAAACAGTCACTAAAATGCAATGTACAGTAGAAATATTAGAATGAGCCATGTCAAGAATACAGTATATAAATACACAGCACGACACCCCATATCAAAATGGAACTGCAGGAAATTACTTACCAGACCTGAGTCCGGAATCTAAATGTGAATGCGTGTAAAAACAGTATGGACAGTATGTGAATAGAAAAGGTGTGTATACCAGTAGTTACTTTTGAGCCATGACTAGAATACAGTATATACAGTGGCAAGAAAAAGTATGTGAACCCTCTGGAATTACCTGCATTTCTGCATCAATTGGTCATAAAATTTGATCTTCATCTAAGTCACAATAGACCGTGTGCTTAAACTAAATACAAATTGTATTTTTGTTGTCTATATTGGAATACATCATTTAAACCTACAGTGTAGGTTGTACAAATTATATGAACCCCTAGGCTAATAACTTCAGTCAGGACTCAACTAACCTGGAGTCGAATCAATGAGACAAGATTGGAGATTTTGGTTAGAGCGGCCCTGCCCCATAAAGAAAATCACTCACAAAATGTGAGTTTGTTACTCACAAGAAGCATTGCCTGATGTGAACCATGCCTGGAACAAAAGAGATCTCAGAAGAGTTAAGATTAAGAATTGTTGCCTTGCATAAAGCTGGAAAGGGTTACAAAAGTATCTCAAAGTCAGTCCACGGAAAGACAAATTGTCTATAAATGAAGAAATTTCAGCACTGTTGCTTCTCGCCCTAGGAGTGGCTGTCCTGCAAAGATGACTGCAAGAGCACAGCGCAGAATGCTTAATGAGGTTAAGAAGAATCCTAGTGTGTCAGCTAAAGACTTACAGAAATCTCTGGAATATGCTAATGTTGCTGTTGACGAGTCTACAATACATAAAACACTAACCCAGAATGGTGCTCATGGGAGGACACCATGGAAAAAGCCACTGCTGTCCAAAAAAAACATTGCTGCACCTCTGAAGTTCACACCTGGGTGTTCCACAGCACTACTGGCAAAATATTCTGTGGACAGATGAAACTCCAGTTGAGATGTTTAGAAGGAACAATGTAGGAAAAAAAAGGCACAGCACAGCACACCAACACCAAAACCTCATCCCAACTGTAAACTATGGTGGAGGGATCATTGTCACGCTTGTGTAAAGGATTGAGAGAGGCGCAGGAATACATCTGAGTTTAATACACCCAAAACAAACACATACAAAACACTGGGATGTACCCAAACAAAAGAGCGATGATAAACCTTGTAGAACGACACGAGACCCGTAATACACAAAACATGCAGCACAGGCTGACACACCGCATAGGTACTCACACCACCAACGGACATGGGAACAATAATCGAAAGCCCAATGGGGAAACAAAGGGCATATTTATACAAACACAATCAGTAAGGAATTGGAACCAAGTGTGTGTAATGACACCGTTTTTGCTGCCTCGGGGCCTGGGCAGCTTGCTATAATCGACAGAAAAATGTATTCCCAAGTTTATCAAGACATTTTGCAGGAGAATGTAAGGCCATCTGTCTGCCAATTGAAGCTCAACAGAAGTTAGGTGATGCAACAGGACAACAACCAAAAAGGCAGAAGTAATTCAACAACAGAATGGCTTCAACTGAAGAAAATACGCCTTCTGGAGTGGCCCAGTCAGTCCTGACCTCAACCCGATTGAGATGCTGTGGCAAGACCTCAAGAGAGCGGTTCACACCAGACATCCCAAGAATATTGTGGAACTGAAACAGTTTTGTAAGGAGAAATGGTCCAAAATTCCTCTTGACCGTTGTGCAGGTCTGATCCGCAACTACAAAAAATGTTTGGTGGAGGTTATTGCTTCCAAAGGAGGGTCAACCTGTTATTAAATCCAAGGGTTCACATACTTTTTCCAACCTGCACTGTGAATGTTTACAAGGTGTATTCAATACAGACATGAAACATTATAATTAGTTTAAGCAGACTGTGTTTGTCTATTGTTGTGACTTAGATGATCAGACAAAATGGTATGACCAATTTATGCAGAAATCCAAGTAATTCTAAAGGGTTCACATACTTTTTCTTCCCACTGTACATATAGTTGAAGTCAGAAGTTTACATACACTTAGGTTGGAGTCATTTAAACTCGTTTTCAACCACTCCACAAATTTCTTGTTAACAAACTGTAGTCTTGGCGCGTTGGTTAGGACATCGACTTTGTGCATGACACAAGTCATTTTTCCAATAATTGTTTACAGACAGATTATTTCACTTATAATTCACTGTATCACAATTCCAGTGGGTCAGAGGTTTACATACACTAAGTTGACTGTGCCTTTAAACAGCTTGGAAAAGTCCAGAAAATTATGTCATGGCTTTCGAAGTTTCTGATAGGTTAATTGACATCATTTGAGTCAATTGGAGGTGTACCTGTGGATGTATTTCAAGGCCTACCTTCAAACTCATTGCCTCTTTGCTTGCCATCCCAAAAAAAATCAGCCAAGACCTCAGAAAAAAATGTAGACCTCCACAAGTCTGGTTCATCCTTGGGAGCAATTTCCAAACACCTGAAGGTATGACGTTCATCTGTACAAACAATATTGAGTTTGAGTTTATTTTATTTTTATAGGGACAGTACACATTAATCAACGTTTCAGTAAAAGTGCTGGTTTTAGCCAGCCGGCTAATTTTCAACCGCAGTCCCTAGGCAGGTATAAACACCATGGGACCACGCAGCCATCATACCACTCAGGAAGTGACCCGTTCTGTCTCCTAGAGATGAACGTACTTTGGTGAGAAAAGTACAAATCAATCCCAGAACAACAGCAAAAAGCTAGACTACGGTTTGCAACTGCACATGGGGACAAAGATCGTACTTTTTGGAGAAATGTCCTCTGGTCTGATGAAACAAAAATATAACTGTTTGGCCATAATGACCATTGTTATGTTTGAGGGAAAAAGGGGCACGCTAAAAAGCCGAAGAACACCATCCCAACCGTGAAGCACGGGGGTGGCAGCATCATGTTGTGGGGGTGCTCTGCTGCAGGAAGGACTGGTGCATTTCACAAAATAGATGGCATCACAAGGAAGGACAATTATGTGAATATATTGAAGCAACATCTCAAGACATCAGTCAGGAAGTTAAAGCTTGGCTGGAAATGGGTCTTCCAAATGGACAATGGTCAGGCATACTTCCAAAGTTGTGGCAAAATGGCAAAGGGACAACAAAGTCAAGGTATTGGATTGGCCATCACAAAGCCCTGACCTCAATCCTATAGAAAATGTGTGGGCAGAACTGAAAAGTGTGTGCGAGCAAGGAGGCCTACAAACCTGACTCCGTTACAACAGCTCTGTCAGGAGGAATGGGACAAAATTCACCCAACTTATTGTGGGAAGCTTGTGGAAGGCTACCCAAAACATTTGACCCAAAATGTAAAGGCAATGCTATAAAATATTAATTGAGTCTATGTAAAACTCCTACCCACTGGGAATGAGAAATAAAAGCGGAAAGAAATTATTCTCTCTACTATTATTTTGACATTTCACATTCTTAAAATATAGTGGTGATCCTAACTGACCTAAGATAGGGAATTTTTACTAGGATTAAATGTCAGGAATTGTGAAAAATTTAGTTTAAATGTATTTGGCTAAGGTGTATGTAAACTTCAGAGTTCAACTGTAGGTCAGCGATCTCTAAGGTACAGGGTAGTGTAGAGGGTGATAGCCGGCTAGTGACAGTGTCTGAGGTTCAGGGCAGGGTACTGGGTGGAGGCCGGCTAGTGATGACTGTTTAACAGTCTGATGGCCTGCAGATACACTATAAGCTGTTTATCAGTTTCTGTCCCAGCTTTGATGCACCTGTACTGCCTCCTCCTTATAGATGTCGTGGAGGGCAGGCAGTGTGCCCCCGATGAGGCGTGACCGCACCACCCTCTGTAGAGCCCTGCAATTGCAGACGGTGCAATTGCCGCACCAGGTGATGATACAGCCTGACAGGATGCTCTCAATGGGGCATATGTAGATTTTTGTGAGGGTCTTAGGGGCAAAGCCACATTTTCAGCCTCCTGAGGTTGAAGAGGTGCTGGTATCAAGTTTGTCACCAACAGGCTCCTCAACAGCTTCTTTCCCCAAACCATAAGACTGCTAAATAGCTAAACAAATGGCTACACAGACTATCTGAGTTGACCCTTTTATTTTATTTTTGACCTGTCTCTATGCACACTCAAAGGGCCCTACACACTCACACACACTGGCACTCACTTCATATTTTGCTCACACACACACATAATATGCAAATACATTTATACTGACACCCACTCACATATAATCATCATATACGCTGCCGCTACTCTGTTTATCATATTTATCATAGATCCTTATGCCTTGTCACCTTATCTCTATACATATCTACCTCTATCACTTCAGTATCCCTGCACATTGTAACTATGGTACTGGAACTTGTTTTTGTTCTACTGTATGTTATTTTTAGTATTATGTTATTAATTACTGCATTGTTGGGTTTAGAGATGGCAAGAAAGGCATTTCACTGTACTTGTGCACGTGACATTAACTTGAAGGGACCATTTCAGGTCGTCAGTAATGTGCATGCTGCGGAACTTGAAGCTTTTGTGACCCTCCACTGCGGCCCCGTCAATGTGGATGGGGGCTTGCTCTCTCTGCTGTCTCCTGCAGTCTTATCAGCACCTTCGATTTGTTGACATTGAGGGAGAGGTTATTTTCCTGGCACCACTCCACCAAGGCACTCACCTCTGCCCTGTAGGCTGTCTTGTCGTTGTTGGTAATCAGGCCTACCGCTGTTGTGTCGTCAGCAAACTTCGTGATTGAGTTGGAGACGTGCGGGGCCACGCCGTCCTGGGTGAACATAGAGTACAGGAGGGGGCTGAGCACGCACCCCAGTGGGGCCCCCGTGTTGAAGATCAGTCAATGGTCTACGCTCCTATGGAGCCAAGGGCTTAAGCCAAGTAAGTCTGCTTATATCCCTATTTCTTCCCTCTGGTTAAAAATGTTAATGGTAAGTCAGTAAGCAGTGCACAAATACCTAAGTGACAATATTTACTCAAGGAGAGTCCCTCGCTTTCCTGAGTACAGGGTTTGATATTACATGAATGACATACAGTGGGTGAGGACTTCCGATGTGGAGCTACAGTCGATCTCATACAGTATGTAGCTGCTGCAGACGACACATCACATGGATACTGTATGTGGACTCTGGTAAAGGGAGCAGCTGGAACTAACATAACCCTGCTAAAAAAAGAGCCAGCTACCATTGAGGAGCCATGGCCTCATTTGGACAGATAATCTTGTGGGGGTGAGGACTCAATGTGTTTAAAAATATATATATATATGGTTGTTGTTGTTTGAGGCCCAGCAACAGCTGTGCTTTTTATCACCAACAAATGCATAGTGAGATTAATTCATCATTGGATATTGTGATGTTCAATTGACTTGGAAAGTTCTTGATAGTTTCAACTCCATCTCCTTTTGCAGCTTGATAGTCAGTATTTTCATAACTGCTGGACTAATCATTCTCATCTTGTCTGTGTCATTTTCAGGTACGTAGTGAGCATATATATTGACTTGTCACCATCATTGTCAATATTCATGTGATGTCTCTGTTAACATGTATTTGAGCATATGTGAGATTGCATGTGTACCTGTGTGCGTTTGCCAGTATGTGTGTGTGTGTAACTATAGTTCCTATGAACTGCACACATCTCTATGTATGGAAATTAAGCTTCATGTATGTTGTATTATGCTGTGTGCTGTCCTCTAGGTCAGGGCTTGGGGGGTTCCAAGGGCACTGTGGATAGCATTGACAAGTGGCCCATCGGGTACTTGGGAGAGGATGTCATCTTGAGCTGCAAGTTCAAGACTTCCACTAACAGCAGGGAATCGACCAGTCAGGTGTCAATCACCTGGACGAAGGAGGGGCTAAGTGAAGTGGTGTACAAGTATGATAAAGGAGCAGTCCAGCTGACGGAGCAAAACCCCCAGTTTAAAAATAGAACCCTGCTGTTCTCAGATGCCATAGGTGGAGGCAATGCCTCCCTGTTGCTGAGGGACGTAAAAGTGGGAGACAATGGGGTGTACTACTGCAGTGTGAGCACTCCTAGTTGCTCGGGAACTGCCAGTGTTAACCTCAGAGCTGCAGGTAAGGAGCCAACTTGTTAGACATTCTCAATATTTCACACTGAATATTGAACTGCACACAAAGTAGCCTACTCTGAAAATATGCTTCACTTCAGCTTTCTCAGCCCCCAAATTCAAGCGGGTAAACACTACCCTAACGGCAGAGGCAGAGAGATGGTTCCCCAAACCAAACATCACCTGGTTGGACGTCAATGACAACGTCCTGAACGAGAGTGAAACTAGCTTCTTCAACAACTCCACCGGGATAACTCGATTCATCAGCTCCCTTCAGCCAATCAAATTGTATGGCAGCTACACCTGCATCATCCAAAACCCTCTGGTGAAGGCTATCTCCCAGGCAACCATCAAAGGTCCAGTAAACACCTTTCAGAGAAAATACAAATTTATACTGCGAAAATACTTGGATGAGAACTGCATGTTAGACAACTCTCATCCAGTTTAAAAACACTTACACAAGTTAAGTCACTCACTCAGAGGACACCTACACACTCTTCAGTCTATTTCACCACAACAACCCAGCCAAACATGACAACTAAATAAAGATGCAATTAAAGTGGCGTTTAACCCTACCAATGACTGGGAGCTCTCTAGGACATAACTAACAGAAGTAATTGAGTATGCAAAACATTAAAAACACCTGCTCTTTCCATGACATAGACTGACCAGGTGAATTCAGGTGAAAGTTCTCATCCCATATTGATGTCACTTTAAAGAAGGATGTTTAAGCCTTTAAGACATGGCTCTGTATGGGTGCCATTCAGAGGGCGAATGGGCAGGACAAAACCTTTAAGTGCCTTTGAACGGTGTATGGTAGCAGGTGCCAGGCGCACCAGTTTGTGTCAGGAAACGCTGCTGCAGGGTATTTCACAGTCAACTGTTTCCCGTGTGTATCAAGAATTGTCCACCACCCAAAGGACATGCAGCCAATTTAACACAACTGTGGAAAGCATCAGGAGTCAACATGGGCCAGCAACCCTATGGAATGATTTCGACACCTTGTAGAGTCCATGTCCTTATGAATTTAGGCTGTTCTGGGGGGGTCCTAATGTTTGGTATACTCAGTGTATGTTTGGCAGTGTGCATACTGTACAGTCAGCATCTTTTTTTACATTACAGATACAGAGATATCAGCAAAGACTTTCTTCTCCTTCAATACTTCAGCTGCACCACCCATACTACTACCTCAATGGCACGTTCTCGCAGCTACGGCCAGTGTTTTTCTCTGGATCTACCAGCTAACCTGAAACACATTGACACCGACTGCTCTTCATTGCCTACAGTCAAGGTTACTAAAAGTACTGTGGTAAAGTGAACTAATCTGGTACTATCCACTAGCCTTGGGCTGCCTGGAGTCTGATGGAATTTATGTTGGATATAACAAGTGGAGATACAGTGTGTGTGCGTGCGTGCATGGCTATAGGTTATCTAATAAGTGGTGAAATTATAGTTACATACAGCAGCAATACTGTAATTACATAATAATAACAATTACTTTTTGTTTCTATGGGATTCACTGTGGCAATCAGTCTACTGGGCTATCAGTGTAACACGTGAATCTATAGGTCTATAGTTTCTTTTTTTACAATAAAATGTAAATGATTTTAAATGGTTTGAGTTTGGTGCTTGTTGAAGTTCATTCTGTGTTAGCTGCATGGGCCATGCATGGTCTTTCAAACCAGTAGATGGGGCCTGCGGGAAGGATATTCTGCCTCTGCTGAGTTGAGGGGCCTGGGACGTCGTTTAGTTCTCTGCTTCAGATCGCGAACAACTTCAAACCACGCCTGGGGGTGCAACGGCTGTTTTTCATTGGACTGGAGAAGAGGGTTTCATGTTTCAAGGAAGAGAGAACGTACCTAGTGTGGAGTATTACGGAAGAAAAGTTGAGGGTGTAGGAAACAGTGTAACAATAGTTATAGGCCTATACAGTCCTACACTGAATGTTATTTTGGTGTTAAGGTATTATGCTGGGGTTTTCTGTTGCCTACTAACGTTAACTGTAACCTAGGATACTGATATAGTTGCAAATTGGTAGCCTAGGTCGATTTCTGACACCGGTAGTTTTTATTCTTAAACAAAATCCGGTAACAAATTGTTTTTAAAGAAACGAGACAATACTATAAAACACAATGTCACACTGTGACCAAATTTTGGAAAAAGATGTGGATTCCTCGCCAACCGCGACCACAAACTCGAGCTCTAAAAACGGAGATAACGGGGACGCCGTTATCAATGCGAGGGCAGTGTGCCGCGTTTGTAAATGTTTATATCGCGAGCCTAAAATTATGCAGTGTTTACACACCTTCTGCGCAGACTGCGTTCGTCAACTCGAATCATTTTCGGTGTCTTCGGGAGTACACAATGGTAAAGCGGTCCCTCTGGAAGGCGAGCCGCCCTCTGCCGTCACCGTTCTCTGTCCGGAGTGTGACTCCGAGGTGGACATCCCGTTGTCCGGAGTGGACGGGCTGACCACTGACCACTTGGCCCTGGACGAAGTGTTTCTGGAGACGCTGATGAGCAAGAACTCTGTGGTATGCGACCTGTGCAGCGACGGGGACGCAGAGAAGCGTTGTGAGGTGTGCAGTGTCAACCTGTGTGAGTTTTGTATTCAAGCACACAGGTGAGTGCATAAAAAATATTTATAACTCTTGTTCAATGTTTCAACATTGTTGCAAGTTAACTAGTCTAGGATTATGTTTGGTTCCCGACTTCCATTTAAGCTTTGAGCTGGCCACTTGCCTTTTATTACATGATAACCGTAGGCAGGTAGGCTACATGCAATTACAGTGTAATCAAGTGGAACCTATGAGTTCACAATCTCCACCTTCTTTCCTCCCCAGGAGACAGAAGAGGACGTCGTCTCACACCGTCCAGTGTCTGGAGGACCTGAAGACCCAGGGTTGTCTCTCTCGGCCCGTCCTGTGCTCCCTCCACCCTGCCCAGGAGCTGCGTCTCTTCTGTGAGCCCTGTGACCTACCTGTCTGCCTGGAGTGTGCCGCCACCTTCCACCGCGACCACCGCTGCCTCCCCACACGTGATGTCATCGATCGCCATGGGGGCCGTATCCGGGATTTGGTTACCGGGCGCCTGCGGCCACGGCTGGACCAGCTGGAGGAGTCACTGCGGAAGGTGGACCTATCCCAGGAGACCTTGCAGACCAGGGTGGATGCGGCGGTGGACGAGGTGCGTTCCTTCGCACGAGGCTATGCTAGTGCTGTGGAGTCGCACTGCCTGTTGCTGCTACGGCGCTTAGAGGACCTGGGTCTGCAGCGCAGGAGTCATCTCCATCTGCAGAGGGCGCAGCTGCAGCAGGCCCTGTCGGACACCCGCGGGGGGGTGGAGTTTGCCGAGCGGCTGCTGACGTGCGGGTCGGACGCAGAAATCCTCAGTGCTAAGGACGTGACCCTCCGCAGGCTGGCTGCCCTGATGGAGACTGGTTACAACCCCCCCCCAGAAGCCGTCTGCCCCGATGAAGGGAGCAGTATTTGCTTCCTGCCACAGGAGAGTGCAGGCGAGGTGGCGGGGTACCCGATGGTGGGGGTGATCCACACCAAGACCCTGGAGCTCAGCAGGTGCACCATTGAAGGGGAAGGTGAGACCCCAACCAAGGTCCCATCCAGAAACAACCCTTAGCCCCTATGCCATATTTCCCCTAGCCCCTAATTCTGAGGCAGTTCTCCTGTCCCACTTTGAACAACCCTGAAGGCAACCTCTTTAACTATATTTAGGAGATGCTCTTTTACACACACACACACACACACACACACACACACACACACACACACACACACACACACACACAAACAGAGACCGTAGGCAATTATACAGTATGTAAAGGATAAGTAGTGGATGACATTCCTGGTCTTTATGGAAACATTTCAAGTGGCAGGTACTTGCTTTGTCAAAACACAGGTATTTGAGATATACCCCTCTCTTTTGTTGTTGTACACACACACACACGCCGCTCTGTAGCAGCATGCCCACTGTGATAGTACAAAGAGCTATTCCCTGCTGTGGCTAATGTTTGCCTGCTGAGCTGGATATGCATGGCTTCAGCAAATAGAGACACTCTCTGTGTCAAAGTCAACTGCCCCTAGTTGTATTCATTTAAATATATGGACAGATGTCAATCCATAAAGCAGGTGTGTGTGTTTTGTCTGTGCCTACTACAGGGCCTTGGAGAGTGTTTGTGATAAGAGTTGAAAAAGAGAACCTGCAGCCCATGTCACTGTTTCTTTACTTCTCCAGTTTCTGGGCTTAAGGATAAGGATGTTATAGAATTAGTGCCCATGTTTAGCATTTATAAACAAAGCTGTAGATTACACAAGGCTGTAGTATCTACACATCAGGAAATACAGGCTTAAGCCACTCTTATCAATAATACAGTATTTACAAATGTGTGCCCATGTTAAAACCACACAGGCTCTTCGATTAAAAGATTGAAGTCAGGGGTTTGGCCCACTTTAGTGTAGGACAAGCAGTAAATTGTGTGTTAAGAGCAACAGCTGCTGGTGCAGTGTGACAGGGTGCATGGCTGTCACCAGAACACACACACAAAGCCACACCACCAGTGTCTAGATCAGAGTGGCTTTATGTGCTTATGTATATACAGAGCCTTCTACTCAAGTGTTATCCAAAAAGGTGTTTCAGGGGGAAACAACCTTTGTCAGCGCTGAGAGGAAAGTAATACGAACGTGTGTGTGTGAGTGAAAGAGACTGACCTTTAACCTGTCCCTGCCCCCAGGTCTGCAGCGTGGCAGGGAAGGCCAGAGAGGGGAGTTCACCCTGGTGTGTAGAGACTTTGCTGGGGAGCAGATGGGTCGTGGAGGGGAAGCTGTCCTGGTCAGTATGGTCCACAAGGAGAAGAAAGACTGGTGAGGAACCAGATCATCTGCAGCACACACATCTACCAAGTTCTCTGTACTACTGGGTGTGCCGGGTTTCTGATCTGATTGAGCTAATCTTGATGAACATTTGTTATTTAGTCTGGATCATTATGAGATGATGCTGTTAAAAAGGAGTCATACATGCTTTGTAAGTGGTACCATGCGTTATAACTACATCATCAAATATATCTGCTGCGTGCCTCCCGGGTGGCGCAGTGGTCTAGTACACTGCATCGCAGTGCTAGCTGTGCCACCAGAGACTCTGGGTTCACACCCAGGCTCTGTCGCATCCAGCCGTGACCGGGAGGTTCATGGGGCGACGCACAATTGGCCTAGCGTTGTCCGGGTTAGGGAGGGTTTGGATGGTAGGGATATCCTTGTCTCATCGCGCACTAGCGACTCCTGTGGCGGGCCGAGCGCAGTGCACGCTAACCAGGTCGCTAGGTGCACGGTGTTTCCTCCAACACATTGGTGCGGCTGGCTTCCGGGTTGGATGCGCGCTGTGTTAAAGAGTGCAACTTGGTTGGGTTGTGTTTTGGTGGACGCGTGGCTTTCGACCTTCGTCTCTCCCGAGCCCGCACGGGAGTTGTAGCGATGAGACAAGATAGTAACTACTAACAATTGGATACCATGAAATTGGGGAGAAAAGGGGGTAAAATAAAAAATATATATACTGTATCTGCTGCTGTTAATTCGTCTTTCGGATGGGACGTTAAACGGGTGTCCTGACTCTGAGGTCATTAAAGATCCCATGGCACGTATCGTAAGAGTAAGGGTGTTAACCCCGGTGTCCTGGCTAAATTCCCAATCTGGCCCTCAAACCATCACGGTCACCTAATAATCCCCAGTTTACAATTGGCTCATTCATCCCCCTCCTCTCCCCTGTAACTATTCCCCAGGTCGTTGCTGCAAATGAGAACGCGTTTTCAGTCAACTTACCTGGTAAAATAACAGATAAATAAATAATTACTTGTGTCCTCTGTAGCAGAGTGGAGGCGGCGGTGGTGGATAACAATGATGGCTCCTATTCTGTCTCCTACACCCCCATGGAGCCAGGGCCCTACTCTGTGTGGGTGTGTGTCAAGGCCCTACACGTTAAGGTACTGTACAGTATTTGATAATGACGGTAATCGTGACAATCAGGATTTAGTAATAATACTATGCTTACTTAATGACCCTGGCAATCGCTTCACCCTCCAGGGTTCCCCCTTTGTCCTGAATGTGAGGAGACAGGTCCGGTGGCACCGTGGAACGTTCCACTGCTGTTCCTTCTGCTCCAGTGGGGGTTCTAAAGAGGCCCGTTGTGGCTGCATGGGAACCATGCCAGGTAGGTACAGCAGACTACAGGGTACCTGGCTACGTATGTTTAAAATGGGACATATAGGTACGCTGAATAGGAAATATACACTTATCTGCAGAACTCAATGGCAAGGCCACATCTAGTACTGGTGCAGGGATAATGCTAGGTATGTCCTCTAGGGACAGTATGCCAAGTATGTGCAGCAGAGTAAAGGCTACTAAAGGACCGGTACGCTAAGTATGTGCAGAATGGGAAATGTCACATCAGGTAACAGTAACTCGTTAGGGCTCTGTGTCTGTCATTATGTCCCCCATGACATTATGCACCAGCCAGATTTACTAAGTGTTTGCAAATGTGCACCTGCTATTTTCCAAAATGAATAAACACAGATGGTCACGGTAGCTTTGCTTTTCTTCCCTTACTCTGAAAATATCAGGTACAAAGTATGAATAGTACTCTCGCTTTTTGTGTGTGTGTGCAGGAGGGTTCCAGGGCTGTGGTCACGGCCATAAGGGTCACCCCGGTAAGCCCCACTGGTCGTGCTGTGGAAGTACGGTGGAGGCCTCAGAGTGCCTGCCACAGAGTGTCATAACGGCAGTGGGTGGAACAATAACAGCAGTGGGGGGGACAGGCTTGCCTCGGGGCCACCTCAGGACAGTGGAGCTCTGAGGGACAGGGCCAGGACACCCCTACCCCCACCAGATATCATGGGTCTACAAATCAACCCTTTCAGAATTTCTATTTATTTCTATTTTCAAGATGTAGATTTTATACACACTACACAAAACAATATTTGTTGTGATCCGCTACTGTAGCCAACTATTCTGTCGTTTCTATTGTTTTGCATGTGCATGTTACATTACAAGACTGATTTAGTGCCTTTCATGTATTTGAAAGACCATTATTTTTATTCTGAAATAAATAACACTGGAATAACTTAATGTGTCGTACAATATTAACAGTTATGAGGTTTCTATCCTGAATACAAAGCATAACATACAGTTGAAGTTGGAAGTTTACATACACCTTAGCCAAATACATTTCAACTTAGTTTTTCACCATTTCTGACATTTAATCCTAGTAAAAATGCCCTGTCTTAGGTCAGTTAGGATCACCACTTTATTTTAAGAATGTGAAATGTCAGAATAATAGTAGAGAGAATAATTTATTTCAGCTTTTATTTCTTTCATCACATTCAGTCAGAAGTTTACATACACTCAAATAGTATTTGGTAGCACTGCCTTTAAATTGTTGAACTTGGGTCAAATGTTTCGGGTAGCCTTCCACAAGCTTCCCACAATAAGTTGGGTGAATTTTGACCCATTTCTCCTGACAGAGCTGGTGTAACTGAGTCAGGTTTGTAGGCCTCCTTACTCGCACACATTTTTTTCAGTTCTGCCCACACATTTTCTATAGGATTGAGGTCAGGGCTTTGTGATGGCCACTCAAACTCTTGTTCTTAAGCCATTTTGCCACAACTTTGGAAGCATGCTTGGGGTCATTGTCCATTTGGAAGAGCCATTTGCGACCAAGCTTTAACTTCCTGACTGATGTCTTGATGTTGCTTCAATACATCAACCTAATTTTGCTTCCTCATGAAGCCATCTATTTTGTGAAGTACACCAGTCCCTCCTGCTGCACCCCCTCTTCGGCTTGCAAGCCCCCCCCCTTTTCCTCCAAACATAACGATAGTCATTATGGCCAAACAGTTATATTTTTGTTTCATCAGACCAGAGGACATTTCTCCAAAAAAGTACGATCTTTGTCCCCATGTGCAGATGCAAAACCGTAGGCTGGCTTTTTTATGGCGGTTTTGGAGCAGTGGCTTTTTCCTTGCTGAGCGGCCTTTCAGGTTATGTCAATATAGGACTTTTTTTACATTGGATATTGATACTTTTGTACCTGTTTCCTCTAGCATCTTCACAAGGCCCTTTGCTGTTGTTCTGGGATTGATTTGCACTTTTCGCACCAAAGTACGTTCATCTCTAGGAGACAGAACGCGTCTCCTTCCGGAGCGATATGACTGCTGCGTGGTCCCATGGTGTTTATACTTTCATACTATTGTTTGTACAGATGAACATGGTACCTTCAGGCGTTTGGAAATTGCTCCCAAGGATGAACTGGACTTGTGTAGGTCTACAATTCTTTTTCTGAGGTCTTGGCTGATTTCTTTAGATTTTTCTGTGATGTCAAGCAAAGAGGCACTGAGTTTGAATGTAGACCTTGAAATACATCCACAGGTACACCTCAAATGGACTCAAATGATGTCAATTAGCCTATCAGAAGCTTCTAAAGTCATGACATCATTTTCTGGAATTTTCCAAGCTGTTTAAAGGCACAGTCAACTTAGTGTATGTAAACTTTTGACCCAATGGAATTGTGATACAGTGAATTAATTCTAAGTTAAATGATCTGTCTGTAAACAATTGTTCAAAGAATGTCATGCACAAAGTAGATGTCCTAACCGACTTGCCAAAACAATAGTTTGTTGACAAGAAATTTGTGGAGTGGATGAAAAACAAGTTTTAATGACTCCAACCTAAGTGTATGTAAACTTCCGACTTCAACTGTATGTACTTCCTAATACATTTAGTCGTTTAGAATACACCACGGGGTGATATTTAGTTGTCACTGCGGTTCCTCTCTCCGCCACTGTATGGCAGTAGTGAGCTATTCACTCCTACTTCAGCCCATCATACCATCTCAGTATTGGAAATATTCCATTAAATACGAGCTACTTGGAGAATCCTTATTAGTGGGTACAGTGCCTAATCAAGTGCAATGCCTATTTAATTACGCTATATTGGAATTGAGTAATAGTGCACTGACTGTTCTCACCAAATGTAATGTTTAGCTGGTTGTACAGTTGTTGCTGCCTATGGGGAAGCTGTACCACTCACTGCATGTTGGTTGAAACGCTGTTTGACTACTGGTGTTACACTTAACAAAATGCATTCTCACCCTCCCTGAGGGAGCTGAACCTCCTCTGTATAGTTGTTTAGTGGGGGCAGGGAGGGGTTGAAGATCATTGGAGATGATGATGATTGCGAAGGTTTGGATCAAAAACAGACCTCTGCTACCTGATCTCTCTGAACAACTGCCCCCAAAGTGTTGACACCACATTACAGTGGACCAGTGGTGTCAAGTACTGAAGTAAAAATACTTTAATGTACTACTTAAAGTCGTTTTTTGGGGTATCTGTACTTAACTTTACTAACTATATTTTTGGCAACTTTTACTCCACTTACATTCCTAAAGAAAATCATGTCATTTTTACTCCATACATTTTCCTTGACAACCAAAAGTCATCGTTACATTTTCAATGCTTAGCAAGACAGGAAATGGTGTTGGAGTGTGCCCCTGGTTATCCCTAAATAATAAAAAAAAACAAGAAAATTGTGCCGTCTGGTTTGCCCAATATAAGGAATTTGAAATTATTTATACTTTTACTTTTGATACTTAAGTGTATATATTAGCAATTACATTGACTTTTGATACTTAAGTATTTTAAAAACCAAGTAGTGGACTGTTACTTGAGTCATTTTCTATTAAGGTATCTTTACTTTTACTCAAGTATGACAATTGGGTACTTTTTCCACCACTGCAGTGGACTATTAAACCATAGTTTTAGGACTGCAAAGTGGACCCAGGAGAGAAGAGGTTTATGTCATCCCACATTAAACTCTTTAACCCCATGATTGAGAACTGAAGTAACGTGTCTTGTAAGCTTAAGAACCTCTTGTAATACAATATAACAGAAAAATGTGATGGAAAATAACTCTTATTTTTCCTCTCCCCTCTATCCCTCTCCCCACCCTCTCTGTCTTTCTCCCTGTATTTGTATTCCTTCTCTCACAAGGAATCTCTGTTTCAGTCACTGACTCCCTCACTCCCTTTCTCTTGGCGTGCTGGGCTGACCATCATACTCCTGTCTTTCTCATCACTCCTGTGTGTGTGCGTTTCTGAAGTGATGACTTCATCTTTATCCCTCTCCTGGCAAGAGCTCGCCAAGTCACATCACCACGACAACTGTGTTATGACACTGTCTGACATCCCACTCTGATAGGCTATTCATCTCAGGGCTCCAAGTGATGAGCCGCAATGTTCTTCATCATTGCAGAGGTTGAAATAGAGGTAATTTAAAAGAACATGAACCCAGAGCAGTTTGTAATTATAAATTTACAGTGATGGAATGCCAATGCCTTGTAGAGTCTGACCATGCTGAACTTTGAATAATTTAGTTTAATTCGTTTATATTAGTACAACCTAAATTATTCATGTGCATCGCATGATCCACTTTCTAGACCAAAAATGCGTAATATATTAGTCAATTCCCTTTGGACTAGATAGATACAGCACGCAGTCCAGATAGGAGGAATCCACTGCATTGTAGCTACTGCTCAATGGTGCAGAATCAGAGGTGATTATCTGTGCGTTTGTGACACATAAAGACTCCGACTATGGGTCACTCTGAACACAGTCTAACCTGATTTCACACAGGGGCCAGAGCCAGAGCCATCACACTAATGTAGTTACATAGCTCTAAATGGACCCTACATCACACAGGAGAGTGGAGTGCCCAACGGTTATCTCCAGGCAATAATGTGAACTTGGCCATACAGGACGTAACGTAATCAGAAATCTTGGGCTTAAAAGAGGTGTGTATACAGAGTTCCTGAATACTACACAGTTTAATTACCCCCACAAACACTGTTCTGACTGAGTCTCCCTCAGCGTATTTTCTGCTGCAGCGTGGGAGCTCATCCTCTTACCCTTGTCCCGGCCCAGATCCCCAGGGTGGTATGATGGTACTCTACGCTGTTGACTGGGTTTAAACTGTCGTAATTCACCCTCCCGTTCACAAGGCGCTCCAAAGACAGATACTGTTTCATTATGTTTACCTGCTGGATGTTGGTGTTTCATTTGCTGCACCAAGGCCTTATCTTTCTAAATCTTTATCTCCCTTACCACCAACCATCTCTTTGTCTCATTTGTTCTCTCTTTGTTTCTTTTTCCCTCCACTCTTTTTTCCTCTCGAAGTGTTTGTAATGAGCACTTTGTCTTTGCTGCATTGTTTTATTGGGCTTGAAGTTCACCATGAATCCTCTCCAGGCCATTGATCCATAGCCCTCTGACATTGATAACCAGAGATGCAGTGAAGCAAATGGTCCCCCTCCCTCCGGAACTTGGCTCAGCTTTAAAAAAGCGTCAGTCCTTTTGTGTTTTAGGCAGAGAGCCACCCGCACAGTGTTTAAAATGTACAGTTTTTTGAGCGAGCGTTCGTGACTCACCTGATCCGTCTCCAAAAAGGACTCTACATTGATTATGGCACACTCTGTGGAAAAAGTACCCAATTGTCATATGGCACCACACCACTAATTCACTCAGTGAGGGGTGTCACATAAATCAGCCCAGTGGCCCTGTGGTGTGGACTGCAGAGTTGGGCCCGAGCTAATGGCGGCTCAAGGACCCACTGACGGACTCGGGCTCCCCTGACTCAGCAGGACGTGACCGCATTTCAAGATGGATTGACTTCATGTGTCAAGAAATGCTTACTCCGGCCCCCTCATTGACATACTGTAAAATAGGCAGACATAACAACACTAATGACAACACAACCATTATAACAACTTATACTGTCACTAGGCACAGTGTGAATAGATAGTTTCAGACTTGGGAGAAACATTGAGCAGAAAACACATTTTGACTGGTAGTCGGGACAAAAGTTGCACTCTGTAAACGGACAAATGATTAGGCTAATTGTTTCCACACAAAATATATTTCTACAAAATTTAAATGTCAAAAAAACATCCACTTTCCCATAATTTTTCCTAGGCCTAAATGCTCCCGTACCTTAATTTAAGACCTTGCAAAATAGTCTCGGAAATCACAGACCTAGGCCAACATTGTGTTCCCCTGCTCAGAATTTGCATGCATCAACCAATGGTTGCATGCCACATCATCGACTGGGCCATCAGGTACAAAATTACTATACCATATGATGTGGTTAGCTGATACGTAAAATACCTATCCAGGCGTTGTAAGATCTGGCATACGTCAGCAAAGATTGAGCAGGGAAACATGACCATTGTTAACATTGTAATAGGCAACCCTTCAACCTAGTGTAGTGAGACTACTAAAGAAATAATTGCTGGATCCATACATTGAGTGTAGAATACATTAAGAAGACCCGCTCTCTCCATGACCAGGTGAAAGCTTGAATCATTTATTGATGTCACTTGTTAAATCCACTTCAATCAGTGTAGATGAAGGGGAGGAGACAGGTTAAAGAAGGATTGTTAAGCCTTGAGACAAAAAAGCCTTGGTTTCATGCATGTTAACATCAGAAGCCTCCCCTAAGTTTGTTTTACTCACTGCTTGAGCACACTCCGCCAACCCTGATGTCCTTGCCGTGTCTGAATCCTGGTTTAGGAAGGCCACCAAAAATACTGAGATTTCCATCCCCAACTACAACATTTTCCATCAAGATAGAACTGCCAAAGGGGGAGGAGTTGCAATCTACTGCAGAGATAGCCTGCAATGTTCTGTCATACTTTCCAGATCTATGCCCAAACAGTTCGAGCTTCTAATTTTAAAAATTAATCTCTCTAGAAATAAGTCTCTCACTGTTGCCGCCTGTTATAGACCCCCTCAGCTCCCAGCTGTGCCCTGGACACCATATGTGAATTGATTGCCCCCCACCTATCTTCAGAGTTTGTTCTGTAAGGTGACCTAAACTGGTATATGCTTAACACCCCGGCAGTCCTATAATCTAAGCTAGATGCCCTCAATCTCACACAAATTATCAAGGAATCCACCCGGTACAACCCTAAATCCGTAAACATGGGCACCTTCATCGATATTATCCTGACCAACTTGCCCTCCAAATACACCTCTACTGTTTTCTTCAGGATCTCAGTGATCACTGCCTCATTGACCTGCATCCGATATGGTTCCACGGTCAAACGACCAGCCCTCATCACTGTCAAACGCTCCCTAAAACAATTCTGCGAGCAGGCCTTTCTAATCGACCTGGCTCGGGTATCCTGGAAGGATATTGACCTCCCGTCAGTCGAGGATGCCTGGTAGTTCTTTAAAAGTAATTTCCTCACCATCTTAAATAAGCATGCCCTTTTCAAAAAATGTAGAACTAAGAACAGATATAGCCCTTGGTTCACTCCAGACCTGACTGCCCTCAACCAGCACAAAAACATCCTGTGGCGGACTGCACTAGCATCGAATAGTCCCCGCGATATGCAACTTTTCAGGGAAGTCAGAAACAAATACTCGCAGTCAGTCAGGAAAGCAAAGAATAGCTTTTTCAAACAGAAATTTGCATCCTGTAGCTCTAACTCCAAAATGTTTTGGGACATTGTAAAGTCCATGGAGAATAAGAGCACCTCCTCCCAGCTGCCCACTGAACTGAGGCTAGGTAACACTGTCACCACTGATAAATCCTCGATAATCAAGAATTTCAATAAGCATTTCTCCACGGCTGGCCATGCTTTTCTCCTGGCTACCCCAACCGCGGCCAACAGCTCCGCACCCCCCGCAGCAACTTGCCCAAGCCTTCCCAGTTTCTCCTTCACCCAAATCCAGATAGCAGATGTTCTGAAAGAACTGCAAACCTGGACCCGTACAAATCAGCTGGGCTAGACAATCTGGACCCTCTTTCTAAAATTATCTGCCGCCATTGTTGCAACTCCTATTACCAGTCTGTTCAACCTCTCTTCCGTATCATTCGAGATCCCTAAAGATTGGAAAGCTTCTGCAGTCATCCCCCTCTTCAAAGGGGGTGACACTCTAGACTCAAACTGTTATAGACCTATATCCATCTTGCCCTGCCTTTCTAAAGTCTTCGAAAGCCAAGTTAATAAACACATCACTGACCGTTTCGAATCCCACCGTACCTTCTCCGCTGTGCAATCTGGTTTCCGAGCTGGTCACGGGTGCACCTCAGCCACACACACAAGGTACTAAACGATATCATAACTGCCATTGATAAAATACAGTACTGTGCAGCCATCTTCATCGACCTGGCCAAGGCTTTCGACTCTGTCAATCACCGTATTCCTATCGGCAGACTCAACAGCCTTGGTTTCTCAAATGACTGCCTCGCATGGTTCACCAACTACTTCTCAGATAGAGTTCAGTGTGAAATCGGAGGTCCTGTTGTCCGGACCTCTGGCAGTCTCTATGGGGGGTACCACAGGATTCAATTCTCGGGCCGACTCTTTTCTCTGCATAGATATCAACGATGTCGCTCTTGCTGCGCGAGATTCCCTGATCCACCTCTACGCAGACGACACCATTCTGTATACTTCTGGCCGTTCTTTGGACACTGTGTAAACAAACCTCCAAACAAGCTTCAATGCCATACAACACTCATTCGGTGGCCTCCAACTGCTCTTAAACGCTAATAAAACTAAATGCATGCTTTTCAACCATTCGCTGCCCGCACCCGACCGCCAGACTAGCATCACTACTCTGGATGGTTCTGATGTAGAAAATGTGGACAACTATAAATACCTACAGTGGGGAGAACAAGTATTTGGTACACTGCCGATTTTGCAGGTTTTCCTACTTACAAAGCATGTAGAGGTCTTTAATTTTTTATCATAGGTGCACTTCAACTATGAGAGACGGAATCTAAAACAATAATCCAGAAAATCACACTGTATGATTTTTAAGTAATTCATTAATTTGCATTTTATTGCATGACATAAGTTTGATCACCTACCAACCAGTAAGAATTCCGGCTCTCACAGACCTGTTAGTTTTTCTTTAAGAAGCCCTCCTGTTCTCCACTCATTACCTGTATTAACTGCACCTGTTTGAACTTGTTACCTGTGTAAAAGACACCTGTCCACACACTCAATAAAAAAGACTCCAACATCTCCACAATGGCCAAGAGCAGAGAGCTGTGTAAGGACATCAGGGATAAAATTGTAGACCTGCACAAGGCTGGGATGGGCTACAGGACAATAGGCAAGCAGCTTGGTGAGAAGGCAACAACTGTTGGCGCAATTATTAGAAAATGGAAGAAGTTCAAGATGACGGTCAATCACCCTCGGTCTGGGGCTCCATGCAAGATCTCACCTTGTAGGGCATCAATGATCATGAGGAAGGTGAGGGATCAGCCCAGAACTACACGGCAGGACCTGGTCAATGACCTGAAGAGAGCTGGGACCACAGTCTCAAAGAACGAAAAACGATTAGTAACATTAGTAACACACTACGCCATCATGGATTAAAATCCTGTACCTATCATAGGTACAGTTGAAGTATACCTATGATAAAAATTACAGACCTCTACATGCTTTGTATGTAGGAAAACCTGCAAAATCGGCAGTGTAACAAATACTTGTTCTCCCCACTGTAGGTGTCTGGCTAGACTGTAAACTCTCCTTCCAGACTCATATTAAACATCTCCAATCCAAAATTAAATCTAGAATCAGCTTCCTATTTCGCAACAAAGCCCCCTTCACTCACGTCGCCAAACATACCCTCGTAAAACTGACTATCCTTCCGATCCTCGACTTCGGCGACGTCATTTACAAAATAGCCTCCAACACTACTCAGCATGCAGTCTATCACAGTGCCGTCCGTTTTTTCACCAAAGCCCCATATACCACCCACCACTGCGACCTGTATGCTCTGGTCGGCTGGCCCTCGCTACATATTCATTGCCAGACCCACTGGCTCCAGGTCATCTATAGGTCTATGCTAGGTAAAGCTCCGCCTTATCTCAGCTCACTGGTCACGATAACAACACCCACCCGTAGCACACGCTCCAGCAGGTGTATCTCACTGGTCATCCCCAAAGCCAACACCTACTTTGGCCGCCTTTCCCTCCAGTTCTCTGCTGCCAATGACTGTAACGAATTGCAAACATCGCTTAAGCTGGAGACTTATATTTCCCTCGCTAACTTTTAACATCAGCTATCTGAGCAGCTAACCGATCGCTGCAGCTGTACATAGCCCATCTGTAAATAGCCCATCCAATCTGCCTACCTCATCTCCATATTGTTTTTATGTACTTTTCTGCTCTTTTCCACACCAGTATTTCTACTTGCACATGATCATCTGGACATCTATCACTCCAGTGTTAATTTGCTAAATTGTAATTACTTAGCTACTATGGCCTATTTATTGCCTTACCTCCTCACACCATTTGCACACCCTGTATATAGACTTAATTTTTTTTTCTATTGTGTTATTGACTGTACGCTTGTTAATTCCATGTGTAACTCTGTGTCGCACTGCTTTGCTTTATCTTGGCCAGGTCGCAGTTGTAAATGAGAACTTGTTCTCAACTTGCCTACCTGGTGAAATAAAGGTGAAATAAAAATATTATAAAAACATGGATTGTGTGTTTGTGCCATTTAGGGGGTGAATGGTCAAGACAAAATATGTAAGTTCCAGGTTTGTGTCAAGAAGTGCAACGCTGCTGTTTTTTTCACGCTCAACAGTTTCCGTGTGTCTCAATAATGATCCACCATCCAAAGGACATCCAGCCAATTTGACACAACTTTGTGAAGCATTGAAGTCAACCTTGGCCAGCATCCCTGTGAAATGCTTTCTTTTGACCAATCACATCTGATCTGATTATCAAAACACCTATTAGTGAAAAAATATCAGAATTGGGCTGCCTGTCTAAACGCAGCCAGAACACTGCTAATTTACACAGATAAACACGTTGCAAATAGCCTTTCGAAATTGATAGACGCTCCCTAAATTTACCAGGCTGGAGAATGAGGGGAGGAGTTTTCGGTCTTTGCAGCAGTATCAACATGCCTGAACATAGACAGGGCTAGTTATCCACAACGAAAGAAGCAAAGTGGAAAGCAAAACTCTTAAAGGCAATCATAACTAGCTAGCTGAAGACATGAGCGCATTTCTGAAAGCGGCTATTTGGAAACTGTGGACTAGGATGCCTTTCTGTCACCGATTTCCTCAAAGGCATTATTGAGGTGATGCAGCAGCAGCAGCGAAACAATCGTAACGGACCGCCTCCGGTAGCTAGCTAGCTAGGTAGATGCCTTTACAGAAAAAGGCGCAGTCTTTTGGCCAAGTCGTTTTACAAACCTCAACATATCCGAAAAAAGTTGCTAATATTACAATACAATATTGCGGGTGCACATGTATTTGTTTAATCAGCTAATGGTAGATAGTCAGTTTCTCCTTTAGCAATTTAGCTAGCTAGCCATCTAGCTGTGCTAGCCAAGCCTGTCAATTCAGCGGATGAACTTGGTATTCTGTGTAGACGCCGACATCAGACGTAGGGCCGTGTGAGGAAGCTGAGAAAATATATTGGGAGTATTCAACTAGCTAGCAGTACGTGTTGAATTTAACGGCAGCATAACATTTTACCTGCGCATTTGTTTATGAAATGGTAATGGGGGAATTTTTCGGTAATTTAGCTATTTAAGGCTTCATTCTTGTCGATTATGCGACAATCACTCGATGTTAATTTTTCACTGTTTGAAAGCTATGTATCCTGCTCAATTAGTTTACAACATTTAGTTAGTTAGGTATTAAACAATTGCTTAACTGTATTAATAGTTTTGTGTCGTTGGGTTTGATTCGTTTTTTTGTTATCCAGTTCAGAACGTTAGCGTTCGGATCTCAACCAAACAACATGGATCAGAATGACAAAAGGATTTGCACGGTAAGATTGGTTTCTCCAAGCTGATTAACTAAATATTCTTAAGTGTTACTTGGAAGTATATTACAGTAACATTATTTAAAAAAAATGTGTCGTCTCGCACTACATTTGTTATATGATAACTGACTAAACTCCACTGTGAAGAAGTGGAGTTTAGTACACTAGGTATCACTGAAGGGTGGTGGTGATGTGCATTGTTGGCGTAGTGTGTGATGGTATCACGCGCTCACGCAGGTGTTTCTGCTATCTACGTAGCGCTATTTTATGTAACATCTGCTAGCCTGCATACCTAGAAATATCTTTCCCTTTTCAAACCGGTTTGACACATTTATTTGCCGACACTCCTTGGAAAGTGCTTTCAATGCACTGTGCGTTCTGTATGACATGTCCTTATGGACAAACTAAGATTGTGTGCTTCATAAATATAGTACATTTCACCCTAGTCAGAAGCATGTGCTTATGTTTTCGTAAATGTAATGACTTTTAAACGCCTCCAGTGTATTTTGAATGTGACCTTTTTATGCTATTTGTCTGACTGTAAGACAGGCAGTTTTCAGGCTAATCAACCATACGATAATATCGGAGTAATGTAGCTACCTGCTATTTCCTCATTACTCTCTCCTTCAATTTCAGAATAAAACCCATACATTTACTGGTGACCAGTCACTTCACTGAGAGACCACGACACTTGATTTCTGGACACGTACTTGCCGCCACAATGAGATAATACAGCAGCAGATAATACAGCTGTGACATTTGTCCACCCTGAGTTAATTTCCACAATCCAACATGACCACACCAGCTCTACTGCCACTGTCGGGCCGCAGGATACCCACCCTGTCACCCGGCGCTGCCTCTTTCCCACACCACAGGGCCACCCTGAGGCTCTCGGAGAAGTTTATCCTGCTCCTCATCCTCAGTGCCTTCATCACTTTATGCTTTGGAGCTTTCTTCTTCCTCCCGGACAACTCAAAACACAAGCGCTTCGACCTGGGCTTGGAGGACGTGCTGATTCCGCACATTGAGGCGCCCAAGGGAGCTAAGCATCCTGGTGGACAGGTGGTCATACATGGACAGGGGGACCATGATGAACACAGACACAGGTAAGAGATGCTGAGGGCTGCTCACCTGTTGCTCCCTAAACTTTACACATGTCAGTGTGAATTAAAATGCATTACAAAAGTGCAATCTCTAAAGCAACTCCAACTAGGCTACATTTATTAGACACTGGTTTTATTTAAACACATTTTTTAAATGTAACCTTTATTTAACGAGGCACATCAGTTAAGAACAAATTCTTATTTGCAATGATGGCCAAACCCGGACGATGCTGGGCCAATTGTGCGCCGCCCTATGACGGCTTTGAAGAAAGAGGAGCAGAGAAATCATCTATGTAGAACTCAACCACTTATTGGGACATCAGTAGCATTTACATAAAATAACACTGTCTGTCTGGTCCGTATCTCCAGCAAATTGTTTGTCCACAGATCTTATTCAAGAACTACCAGAGTACAGTCACATGACTCTAAAAAGCCAGGTGGGAAAGGAAAGGGAGATACCTAGTGAGTTGAACAACTGAATGTATTCAACTGAAATGTGTCTTCTGCATTTCATACCTAGAGGTGAGGGATGGCCACTGAAACCAACACAATAAGAACTCCTGTAGCCTTTATGCATCTGGGTTACTCTCAACCTTGTTCGCACAGGCAGTTTAAAGCGACTGCAATCATATTTTTTTGCGTATTCAAATATGTTATTTTTCATGCCGTCTGAACAGTCAAAAAGCACATGGAATCAGAAGTTTCAATGCACATTTCAAACCATCTATGAAGGTGGTTTGAAATCCGATACAAATCTGATTACTGTCCATGCAACTTGTCTGAAAGGTCAAATTAGATTTATTTGACCAAGTAGTTTTTAGATTATTTGGCATATCTCATTGCTTGCTAGCTACTCTGAATTTGACAAGAACATGTGGTAGCTGCCTAAATGACTACTGTCCCGTAGCACTCACGTTGGTAGCCATGAAGTGCTTTGAAAGGCTGGTCATGGATCACAACAGCATCCTCCCAGATACCCTAGACCCTCTCCAATTCGCATACCGCCCCAACAGATCCACAGATGACGCAATCTCAGTGGCACTCTACTGTACACTACCCATTCCCACCTGGACAAAAGGAACACCTATGTGAGAATGCTGTTCATTGACTGCAACTCAGAGTTCAACACCATAGTGCCCACAAAGCTCATCGCTAAGGACCCTGTGATTAAACACCTCCCTCTGCAACTGGATCCTGGGCTTCCTGACGGGCCACCCCCAGGTGGTAAGGGTAGGCAACAACGCGTCTGCTACGCTGATCCTCAACACTGGGGCCCCTCAGGGCTGTGCTTAGTCCCCTCCTGTACTCCCTGTTCACCCACGACTGCGTGGCCAAACATGACTCCAACACCATTAAGTTTCCTGACGACACAACAGTGGCAGGCCTGATCACCGACAACGATGAGACAGCCTATAGGGAGGAGGTCAGAGACCTGGCCGTGTGGTGCCATGACAGCAACCTCTCCCTCAATGTGAGCAAGACAAAGGATCTGATCGTGGACTACAGGAAAAGGCGGGCCGAACAGGCCTCCATTAACATTGACGGGGCTGTAGTGGAGCGGGTCGAGAGTTTGAAGTTCCTTGGTGTCCACATCACCAACGAAGTATCATGGTCCAAGACAGTCGTGAAGAATGCATGAGAGCACCTTTCTCCCCCAGGAGACCAAAAAGATTTGGCATGGGTCCCCAGATCCTCAAAAGGTTCTAGAGCTGCACCATCGGGAGCATCACAGCCTGGTATGGCAACTGCTCGGCATCTGACCGTAAGGCACTACAGAGGGTAGTTCGTTTGGCCCAGTACATCACTGGGGCCAAGCTTCCTGCCATCCAGGACCTATATAATAGGCAGTGTCAGAGGAAAGCCCATAAAATTGTCAGACTCCAGTCACCCAAGTTATAGACTTTTCCCTTCTACTGCACGGAAAGCGGTACCAGAATGCCAAGTCTAGAACCAAAAGGCTCCTTTACAGCTTCTACCCCCAAGCCATAAGACTGCTGAACAATTAACCAACGGCCACTGGATTATTTACATTGTCACCCATTTGTTTTTTCCACTGCTGCTACTCTCTGTTTATTATCTATGCATAGTCCCTTCACCCCTACCTACATGTACACATTACCTCGACTAACCTGTACCCTTGCACATTTACTCGTTATTATTTTTTTCTCTGTACCTTTATTTTTTTCTGTTACTTTTTATTATTTTTTACTTAGTTTATTTGGTAAATATTTTGTTAATCAACAGTGCAGTTCAATAATAGTTAAAGGCTTGTAAGTAAGCATTTCACTGTAAGGTCTGCACATGTATTTGGCGCATGTGGCAAATAAAGTTTGATTTGAAGCTTGTTAATTGTTTACAAAAAGATGAGTGAATGTGCTGGAATGCTAAATGGCTATCTAACTAGTTGACTGCTGTAGCTAGACATAAAGGACTTGTTTTAAAAGTTTTATCATCCTATTGAGGCTTTAAGAGTTCTTACACTATGATTTTGAACATTCAAAGCAACTGGGACATGTCCATGTCATGCACCGTCACTTTGGTGGTGCACTCAGAAGTTATGTCGCAAACTAATCAGCCTACACTGCTTAAACATCCGTCTTTACTATGACAACTAGCATTGCCATGTCATGAAATTACTGCTGTCTGAACACAATACATCTGATGTGGTCACTTGTAACTTGCTGTTTGGACAGCCAGTATTCCAAAACGGATTTGAAAAAGAACTTCTTTGGGCATTAAGGCCTGCAAGGCTTTCACACAAGATTCTCACACCTAGCTTTTGGTTAATTACTTTGTGTACAGGTTGTGTAAGACTGAACTTGAGGTGCTTCTGATGTGTTCCTGATTGGGAGACAAACCTGGCAAATTGGAGAACATTGCAAAAAGAGGTTGTAATCACCATTTGACTGACATTTGTCTCTACTGACTGTGTTCAACTCATTGAACTGGTGAATGAACACACACACTTTCTGCGGTGACAACTGCTGGAGTTGACAAGTGCTTCACAAAGAATGAAAGTAGGGCACTACTAGCACTATAGTATTTTAGTAACTAGCGTGCCCCTTGTTTTCCCCCTTAATTTTTAACCTACTGTAATGTTTAGATTTACCTGTAAATTATTTATCACACAAATCAGGGCCCCTGTTTACTGTAGGCTGCTGTTTGCTTGCCTGTGAGAGGTGGGTAAGGTGGAGTTGTCCCGAGAGGTGTATTGTGGGCATTTGTGAAGCAGTCTTTAGATGTAGAGAGCAGTAAGTGTTAAAAGCTTTTTCTCTACTGCTCGCTCTGCAGTGACCTCTGTCACCACCACCTCTGAGGCGTGTTTTTATTTTTCTGTTTGTCATTTAACTTGCTATAGCTTACGTTGACGTGGCCTGCCCAAAATAACATATTTATTGCTGTTTGATACCTGGGGAGAGATGAGGCTGGGATCAGAAAAAAGTGGTAGGCTACATAGCAAGTGTGAACAACACTGCTGTAATCACTACTGTATTGCTGAAGTAAAGAGGGTTTTGCTATGTTTCAGTCGCTTACTGTAGATGGGTTTAGTTTTCATTGAAAGAAGGTAATGGTGTTGGTGGCAGCCTCAGACAATGGCATCACTGCCAACTGAAATTGGCTTAACAGGTGGGGTTTGAGGGGGTGGGATATAGTGTGTTCATGTTCTACATGAAGAATGTTGAACGAGCATTCTGCGTTTAACCTCCCAGAACCATTCATTAGTTTGTTTTAGTTGTTTTTTCTTGGCTGTGTTTTTGTCGCTCACAGCTTATGGAAATATATTCGGCTTTGCATTTTCTTTTAAACAGCTGACTCAGCCATTAGCAAAACATCGTCATCGTGTGTTAGTGAGGACAGTGTTCAAACAGGCCCTGAATGAGTACAAGGAGGATTAAAAAAATCCCCTCAGGAAATATGTTCTAGGAGAATAACTAGAGTCCAGATTATTACTTTGTGCCATGGGTTTTCTTCTTTTGTTCCTGTATATGTTTCAGATATGGAAGTTGGTTTTAAGTGCATGTTTAGCTCCACGTCTGGTTTGGCACTCTCCCTGTACTGTCCTCTGTTGGATCGGCCCATTGTTTCCGAAGGTGTTGTGATTTCTTGGCAGTGACATTAAATTGTAAAGGATTGGCTCACATGCTTTTAACTCCCAGCTTGAAGTGAGTTCAGTATACTCTCGTAAACATGACTAGAATTTTGTGTACTGTGTTCATTATTTATTTATGCCTATGGTTGAGTTGAATGTTAAGCTTGAGGGTGAGTTGAGAAATCCATTAGGAATTATTGACAGATCTGAAGTTGTTTAGATATTTGTTACCTATTTTCGGTCAGTTTGTTTTGAATCCTATCAACACATCAAGTTATCTGACGGGTTCAGCCAGTGTTCACCAAACAGATTTTGGGAAAGGACACACGTATTCATAGGCATCACTGTTATTGTTCATGAAAGAGCACAATTAATCGCGTGTGTTATTATTATTTAAATTAGGGCCGATTTTCAAGTTTTCATAACAATCGATAATCTGCATTTTTGGACTCCGATCATGGCCGATTACATTGCACTCCACGAGGAGACTGCGTGTCAGACTGACTACCTGTTATGCGAGTGCAGCAAGAAGCCAAGGTAAGGTGCTAGCTAGCATTAAACATATCTTGGAAAAAACAAAATCTTAACATAATCACTAGTTAACTACACATGGTTGACAATATTACTAGTTTATCTAGCTTGTCCTGCGTTGCATATAATCGATGCGGTGCCTGTTAATTTATCATTGAATCATAGCCTACTTCGCCAAACGGGTGATTTAACAAGCGCATTCTCGAAAATAGCCCTGTCGTTGCACCAATTTGTACCAAACCATAAACATCAACGCCTTTCTTAAAATCAATAGACAACTATATATTTTTAAACGTGCAAATTTAGTTAATATTGCCTGCTTTCACACATTTATTTTAACTTGAAATTGTCACTTCCCTTGCGTTCTGTGCAACAGAGTCAGGGTATATGCAGCAGTTTGGGCAGCCTGGCTCGTTGCGAACTGTGTGAAGACTATTTATTCCTAACAAAAGCGCATTTGCGAAAAAAGCATAATCGTTGCACAAATGTACCTACCTTGATAAACATCAATGCCTTTCTTAAAATCAATACACAAGTATATTTTATTAAACCTGCATATTTAGTTAAAAGAAATCCAGGTTAGCAGGCAATATTAAACTGGGGAAATTGTGTCACTTCTCTTGTGTTCATTGCACGCAAAGTCAGGTTATTCATTTGCCAGAATTTTATGTAATGATGACATGACATTGAAGGTTGTGCAATGGAACAGGAATATTTAGACTTATGGATGCCACCCGTTAGATAAAGTATGGAACGGTTCCGTATTTCACTTAAAGAATAAACGTTTTGTTTTCGATATGATAGTTTCCGGATTTGACCATATTAAAGACCTAGCCTCATATTTCTTTGTGTTTATTATGTTAATTAAATATATTATTTGATAGAGCAGTCTGACTGAGCGGTGGTAGGCAGCAGCAGGCTCTTAAGCATTCATTCAAACAGCACTTTTGTGCGTTTTCCATTAGCTCTTCGCTGTGCTTCAAGCATTGAGCTGTTTATGACTTCAAGCCTATCCACTCCCGAGCTAGTTAGCGGGGTGCACGCTAATAGCGTTTCAATCGGTGACGTCGCTCGCTCTGAGACCTTAAAGTAGTTGTTCTCCTTGCTCTGCAAGGGCCGCGGCTTTTGTGGAGCGATGGGTAACGATGCTTCTAGGGTAGCTGTTGTCGAATTTATTTATTTATATTTATTTATTTTCCTGGTTCGAGCCCAAGTAGGGGGGAGGAGAGGAACGGAAGCTATACTGTTACGCTGGCAATACTAAAGTGCCTAAAAGAACGTCCAATACTCAATGGTATATGAAATACAAATGGTATCGGGAGAAATAGTCCTATAATAACTACAACCTAAAACTTCTTACCTGGGAATATTGACGACTCATGTTAAAAGGAACCACCAGCTTTCATATGTTCTCATGTCCTGAGCAAGGAACTTAAACGTTAGCTTTTTTACATGTCACATTGCACTTTTACTTTCTTCTCCAACATTTTGTTTTTGCATTATTTAAACCAAATTGCACATGTTTGATGATTTATTTGAGGCTAAATTGATTTTATTGATGTATTAAGTTAAACTAAAAGTGTTTCATTATTCATTATTGTTGTAATTGTCATTATTACAAGTAAAATAAAAAACAGGCTGATTTGAATCGGTATCGGCTTAATTTTGGTCCTCCAATAGGTATCGGCGTTGACAAATCATATTCGGTCAACCTCATATCTCACACACACGCACACACACAGAGTACCAGTCAAAAGTTTGAACACCTACTCATTCCGGGATTTTTTTATTTGTGCTATTTTCTACCTTGTAGAATAATAGTGAAGACATCAAAACTAGTGAATAACACACATGGAATCATGTAGTAAACAAAAAAGTGTTGAACAAGTAAAAATATATTTGAGATTCTTTAAATAGCTACCCTTTACCTTGACAGCTTTGCACACTCTTGGCATTCTCTCAACCAGCTTCATAAGGTAGTCACCTGGAATGCATTTTAATTAACAGGTGTGCCTTGTTAAAAGTTTAATTTGTGGAACTTCTTTCCTTAATGCGTTTGAGCCAATCAGTTGTTATGACAAGGTAAGGGTGGTACAAAGAAGACTGCCCTATTTGGTAAAATACCAAGTCTATATTATGGCAAGATCCATTCAAATAAGCAAGAGAAATGACATTCCATCATTCCTTTAACACATGAAGCTCAGTCAATCTGGAAAATGTAAAGAACTTTGAAAGTTTATTCAAGTGCAGTCGCAAAAACCATCAAGCGCTATCATGAAACTGGCTCTCATGAGGACCGCCACAGGAAAGGACGACCCAGAGTTACCTCTGCTGCAGAGGATAAGTTAGTTACCAGCCTGAGAAATTGCAGCCCAAATAAATGCTTCACAGAGTTCACGTAACAGACATATCTCAACATCAATTGTTCAGAGGAGACTGCGTGAATCCGGCCGTCATGGTCGAATTGCTGCAAAGAAACCACTACTAAAAGACACCAATAAGAATAGACTTGCTTGGGCCAAGAAACACAACCAATGGACATTGGACCGGTGGAAATCTGTCCTTTGGTCTGATGAGTCCAAATTTGAGATTTCTGTTTTCAACCGCCGTGTCTTTGTGAGAAGCAGAGTAGGTGAATGGATGATCTCTGCATGTGTGCCCCCCCCCCCCCCCCCCGAAGCCTGGAGGAGGTGTGGGGGTGCTTTTCTGGTGACACCGTTAGTGATTTATTTAGTATTCAAGGCACACTTAACCAGCACGGCTACCACAACATTCTGCAGCGATATGCCATCACATCTGCTTTGCGCTTAGTGGGACGATCATTTGTTTTTCAACAGGACAATGACCCAACACACCTCCAGGCTGTATAAGGGCTATTTGACCAAGAAGGAGAGTGATGGAGTGCTGCATCAGATGACTTGGCCTCCACAATCACATGACTTCAACCCAATTGAGATGGTTTGGGATTAGTCGGACCGCAGAGTGAGGGAGAAGCAGCCAGCAAGTGCTCAGCATATGTTGGTATTCCTTCAAGACTGTTGGAGAAGTATTACAGATGAAGCTTGTTTGGAGAATTCCTAGTATGCAAAGGGTGGCTATTTTGAAGAACCTCAAATATAAAATATATTTAGATTTGTTGGATTTTTTTTGTTGTTGCTTACTATATGATTCCATATCTGTACTTTCATAGTTTTGACATCTTCACTATTATTCTACAATGTAGAAAATAGTAAAAATGAAGAAAAACCCTTTAATGAATATGTGTGTCCAAATTTTTGACTGGTACTGTATATTTCTTAAATATCTCTGTCTGCCAAGTCGGTAAGAGATTGACCTGGTGCCTTGAAGGAACAATTTGCCCAACCAGTGTCATCATGCCAGAGCCAGCCTTAGCAGGGTTGGGATCAATTCATAAATTTAAAAAAAGACACAAACAGCATGACTAGATTCATCTGCAGCTCTCTCTCTGTGTGTGTGTGTGAGCATTGCACTGAACCGTGACTAATAATACACTCACATATACACGTGCGCACACACCTCGCCCATCTCGGTGCGGGGGAGCTTATGGAACAAAACTTATTGGATTGCAGATCTGGTGAAACCAGTGACAGGCAGCGCTTCACACTGAGAAGGAAGCATGTGTGTGTGACTGCACTTCTAAAATGGGTTCCTGATCCACTGGCTCTCAGAATATAGCTGAACACCTCCAGGTCACCATGGGTACTGTCATCTCATACATGATTAGGCCTACTACCAATATATGCTGCTTCTTCAGTGGGGGGGGTAACCAAATCAGTGTAACCAAGAACACCATGCAGAGCAATGGGGAGGCTTTGGTTTTCTCATTCTCTTTTATTAACATGCTGTTTTTTTTTTATCTCCCCCCTCCCAAAACAAAAGAACCTGCAGAACACCAACAAACAGTCACAAGGTTGTCATACACTATTTAATCTGAGAAGCATGCGACAGGCTTTAGACTGTTGGAAAGCTGGCATTACTGCTTGTTGCGCTAGGGGAACTCATTCACTGGGTTGAATCCATGGTGAAAGACTGTCATGTCGCAGGGATTTCTCTCTGTGAATACACTACCCGGGTCAGCTTTGCTGGCTGTTCATGAATAATGTATTATGTGTGGGAACAGCTGGGCATCTGCTTTCACTTATGACCCATAAAGAGGATCTCCTCTCAGGGCTACTCAGGCTCTGGAGCCAAACATGAGCTCTGTGTCTCTTCTCCTCCCCCACCCACCTACCAGTTTCTGCCATCCATGAAATGGCTAGACAACTTAATGGCCCTAGATCTGGGATTTTCATGCATGTGCTGTAGATGTTTTTTGTCTTTCTGACGATCCCAGAATGTACTCAAGCTGTAAATGGTTTTGTGTGTGTGTGTAAGATGAGGGGTAGAGAATGGCAGACTGGTCTGAGAAGGTGCAACACAAACAAAACCCCAGAGACACAAGACTAATGTGACTGGGAGATCTATGCTACATGGTTATTGAAAGACAACCATAGAGAAATGTGGTTGAAATAGAGTACAAAACATGAGGAACACCTTAATAATATTGAGTTACAACCCCCAGCCTCAATTTGTTAGGGCGTGGACTCTACAATTTGATGTCCTTTGGGTGGTGGACTATTTTTGGTAACTGTTGGAAACTGTTGAGTGTGGAAAAACCCAGCAGCATTGCAGTTCTTGGCCCAAACCGGTGCGCCTGGCACATACTACCATACCCCGTTCAAAGGCACTTACAGCTTTTCTTGTCCATTCACCCTCTGAATGGCACACATACACAATCCATTTCTTAAGGCTTCAAAATCCTTCTTTAACCAGTCTCCTCCCCTTCATCTACTCTGGCTGAAGTAGATTTAGCAGGCAACATCAAGGGATCATAGCTTTGCTATTCACCCAGTCTGTCATGGAAAGAGCAAGTGTTCCTAAGGTTTTATACACTCCGTGTATGACTAGACTAATAGAAGGCCATCAAGATAAACATGATGGCTATATACATTTCTAGAGAAAGACACATCTGAAACACAAGAATCCATCAATACAGAGCACATTGCTGAAAAGCCAATCAATTCAGTAACACACACACACACAGTTTCCATGCTGCAGCAGTCAGACTCAGCTGTAAGTGAACTGCAGGGCCCATGACTAAAACAGTCCGAAGCTGGATTCATCATGGACTTAGTGCTCTGTCACAAAGCGCTGATCAGCCCAGACCCCCTAGGGGAGGGGAGAGACCAATGCAGAAGGCTCTCCCAGCATCCTGCACATTACTCAGGGACGACAGTGTCAGCCAGCCATGGTGCCAGCACCTGCCTGAGCAGAGCAGTGTGTTTTGACTCGTCATCGCCTGTTGGAGTGTCTCACTTTGCCTCCGTTTGTCTGCTCCAAGCTGCTCCCGCTCGTTAATGGTGATGACGAGCTTCTTTGAGAGGGAGACTTGTTTGTGTGTCTGACTGTAACACAATGCTCTCTAAAACACAATGGCTGGCAGGGACAGCACTTAAGCCGAGTGGCATCACTTGCTAGCCAACTGACCGGAGCTGCAATCTACTCTTGTCAATTCAGGAAATGAGTTCAAACTGAGAGGCCCAGTGAATTAGAAACCGTATCCAATCTCTATGGCCTTTAATTCAGGACCTTAGAGATTGAAGTGGAATTGACCCCAGCGGTTGTTGGCAACTGGTGTGGTAATTAGTACATGCTGATGAGTAAATGAAATTGGGGTTCCAGCAGAGGTTTGTGATTCAGCACCTGATCTAAAACCCACAATTTCCCATTTTGTTTTTCAGTTGACTGGTCTTACTGTGTAGAGCACCATTTTGTAGCAGCCCACACCATATTCATCTAGCCTCAAGCTTGATGATTGATAATTGAATCATGAGTGTTACTACTTCTGGGCTAGAGTAATTGTACAGCCCTGTTGGTCCCCAGGATTGTAGCGCTGAGGAACGCTGTTAAAAGGCATTAGTCACACAGGGATATAGGTCATGATGCTGTGATGAGGCCATACAGCCAGGGGCTCAGGTGACTAGCTGGAACAATGGCTGAGCAGCCAGGGAAAGTATGTCATTACACACCCCCTGAATGCCGAGCTTGGAGTGCTGTCGTCCGTTACACCACCGCTCGCTTCAGGCATGCCAAATGGGTCATGGGAAGTCTATGGCCAGCAGCTGCTTATATGAACACAAGGCAAAGGAGGAGAAGAAGGTGGAGGAGGAAGACTGAACAATTGTACTCAGCATGTATTTTATTCACTGTCTGTCAGACCTCCACTTAAAGGTGAAGTAAAGCTAGACTTGTGTGCATCACTTGATCGATACCATGAGGCTATTGTTCCCAGGAGAGCCCTTCTCTCTGAGAGCAGTTTTGATACAGAGCAAACAAATGCACAGACTTGCCTCTTAGGCCTATGCCAATGGGTTTCACCAGGAGGGACTGCTTTCACTGACTACAGAGATGGGACATTTTAGCTATCAACTTCGGTTGAGGGTTTTTGTTCAATTCTGTGCTGATTTATAAACCCATTATGTTCTCTTTACCTTGTTTGAGACACTGAAGTGGACTTGATAACCTTGAACAATGGACATGATCTATCCTGCAGTGGCCTCTTGGTATTTAGCACACACTTCTTCCACCTGCTTGGCATTCATCTATTCCTCTTAAAGAGGAGAAACAATTCCAAATGAGCAGAGCACAGGTGTGATTTTCCCAAGCAAATGACTGATTCTCAAAGTAAACACAATCAGTAACCAGCGACGATGGCTGCACTGTGAAGACCCTGGCGTAATGAGAGGGGGAGATGGAGGGAGAGATGCTGTGAATCAGCCATCAAACCCTCCAAGCCACCAGACGTAATTAATTCTGTGGAGCGGGAGGTTTTAAGCAGAGCAGGAGATCAATGGATGAAGTAATTTCCGTGGGTGAGACACCTGTGTGCAGGGGAAGCGTTTCATTGCATTACATTATTCATGTCAACCCCCAAAACAGCATCTATGCGTTTGCAAATCCTCTACCGTCTTTCACTCTCTACTTCCCGCTCTCCCTCTGTTGCTTTCTGGTTCTAGTGTCAATACTAGGTAGCTAATCCAGCACTCTGCTGTTCCTTAAATCCCTGGTGTTAATTCTCTTTCCGCTACCTTGTAAATAGTCAGGAGGAAAATGGAGGTAAAAAAGCGAAGGCTTACTCATTCCTCCCTAATCCTCATTTTAAAGAGCATATGCCTGGGCCAGAACTGGAGATGAGTAACTCTAAACCCACTGTCCATCCGGGCTGATGTCATCAAGGCCCACACAGATGGAAGGATGGAACACGAACGAACAGAGAACTGTGGGAGGATGGCGGAAAGCAGGAGAGACAGTTAAATGAAGGCTTTATTGTTTCATGTGTTCATTTAATCTTACAGGCTACACATTCACAGTTAAAAGCTGAATTGCAGTATAGGCCTACTGATAAAGACACAAATCAAACTAGACATGACAATTGGGTAGATTAACAAAACAATGAAATTGATGGTGATGAAGCCAGCTTTGGACAGTTTCTTCACAATGAGACTGGTGCTTTTGAGAACCCAGTGGAGATAGATGATTTGATGATAGTGATGCAGTTGGTTTGCTTGCCCTGATGTCCTCATCCTCTCTAGCCTGCCTGTGATGCCAGGTGATAGAGTTCCCTTGCTGGCCCTGATGTCATCCTCAGCTCAACCTCTTTGTAGCCTGGACTTAGTAGTCCTCCACAACTAATGTGTAGCACAGATCAGTCCGTAGCATTAGTCATCCTCACTACAAGCTCTTTGCCATTTCCACAATGCTTTCAGGTGTCATTGATCAAGGAGCCGGTGCATCTTTTTAAATGCTAACATCAGCTAGCTATCTAGCTAGCCAAACCAAACAAGCAGACTTGCCATACATTTTTCAGCTCTATGGATAAAAACAACCAAACATATCGAAACCAACACTTCATGACTTATTAAAAACAAAAAGCAAATTTAAACACTATCATCTAAAATATGTGCAGAGTTCTTTTGTTTAGGCTGAGTTGTGGCGCCATGGCAGTTATTATTAGGGTTGCCAAATGTCCCGTATTAGCTGGGCTGTCCCTGATATTGGGCTAAATTGGTTTGTCCCATACGGGACCTCTCTTGTCTCGTATATTCATCCAATCACAGCAAACAATGGGATGCAAAAAAATGATGTGGGTTAAGCCCGTCAGTGGTGACTCGGCAAAAGCTTTCTGTACTTTATGCCATCGGGAATTCTCAATTGGCCATTGATAGGAGAATGACTTAACTCAGCATGCATCCACAGAAATGCACAAGAAGGCCACGCTAGTTAAAGGTGCAAGCAATATCGGTGCATTCATCGTGACAACTTTCCTTCAGAAAATGACAATCGCGGCAAATAAAGCCTTGTGTAACATACAGTTAAACATGGACTCAGCTACAACAGCACCGACTGTCTTGTTAAGCTCAAAGGTGCCTTGTTTCATGACTCAAATGTTGGGAAGAACGAAAGCTGAGATGATTCCCAATGAATGTTTTAGGACCAAATACTGTGCTGGATATTTTGGATGATCTGTCCCCGACCGAAGGTGAGCCAGTGTATTTATCAGTTGCCAGTGATGCCTCAAACAAGAGAAATAGAAAAATGTTTACAGTGTGCGTGAGATTTCTCTGTATGTGATGGAGTGCAGCGCAAGTTACTTGACTTTTTATGAAGACCATGATGAAACTGCAAATGGCACTCATCAAGCTCTGATGAACTGTCTGGAAAAGCATGAACTGGATATTAGACACATCACAGCCTATGCAGCAGATAATACCAATGTCAACTTTGGAAAACACCTCTCCGTTTACCAGTTATTGAGCAATGCCAACAATCGCATTCTGAAAGCTAATTGTCCAGCTCGCATAGCTCATAATGCCTGCAAGCACGCCTGAAATGAGCTGTCAGTGGATATTGAGACAATTGTTTTAAAGCTCTACAGCCACTTCTCAGTATCTGCTTCCCGAAGAGAGGAACTGCTTGCATTTTTTTGCCTTTGTTGACATTGAAATTCTGCGACATCTTTGCACACAATGGCGCTCTCTTCATCCAACTGTCGATCGTCTCCTGCATAGCAGGCCAGCTCTTACTTCGTACTTCAGGTCCCTTGGGGAGACTTGCCTGTGGCACTGAAGAGTATTTTTGAGTATGAAGAAAAAAATGAAGCTGCTGAGATTTCTGTGATTTTTCCACAACGTGGGGTGTGTTTTTGACCAACTCGTGAAAAAGCCAGAGGAAACAACGCTCTGCGTCACAGATGTTTACGAGGAAGTCCAAAATTTCAAAATGAAGATTCTTCAGCGACAACAGAAGAGCTTTTTTGGATACCAGACCAAGCAGCTGATGGACAAACAATTGTCAGCACAAAGGTCCAAGCAGCAACGGGACTTTGAGGGTCTATGACACTGTCATTACATACATTGACAAGTGGTTTGATTTCTCACCAGAACATGTAATGGTGAAACTGATCGGCCTCTCATTTGTCCTCAGTGTGCCAGGCTCAAATGCCTTTGTGGAGAGGACTTTCTCTCTGATGACCATTTAAATGGTCAGACTCAAGAAACGGATGCAGCACAGAGTCTCTGACAGAGCTGATCAAAAATGAACATCAAATATCTGTGAACTGTGACTTCTAATGTAAGGACTTCTCTCTGGCTATGCAAAAGGACAAAGGACTGCTTGAATCAGTCAAGAGCAGCAAAAAATATCCATGGAAAAAGTAGACTCGTGCCGCTTTTATCCTCTTTTGCATTTGATTTTTTTTTTCTCTCGCGGTAAAGGTCCAAATTGTGATTTCTTTAATAATTTTATTTTGAGGATTATTCACATAAATTTACATAATGATAGTTTTAGTACAGCTATAGACTAAATGGAATATAAAAATGTTTTGCCTTTCCAATTGACTAAGAATATGATATACACTGTGTGTTTATTCACAACACCATACCCACACCGCCGTGGCACCGTGCACTGGCATGCCACCTTTTGTCCCTTATTTGTTAGTGAGGAAAGTTGCCAACCCTAGTTATTATGGGGATGGGGGGGGGCAGGATATGGGGATTGGGGTATGGAGTCTGACACATTGTTATATTGGATACTGTTTTCTTTGTCTAGTCGCACAATGTTTTCACAGCATTTCTAAATTGCTTTTTGGGACACACAGCATCACTTACAATGGTAGGGAATGGTAGCTAGAGACTTCCATCAACTTGAGTACCTTAAATATTTTGAATTGTGCTCCTAACTTTCTTTGTGTGCCAATATTCTTCAACTTCGGTGCACATGTGCTCCTTGTACTTAAAAAAACAGTCAGTGTAGAGCCCTGCCCATGTTCTCATCTCCAGCTCCTCTGCTAAATGTGAAACCTCAGCCTCCCAAGATAAAAACCTCTTTTCCCCTGGCTGTATTTCTTATCCCTGAGAATGTGCTCTGATCTAAGCCTCATGGCCATTCTGAATAGTACCATGTTGAAGGCTTTCTCTGTGGGGAAGCTAAGGCAGTCTGCTGCTCTCCACACTGAGTCATTCTGCCCGGAGTGCCTGGACCAAAAGCCTTGGGATAGGCAGCGAGTGCCAGGGAGCACCGGGGAAGGAAGCATCCCTTTGAAAAAGGGTTTGATCCTTCTACCTCATATGTAGCCACCGCATCTGCGCCTATATTTTAGATGAGTGTGTGTCAGGGTTTTCATTTGGCAAAATTTTTATTTTATCGGACATTTGAGAAATTTAACGGCCCCATATGCATTGAGTCCGAAACCTGATTAGTGCGTCAACCCACAGTGCTCAGAATGACAAATCACGTTTAGAATATGGTAATTCATATTAACAACATGCAACGACGTGTGGTCCTTCTTACCGAATTCAGATGTGCACTTTGAACATGATAGAATAACTGTCCACATTTTACTTTTCCTCAGCTAAGAAGATAAGAAACGAACATATAAATCACTAGTCTATGTCAATTTACTATGGTAGAAAAGTTTAGGCTACCTATTCTGTTCGTCATCTTGTCGAGAAAGAAATAGCCTGTTCCAAACAGACTCTGGGACAGTTGTAGATCTGAAATTCATACAACCAGTACGCCTAGGCTACATAGATTTTTTTTTACGAGTCTGATGCAACAGGTGTTTAGCTTAAAATGCTGAGAAACTATTTATTAATGAACTTCTTGCGACTAGGTGGAGCTATTATTTTTTTTTTGAAAAACGTTCCCGTTTTAAACAAGATATTGTCACGAAAAGATGCTTGACTATGCATATAATTGACAGCTTTGGAAAGAAAACACTCTGACGTTTCCAAAACTGCAAAGATATTGTCTGTGAGTGCAACAGAACTGATGTTACAGGCGAAACCCAGATAAAAATCCAATCAGGAAGTGACACATTTTTTGAAACCGCCTCATGCCAATGACTCCTTATATGGCTATGAATGAGCTACGAATGAGCTTACGTTTTCCACGCATTCCCCAAGGTGTCTACAGCATTGTGACGTCTTTTTTAGGCATTTCCATTGAAGAATAGTCGTAAGGGGCCATATTTAGCAAGTGGTCACATGGTGTCTCCCGCAGAAAGTCTTGCGTAAAATACTGAGGTAGCCATTTTTCCAATCGCTTCTTATGAGAAACCAATTCCCTTGTCGGATATATTATCTAATATATTTGTTAAAAACACCTTGAGGATGGATCCTAAACAAAGTTTGTCGTGTTTCTGTCGATATTATGTAGCTAATTTTGAAAGAAGTTTGGCGTTTCTAGTAGTAGCATTTTCCGGTCGATTTCTCAGCCAAGCATGATGAAGAAACGGGAGCTTTCGCCTACAAAAATAATATTTTTAGCAAATGTTCCTTTTTTCCATCTAACTGGGAGTCTCCTGAGTGAAAGCATCCGAAGTTCTTCAAAGGTAAATGATTTAATTTGGTTGCTTTTCTTATTTTCGTGAAAATGTTGCCTGCTGCCAGCAGAGCCTAGCATAGCATTATGCCATGATAAACTTACACAAATGCTTGTCTAGCGTTGGCTGTAACGCATATTTTGAAAATCTGAGATGACAGTGTTGTTAACAAAAGGCTAAGCTTGTGTTTGAATATATTTTATTCATTTCATTTGCGATTTTCATGAATAGGAAAAGTTTCTAGTGGTATTTATGTCCGCTGCGTTATGCTAATGCATTTGAGGCTATGATTACGCTCCCGGATACGGGATTGCTAGTCGCAAAAGGTTAATGAGCGCAGCAATGTGCACAAGACTGTTAGCTATGGCAAATGTTCGTTCCATAATGCAATTAGCAAGAAAATGCCATTGTCAAAAGTGCACTGCACATGTTACTGGTTCCATGTGACGGAGATTACATTTCGAAAGAGATCTGATAGGCTACTTTGAAGCAAGTTAAGACATACCTCGTATTAAACATAAAGGTTTCAAACAATTAAGTATATGTTTTCAAAATCCAAACTGCCTCCAGCTCATTGCACAGTGGTGTGACATACTGACGAACCCTTCCTTCCATTGCCGTTTGATGCCATGTTCAAGTTACCTGGGGGGAGGGAACGAGCTCCGACCGGGAGAAATCATTTTGAACGGTCATCTAACTCGGAATTCCAACTCGAACTCAGGCCTTTTATCTAGAGCTCCGACTTTCAGACCTGAAGATCGCTGACGTCAAGATTTGACATCGAATTTTTCAGCGTTCCCAGTTGTCTTAAAAGCATCACAAGATGCTGCAGCCGCTCTTGCGCTGTTTGACAGAATTTCCATTTCAGGGCTCTACCTGTATGCTGTACACGTGTGGTAAATAACGAATATACTGTACATGGGCCAATTAAATTTCCACTAAATTATGCAAGTGAACCTATAGACCAATAAACCTGACTAGTCATGTATTTCTATCGACTGGTATTTCCATCAATGAATAGGTAAACAAATGAATATTCTCCTGGAGCCTGTGCCAATTTTATTTGACTAAAAACCTGTCTCCCTGTTTTACTATACTTCTGAGCACTAGAAGTCCTCACAAATAATAAAGCAAGGAAAATGCTAACAGGTGAGTACTTTTTGCCGGTCATCACAAGGTAAATGGATATTTTAGGCTTAGCTTTTAGAGTTAGAATTAAGGTTAGGGACAATAGGCTTTTGAATGGGAATCAATTGGTCCTTACAAGTACAGTAAAACTTGTGAGAGAGAAAGGAGAAAGCAGCAGTAGGTTAGGAGATGACAACATCTGAGATCAACAATAGTGGTTCTCTTAGGCCATCGTTAATGGATTCTCTGAAGCTGTGTAAAAAAAGCCACATCCTGGTATCCAGAAATTGCACAGTGACAAAGACTGCCCCCTTTTTTTTTTTTTTTCAGCATTATTGGACAAATAGGCCATTACTATGGTTGGGAGGTATCCAGATTTCCATACCTTAATACGGTGCCTGTGCCATCCCGGAATATATACGGTATGACCGGTAGTGTAAACACGGGGAGCTATTTGTTTTTTCAAATGTAATAAAATCCCAAAAAACATCCCTTACCAAAATGCGAACAAGTACCAAGGACTTCTCATAGGGAAGGCTAGGTAAATGCTAATTTACTACAAGGACTAGGACAGACAACCCAGCTCATAAAGTTGTGCAAGTATCTCAAAACGCAGTTTGCAGCATGCACAAAACAAATATTAGATCAAGATCAAGAAGCTTGATCTTGCTAGCTAGCGTTAGCCACTTTAATGACATTAGCAAGTTAGCGAAGCCAAGCTGGGAAGAATTTATTTGGCGGAGCTTAGTTAATAGTTTATGTTACAGTGGTAAAGTACTTAAGTAAAAATATCTCAAACTACTTTATTACTTTAAAGTGTCTGTACTTTACTATTTATATTTGCCAACTTTTACTTCACTACATTCCTAAAGAAAAGAATGTACTTTTTATTCCATACATTTTCCCCGACACCCAAAAGTACTCTTTACATTTTGAATGCTTAGCAGGACACAGAAATTGTCCAATTCACGCTCTTATCAAGAGAACATCCCTGGTCATCACTACTGCCTCTGATCTGGCAGACTCACTAAGCATATGCTTCGTTTGTAAATTATGTCTGAGTGTACCCCTGTCTATCCGTAAAAATTAAAAATGATGCCGTCTGGTTTGCTTAACCTGTTTGGGGTATGGGGCAGCATTTTCACTTTTGGATAAATAGCGTGCCCAAACTGAACTGCCTCCTACTCTGTCCCAGATCCTAATATATGCATATTATTAGTAGTATTGGATAGAAAACACTCTGAAGTTTCTAAAACTGTTTGAATCATGTCTGTGAGAATAACATTTATTTATTTATTAATTTATTTATCAGGCGAAACCCCGAGGACAAACCATTCAGATTATAATTTTTTTAAGTCACTGTCTTTCCTGCAGTTCCTACCGCTTCCACTGGATGTCACCAGTTTGTAGAAATTGGTTGAGGTTTTTCCTTTGTGTAATGAAGTACCATAGCTCAGAACAAACGTCACTTCATGTGTACCTTTTGATAGTGGCGCGTAACCAGAAAAGTAGCGTCAGTTTTTTGCTCCTGTATTGAACACAGATCATCCAGTCTTCAATTTGATCGATTTATATACGTTTAGAAATACCTAAAGTTGTATTACAAAAGTAGTTTGAAATGTTTTGGCAAAGTTTACAGGTAACTTGAGATATTTTGTAGCGACGTTGCGTAAATTGGAAGCAGTGTTTTTGTTGATCAAACGCGCCAAATAAATGGACATTTTGGATATATATCTTGGATATATATCGACGGAATTAATCGAACAAAAGGACCATTTGTGATGCAAAAAATTATTTTTGCTTTTGTTACTTAAATATTTCAAAACAAATAATTTTTTACTTCTACTCAAGTAGTATTTTCCTGGGTGACTTTTACTTGTGCCATTTTCTATTAAGGTGTATTTTACTTAAGTATGACAATTGGGTACTTTTTCCAAATATGTTAGTACCAGTCAAGTTTGGACACACCTACTCGTTCAGTTTATTTCTTTTGACTTTTTTCTACATTGTAGCATAATAGTGAAGACATCAAAACTATGAAATAACAAGTAGTAACCAAAAAAGTGTTAAACAAATCAAAATATATTTGAGATTCTTCAAAGTAGCCACCCTTCGCCTTGATGGCAGCTTTGCGCTCTCTCTACCATCTTCACCTGGAATGCTTTTCCAACAGTTTTGAAGGAGTTCCCACATATGCTGTTGGCTGCTTTTCCTTCTCTCTGCAGTCCAGCTCATCCCAAACCGTTTCAATTTGGTTGAGGTCGGGGGATTGTGGAGGCCAGGTCATCAGACGCAGCACTCCATCACTCTCCTTCTTGGTCAAATAACTCTTTCACAGCCTGGAGGAGTGTTTTGGGTCATTGTCCTGTTGAAAAACAAATGATTTTCCCACTAAGCACTAACCAGATGAGATGGTGTATCATCACTGCAGAATGCTGTGGTAGCCATGCTGGTTAAGTGTGCCTTGAATTCTAAATAAATCACTGACAGTGTCACCAGCAAAGCACCATCACACCACCACCTCCATGTTTCTGGGTCATCCGTTCACCTACTCTGCGTCTCACAAGACACGGCGGTTGGTGGTGTGTGCAATGTCCATTGCTTATGTTTCTTGGCCCAAGCAAGTCTCTTCTTTATTGGTTTCCTTTTTGATGTGATGTGTCTGTTACTTGAACAGTTGATGTGTCTGTTACTTGAACTCTGAACCATTTATTTGGGCAGCAATCTGAGGTGCAGTTAACTCTAACTTATCCTCTGCAGGAGAGTTACCTCATCTTCTGTATAACACCCCCACCTTGTCACAACGCAACTGATTGGCTCAAACACATTAAGAAGGAAAGAAATTCGACAAATTAACGTTTTAACAAGGCACACCTGTTAACCTTTCTAGCGCAGGCGTTTCACACATTAACAAGTCCAATACAGCAAATGAAAGATGAACATCTTGGTAATCTACCCATCGTGTCCTATTTCAAAACTGCTTTACAGCGAAAGCACAACATATGATTGTTAGTTCATAGCCAAGTCAAAAAAACACAGCCATTTTTTCCAGCCAAAGATAGGAGTCACAAAAAGCAGAAATATGGAGAAATGTAATCAATAACCTTTGATCTTCATCAGAAGGCACTCCCAGCAATCCCAGTTTGACAGCAAATGACTGATTTGTTCCATAAAGTCTATCATTTATGTCCAAATAGCCGTTGTTAGCGTGTTCAGCCCACTAATTCATCTTCATGAGGCGCAAGCACTTCATCCAGACAAAAACTCGAAAAGTTACGTTACAGTCCTTTAGAAACATGTTAAACGATGTATGGAGCAATCGTTCGGATGTTTAACATAAAACATCAGGAATTCTCCGGTTGGAACATTACTATGTCTGAAGAAAAGCACTGAAACGAGAGGTAACTCTGTCGGGAGCACGCGTCATGAGACCAAGGCACTCTGCCATGCCAGACCACTGACTCAAAGAGGTCTCATGAGCCCCTCCTTTATAGTAGAATCCTCATTCAAGTTTCTAAAGACAGTTGACATCCAGTGGAAGCCGTAGGAAGTGCAACCTGACTCCATAGACACTGTGTATTCGGTAGGCCAAGCTTTGAAAAACTACAAACCTTAGATATCCCACTTCCTGGTTGGATTTTTCACAGGTTTTCCCCTGCCATATCAGTTATGTTATACTCAGACATCATTCAAACAGTTTTAGAATCTTCAGAGTGTTTTCTATCCAATACTAATAATAATATGCATATATTAGCATCTGGGACAGAGTAGGAGGCAGTTCACTCTGGGCACGCTATTCATCCAAAAGTGAAAATGCTGCCCCCTATCCCAAAAAGGTTAATTGAAATGCATTCCAGGTGACTACCCCATGAAGCTGGTTGAGAGAATTCAAAGAGTGTGCAAAGCTGTCATCAAGGCAAAGGGTGGTTACTTTGAAGCGTCTCAAATAGATTAGCTGTCATCAAGGCAAAGGGTGGTTACTTTGAAGCGTCTCAAATAGATTTTTACATTTTTACACTTTTGCTTACTACATGATTTCATAGTTGTAGAATAATAGCAAAGACATCACAAGGTGGACAATGGTAAAAAATTCAAATGAGTAGGTGTCAACTTCAAATCAAATCTAAATCAAATCAAATTGTATTTGTCACATACACATGGTTAGCAGATGTTAGTGCGAGTGTAGCGAAATGCTTGTGCTTCTAGTTCCGACAATTTTGACTGGTATTGTGTGTGTGTGTGTGTGTAGCTGGCAAACATTACTTGTGAATTTCATGCAAGTGTAACTCGATCACCTCACTTAAGTTGCGCTGCAGGAGTGACTTACCTCACGAATCTCCCATTTTGCTCATTATGCTTCTTTGTAAACAAGCACACGTGGCGGGCTCAAACTGCTGTTTTGGGCAACTCTTACTGGTAAGCATCATAAGAAAAAAGCTAAATGCAAAATTAACATTCTGCTTTATCTGTTACCTATTGCAGAAGTTGACTGCAGGTATTTATTTAAAGTACTTGCTAATTTTCAAAGCCCAAAAAACGTAATTGACCAAAATGCTAACAAAATGTACTAAGGAATCCTTATAGACAACACTAAATTCTAACGAGGGTTGTGTACAGTTTCTCACCTAAATGATACAAGTAACTCCTGCTACTAAGTTTGCTGCACGCACAAAATGAATATTAGCCAGCAAGGCTCTTGATTCAGGAGGGGATTCACTGCTGTTCACTGCTGTTTCACTGCTGCAAATTTGAGGCTTTTTTAGCCTGACAACGAGCCATCCTTAATTAACAAGGTTGGAAAGTGACGGAAGATGAGGCTGATGTTCAAGAGGTGGACATTGAGGAGGTCCAGGGAGAAGAAATGGAAGCCTGAGAGGAAGACAACCAAAGCTTTAGTTTCTAGACTATCATTTTACAGATGTATGTTGAAAACGTTTCTGGGAGATGCGATGGATCATTCAATATTTCCTTTCTTTTGTTGTTCAGTGAAATCATCCCATGTGAAGAGTCAACTCATTTAATTAAAGTTCAATTTGAAACAATTTTTTTTTTATTGGAAGGATTTAACTTCTTGCGTCGAGCCATCCCGGATCCGGGATCGTGACTACAGCCTCAAGTCATTACCATAACGCAACCTTAACTATTCATGAAGATCGCAAATGAAATTAAATAAATGTGCTAGCTCTCAAGCTTAGCCTTTTGTTAACAACGCTGTCATCTCAGATTTTCAAAATATGCTTCTCAACCATAGCAAAACAAGCATTTGTGTAACAGTATTGATAGCTAGCGTAGCATTTAGCGTTAGCATTCAGCAGGCAACATTTTCACAAAAACCAGAAAAGCATTCAAATAAAATAATTTACCTTTGAAGAACTTCGGATGTTTTCAATGAGGAGACTCCGTTAGATAGCAAATGTTCCGTTTTTCCTGAAAGATTATTTGTTTAGGAGAAATCACTCCGTTTTGTGGGTCACGTTTGGCTACCAAAAAAAAAAAAAAAATTCAATCATCAAAACGCCGAACTTTTTTCCAAATTAACTCCATAATATCGACTGAAACATGGTAAACGTAGTTTAGAATCAATCCTCAAGGTGTTTTTCACATATCTCTTCGATGATATATCGTTCGTGGAAGTCTCCTCTCTCCCCTGAATCACATGGATGAATGCGTGCAGCTTGGAGATTACGCAGCAATTTCGACAAAGGACACCGGGCGGACACCTGGTAAATGTAGTCTCTTATGGCCAATCTTCCAATGATATGCCTACAAATACGTCACAATGCTGTAGACACCTTGGGCAAACGGCAGAAAGCGTAGGTTCGTTCAGGGCACATTCACAGCCATATAAGGAGACAATGGAAAACAGAGCCTCAAAAATTCTGCTCATTTCCTGTTTGAAGTTTTATCTTGGTTTCGCCTGTAGCACCAGTTCTGTGGCACTCACAGATAATATCTTTGCAGTTTTGGAAACGTCAGTGTTTTCTTTCCAAAGCTGTCAATTAAATGCATAGTCGAGCATCTTTTTGTGACAAAATATTGCGCTTAAAACGGGCACGTTTTTTTTATCCAATGAAATAGCGCCCCCATAGGTCAGAGGTTACTAATTTGCAATTATCTATTTATGATAAGGTAAAATGTTCATGTTTCTGTCTCCATATGATATGGTAAATATATCCAATGCAAAAAACATCTACATTTAAAATGGTATTAATATTGGACATATTCCCGGTAATTCCATTTTTTTTCCCCACGGAAACTTTCCTCTGAATATTCCCCAAAATGTGCAACCCTCCTGGGGACTAACAAACGACATAATAATGTGACAGATGAAATTAACTTATTGTTCTTTATATCCTAATGTATTTCTCAAGTTCAACTGCAGGTATTTACCTAAATGTTGCTACAAATATTCAAAGGTATAAAAAAAAAATTTTTTTTTTTTTAAAGAGATAGTTGACGGTATTGAAAAACCATCCCATGGCTTTTTCCAAATACCCCAGTGAACTATATACATCCGAAGCATAGTAGTAATTACATCGTGGTGCAGTCTTGACAATCTTTTCTCATAGACCGGCTGCATGTGTTCTAGCATTACCATGGTTACACCCTGCTGCTTCCGTTTTGCCAGTCATTGTTTCCATGGTTAATATTCTTTTCCGAGATATGGCAGTGTTCTGCCTTTTACCGTTGCTGATGATGGCTTTTGACACAGACAGACAGAGCACCAAATGTTCCTGTAACAATAGAATATGAGATGCCATTGGAAGAGGCTAATGAAAGCAGGAAGTGACTATGACGATGCACATGACTGCAGGCACTAATCAGGAAGGTAGATGCGATTTCTCTTGTCTGCTGAAGGGAACAGGAACGTTAGCCGAGGCAGGCTTGATTGCTGGGGCCTGGGCTCATGTCTTCGTCATCATAATTGAGTCAGATGTTGACTCTTCCCATTAGCCCCGTGGCTGTATAGTAATGCCGTATTATTGGTGTTTCATGTTGTCATCCTGGCCTTTCCCTCTCACTAGGAGCCGTTATAGCAAGGTGTGGGCTGAAAACACCATCTCATTACACGCTGCCGTGCCCCACACACACGTAAACACTCATGACTGCTAAGCGCTTCAGTCAGTCTGCACATTATAACCCACTAAATACCATATTTGAATGCATGTTTGCGAGGGCATACTTATCGATGCGTATGACTCCAGCCCTCTGGTGGATTAGAAATGCCAGTACAGTGTGTCTATCCGGACTGAGTCAGTTCTAAACACACATAAACCTCATCACTGTGTAAACCCATTTCCTATCAATTAGTATGGAGACCGACACCCACATCGACATAAATGTTCTGAAGCCCGGGTTAATGTAAGTAGTGTGGTGCTGTTATTTTGGCCCTGGGGTGTGGATAGGCCCACATCAGGGAACCGTATGGTTATGAAATAAAACTGAGGATCACTGTCTATGCTGGGAGCCAGTCCACTTTGAATGAATGAAGGGTAATTCATCTAAAATGTCTATGTCTTGGTGAGTTAATGTCGCTTCATGTTCAATCCCATGTCTGCATTAGCCGTGCAACATTTACGGGGATACGGCCCCTGCAGAAGTCAGGGCATTCATGCTTTTTGCGCTTCGCAGAGCTGTTGTGAAGGAAGATGTCAAGGAAGTGAGTGTGTTTATACAGGACCTCCCGCCCCCACCTACCGTCAACCAATCATGTCAATGCGGAGCTATACGGAGCCCTCTGCATTGTTATAACATTTGGGAGGCGCATGGTGATGCGGTAAGGAGCTCAATTTGATCTCTGCATGCCTCTGGAGGCTCCACCATTGCATCATATCCTCCATATGGAGCCTCAGACCACTTTTTCGGATCAAGCATAAATAGGCTTTTAATGTTTTAATGGCCGCGATGAAATGTCTCCTGTCTGCTACAGTAAGTGATCTGATCTCTATTTGCCGGCCTGGGGGCTCATCATAGGTGAAGTGAGCCGTGATGGCGGATCTCATCAGAGCACGCCTCCGTATCCACCTGACCCCTTTTTTTGGCTGTTTCATCTCGCGCCCTCCTCTCAATTTCATGCTTTCTTTTATCGCTGTACTGCTAGAGATGTTGGCTCTCTGTCTGTTTCTGTGCCTACAGCTCAGGCTGTACTGTGTGTTTTGTCTGTGTGGCAGTTGCTCTTATGCACTTTGACTCATGGCTGGCTTTTATCTGTCCTGTTCTCTCCCTCTCTCTTACACATGCAAGTCCCCTGCTCTGTCAGGGTTTAGCCCTCCAGTTTACAGCCCGCATCTCCAGGGCCCTTACAGCTGAGAACTGGTAGAGGTGTTTTATAATTTTTAACATATCTAGTATGAAAAGGGATTAAGAGGACTTTTTTTTGTCAAGGCTTTTGATTCCTTTTGTATTTTTCCACAGTAGGCTGAATATGGCCTTAGGGAATAAGCCTTGACATGTGGCCCAGATCTTTACTTAGTTATACAATGTTAAACCTATATGTAATATTTCAAGCTGTTTGATGTCATTTACTTCCTGGTTGTGTTGTAACCTGTGAGCTGACTTCCTGTTTCTCTTTAGGGAGGAGGCGGAGAGCCTGCGGGATAAGATCCGAGCAGACCACGAGCGGGCGTTGCAGGAAGCCAAGGAGAAGCTGAGGAAGTCCCGGGACGAGCTGCGGGCTGAGATCCAGACTGAGAAGAGCAAGGTGCTGGAGGACCTGAAGAAGGAGGGGCCCAAGCCGTTACCACCGGTCCCCATGCCCAAGGTGGTGGGGGTCAACGATGGAGACCCCGGGGAGCCCGACATCAAGGAGAAACGAGACAAGATCAGAGAGGTGAGAGGGAGAAGGGTCTTGGGGTGGTAAGAGTCTCTGCGACGTCGTTGTCTTTTACCTGCCCCTATTTTTCAGTTATGTCCTGTGTCTCGGTCTGATCGTTCAGTTGCTATTTCTGAGGTGCTAAGTGGAGACAGTCAGAGCCAACCTGAGACCGCTTTCCTTTCCCCCATCCATCCATTCTCCGAGATAATTACCTTGTTTAATCCCTTTCTGAACACTTACTGTGGCACAGGGCCAGCCCATTCACTCTAAACCTGCCTTTGTCTTCCAACCTGCCTTTTGTTCCCACATAATTATCATTTAAAGTATGCTGCCATAAACTCCCAAATGAGGAGCGCTAATAGCTATACGGTGGCCACCCGATTGCTTTGTGACTGTGAGCACAAGTCATATCTCTATAGAACACGGGCCGACTGTCATCAACGATAATGTTTTAATCACGAGGATGGCTATTTGTGTCGCACTGTTGCAAAATGTTGTATTTTTTTACTTGCATGTTTTGCAGTCACGACTTGTTTAACTTGTTTAATAGAATGAAAATGAGGCACACCATCTGTCCAACCAATAACATCACTGTATACTGTACGTCCCTGCTCTGTGTTTACTTGGTAATGTAGCGAGCCACTAGCCAGGTCAGTGCCCTGTGATCACCAACAACCTATAGGGAGGACTTCAGAGACCTGGCCGTGTGGTGCCATGACAACAACCTCATTGTGAACAAGAAAAGGTAGCTGATTGTGGACTACAGGAAAAGGCGGGCCGAACAGGCCCCCATTAACATTGACTGGGCTGTAGTGGAGTGGGTTGAGAGTTTCATGTTCCTTGGTGTCCACATCACAAATGAACTAACATGGTCCAAACACACCAAGACAGTCGTGAAGAGGGCACAACAACTCCTTTTCCCCCTCAGGAGACTGAAAAGATTTGGCATAGGTCCCCAGATCCTCAAAATGTTCTACAGCTGCACCATCGAGAGCGTCCTGACTCGTTCCATCACCGCCTGGTATGGCAACTGCTCGGCATCTGACCATAAGGCGCTACAGAGCGTAGTGCAAACGGCCCAGTACATCACTCGGACCAAGCTTCCTGACATCCAGCACCTATATAATAGGCATTGTCAGAGGAAAGCCCATAAAATTGTCAGACTCCAGTCACCCAAGTCATAGTCTGTTTTCACCACACAAAATGTAGGAGCACCAGAAAGACTAGATTTTCTAATGGAAACTTACTCTAGTGAAAGGACGATAAACTGCACTGATTCCAGCAAAAATAAATTCCTAGACTGAGCTGCTTCATGCTAGGCAGCTAGACAACAACGACAGGACACATTTTCAATGTATTAATATTTAGCTATGTTTTCGTTGTTTGCAGGGCTGTAGCCACTGAAATATGGCAGTTGTCACTTGAAAGGAGAAACGTATCACAAAATGTGCTGTTCTGCCTCTAGTGCCAAGTGTTAGTGAACGGTCCTTGCTATGTGGGATCCTTAATATCCCTACCCCATTGAAGTAAGCATTTTAAAATGGTTATGTTAAGGTACATTACATTACATTTAAGTCATTTAGCAGACGCTCTTATCCAGAGCGACTTAGGTAAGGGTTATGGTTAGGGTAGGGGTTAAGTTTAGGATTTAGGGAGGTGTCCCAAGGATTCCAGATGGCACTAATCCTCAAGTACTCTCATAGAGCTAGTTTGCCGAACACTTGTCATGGAAATGGAGTGGCGTAAAGTAATAACCCATACATCAAAACGTAGCTGCGATGTGCTAGTTTTGAACCTGCTGTTATTTTTGTCTCTGAAAACATGAGTAACTGGAGGAGTAACCTTCGCAAACAGCAAATATAACACCACATTTTGCAGGCTTCACTAAAGGGCTGTAATGTTAACGTTACCACAGAGTTGAAAGTGCTTAACAACACCCTACCATGGCACTTCATGTAACAGTACATGGACAATTCACATTTTATTGAGCTGTCAAGATTCTATATACTCAGCACTCGTAGAAACAGCACCGTAGTAACAGTTCAGTTGTTAACTCTCCTCTCTTACTAGTGTAACTGCATTGGGTGATCGTGTCCAGTCTTGCTGTAGCATACCAAGGCAAATAGGCTAGGGCCATGTAAAGAGCGCCCTCTTCAGCACAAATATTATCTGTCCTTTTCAGTGGATTAAACGGTGATACAGATATTTCCCGTAAACGGCTAATATCGGCCGAACATATCGGTCGGGCTCTAGTGTTATTCCCCATGGAGCTGGGTACTGTGACTGTAAAGCCCAGATAAATCAATAGCTAAAGTAGGCCTTTAAAAAAAAGGGGGGATCTAAATGCTGCCTGTACAGAGATGTATGAGCCCATAAAGATAACACTTAGATGGAGATGTGGAATATGCGTAGAACTGTTTCCTGAAGCATTCTGCCCTGTTCTGAAAGAACTCCCTGGGTTTACCATCGTGCTGTGTTTGGTCAGGACGTGTCACTTTATTAATTTGTTCGTTTTGAGACCCGTTACTAAGCACTTCCCCGCAACAAACATTGTGGGCGCTGCTCGTTATTTCTCAAAGTTTGTGTGAAAGAGAAACTAAGCGATGTTTTTGCGTTTCATGATGATTGAGCTCAGTCAGGACTTGTGGCTAGCATGAGTCCGTTTGACAGCGGTGAGTGATGGCGTGTGGGAATAACAGTGGCTGACAACATATCATCTGTTGCTGAACAACAGTGCTACAGCGTGTCTCGCGGAGTGATCTTAAAGAGAACTGCACAAAAAAGATCAGGTAAACCGCGAAGCACACGGGCATCTCCCACTCACGCAGCTGCCAAACTGAGCAGAGACAGCTGCTAAGTGGAGAACGCACTGAACCGAGAGCGCAGTTGCACTTGGCCAAATCAATTCCAGTAATGAAATAATTACACGTTGCGACCCACCATTAACAGGTTGCGACACACCCTTTAAGAAAGGCTGCTGTAGACCATCTACAGTAAGACTATCCAAATAACGTGTTACCCAACGTTCCTATAGATTGTTGAGAGCCATTATTTTGTTAACACTAATACAGTATATGCATTATGCTGATTCCTGCTATGAAAGTATCTGCCTGTTTCGCTGCTGGCTCTCACTCCCTCTAACCGCTGTGTGCATAGAGGAGGGAGAGATGCATTCTGAAAAGCACAAGCATATGACCGTTCTAGTTAGAGTAGAGTCACAGCTTTCTGTGAGGATGTAATACTTGTCACCTCTTAATATTGAGTTCATGGCACCAATTGTGTAGTACGGTTTTGATGCACCTGTGGAGCATGCCTTTTGCAGTGAATAGGCCTACATAAAGTATGGGTAACATTGATGGGGGTAGGGGCCACAAAAAAGTTAAACTTATCATGAGGGGCCCTTAGTTGTGTGGTGTGTGTGTGTGTGTTAGGTTCTAATTCTCAAAGTAAAAACTCAACGGACATTTCTGAAAGTTTTTAACCAAGTTTATTTTGCCCAGAGGGTCAATACAGCCGCAGTCAGACAACACATGTTTCCACCCCCACAAGTGTATATATTCTCCCAATTTAGGCACTCCTCCTCTTCTCCAATCCTTACATCTGTTATGGTCCGACAGGAAGACGGAATGATAGGATAATTAACCATTGTTTCTCCCTTTTTGGGATTGGACCTGACCTCAACCCTCTGGAGGCCTAATCCAAAGACCTCCACCCGTCTCCCCTAACACATTCCAAAGCCATCTGGCTCCTACAGATAACCATTAAATTCTGATGTAAAAACCAGTCTCTTTCACTCCTTGAGTATAACAATGTTCCAAGTTTAACCCAGAATCTATATATACAGTGGGACAAAAAAGTATTTAGTCAGCCACCACTTGTGCAAGTTCTCCCACTTAAAAATATGAGAGAGGCCTGTAATTTTCATCATGGGTACACTTCAACTATGACAGACAGAAAATCACATTGTAGAAAATCACATTTTTAATGAATTTATTTGCAAATTATGGTGGAAGGTAAGTATTTGGTCACCTACAAACAAGCAAGATTTCTGGCTCTCACAGACCTGTAACTTCTTCTTTAAGAGGCTCAACTGTCCTCCACTCGTTACCTGTATTAATGGCACCTGTTTGAACTTGTTATCAGTATAAAAGACACCTGTCCACACCCTCAAACAGTCACACTCCAAACTCCACTATGGCCAAGACCAAAGAGCTATCAAAGGACACCAGAAATAAAATTGTAGACCTGCACCAGGCTGGGAAGACTGCAATAGGTAAGCAGCTTGGTTTGAATAAATCAACTGTGGGAGCAATTATTAGGAAATGGAAGACATACAAGACCACTGATAATCTCCCTCAATCTGGGGCTCCACGCAAGATCTCACCCCGTGGGGTCAAAATGATCACAAGAACCACACGGGAGGACCTAGTGAATGACCTGCAGAGAGCTGGGACCAAAGTAGCAAAGTCTACCATCAGTAACACACTACGCCGCCAGGGACTCAAATCCTGCAGTGCCAGACGTGTCCCCCTGCTTAAGCCAGTACATGTCCAGGGCCGTCTGAAGTTTACTAGAGAGCATTTGGATGATCCAGAAGAAGATTGGGAGAATGTCATATGGTCAGATTAAACCAAAATATAACTTTTTGGTAAAAACTCAACTCGTCATGTTTGGAGGACAAAGAATGCTGAGTTGCATCCAAAGAACACCGTACCTACTGTGAAGCATGGGGGTGGAAACATCATGCTTTGGGGCTGTTTTTCTGCAAAGGGACCAGGACGACTGATCCGTGTAAAGGAAAGAATGAATGGGGCCATGTATCGTGAGATTTTGAGTGAAAACCCCCTTCCATCAGCAAGGGCATTGAAGATGAAACGTGGCTGTGTCTTTCAGCATGACAATGATACCAAACACGGGAAACGAAGGAGTGGCTTCGTAAGAAGCATTTCAAGGTCCTGGAGTTGCCTAGTCAGTCTCCAGATCTCAACCCCATAGAAAATCTTTGGAGGGAGTTGAACGTCCGTGTTGCCCAGCAACAGCCCCAAAACATCACTGCTCTAGAGGAGATCTGCATGGAGGAATGGACCAAAATACCAGCAACAGTGTGTGAAAAGTCTTCACAAGGTTACAGAAAACATTTGACCTCTTTCATTGCCAACAAAGGGTATATAACAAAGTATTGAGAAACTTTTGTTATTGACCAAATACTTATTTTCCACCATAATTTGCAAATAAATTCATTAAAAATCATACAACTGGATTTTTTCCCTCATTTTGTCTGTCATAGTTGAAGTGTACCTATGATAAAAAAATTACAGGCCTCTCATTTTTAAGTGGGAGAACTTGCACAATTGGTGGCTGACTAAATACTTTTTTGCCCCACTGTATATATAAAAAAATGTAATACTTTCTTAAAAGTGTAATTTCCTTTAATTGTACACATGTCATGGAACAGAGAAATGTTGCATTTTTAAATAAATTTGCTGCAATTCTACACATTTTGCCATGAAGATTTGGAAATGGTATAACTCATTTAATTACATTTTGCAATGGGCCAGAGAGGGAAATGTGCAGTTTCACAATTCATTTCCTGCAGTTCTATACATTTTGTCATATGGTGGAGAAAAATGTTTGTGCTGTTTTATATGATGTCTGATGAACAATGGGGACGATTATTTGACCATGACAAGTTTAGTCTAGCATACATGGGCTAATTAAGTGACTCTGACTGACCTAACAAGAGAAACTGCTGATGTACAACCAAATGTCAAAATTGCGCCTTGTGTATTTTACTATTCTAACTCAATAAGTTCGGGGGGGGGCAGTGTGTTAACAAAAAAACGTTTGTTAAAAAAATAGTTACATTTAATGCGTTATGACTTTTTGCATGTGTCCATGAATATCACTCGTCTCCTCTAGGGCATCGTAAAGCTCTCTCGCTCTCTGAAGCCTCCTTCCAGCATGGCCATCTGCCATACACTCATTCTAACACTGTGTAACGACACTTATTTCTCATAGGGTTTACATCCAAAGCTATAGTCTAGTTCAACTGATATGTATCTGTTTTTAAGGATGAACCTTCCTCTTCACCATTTGATACTATTTGTGAAACTGCGAAATAAGTATCTAGAGAGTAAATGAGAAAATAAGATCCATTGGCCACAGCACTATGCTATAGGCCCCTTTCCACATCTAACACGACTCATCTCAGAGAGCCAATCTAGGTTTCTGCTCTGTGTGATACACACTGTCGTAAGCTATGCCCATCCAATACAGCCCTATATCCCCGGAAGAGAAACACTACACGGTGACCAGAATTCATGAGAATTTAGACCTCTATATATTATGTATAGATGTCGTGGATCTATATTTCTACAGTATCCTCTCTGCTAGAATACACCTCTGTATATGTATGAGTTGGTAAGTAGGGCTGGCCGTATAATCATGTAACTGACAGTTATAGATGACTACCATCATGAAAACTTATTTAAAAGAAATAAAAAACCTTTTTTCAATAACATCAATACATTTTTGGGGGGAACGAACAGCTGAATGAAGGTGGGCCGGCCGGGCATTCTTGCTTTTGAGTCCGATTCTCCTGTAACATAGACTGTTCCTTGTTTTTTCCCCGAATTCAAACAGTTATTACGGTGGTAGTGGTCGCTTGACCGTCACTGCCCTATCGGTAAGTGTGGATGTGTTTGGCAACATGATTCCATGACTGTTTTGCTGTCGTTTAGCATGGAAATATGGTGAAAAGGGATGTGGTGAAAATACATGTCTGTATTCCAGGCAAACCACAGTAGCTAAATGTTAAGTATAGGCCTAACGAGTAGCATAGTGATGGGCCGATGAGTGTGACGGAGAAACTTGAAGAGGACAAGACAGACCCTCAATGCCACTCACCTCAGGACTGTTGCCACAGTAGCTCATATCAGTGTTGTCTCTGGTGTTTGAACTATGCACCGATATGACATTTATGGCCGATACCGATAATTTCCTTGCAAAAAAACCCGATTTTAATTTTTTATTTATTTCACCTTTATTTAACCAGGTAGGCTAGTTGAGAACAAGTTCTCATTTGCAACTGCGACCTGGCCAAGATAAAGCATAGCAGTGTGAACAGAAAACACAGAGTTACACATGGAGTAAACAATTAACAAGTCAATAACACAGTAGAAAAAAATGGGCAGTCTATATACAATGTGTGCAAAAGGCATGAGGTAGGCGAATAATACAATTTTGCAGATTAACACTGGAGTGATAAATGATCAGATGGTCATGTACAGGTAGAGATATTCGTGTGCAAAAGAGCAGAAAAGTAAATAAATAAAAAACAGTATAAAAACAGTATGGGAATGAGGTAGGTGAAAATGGGTGGGCTATTTACCAATAGACTAAGTACAGCTGCAGCGATCGGTTAGCTGCTCGGATAGCTGATGTTTGAAGTTGGTGAGGGAGATAAAAGTCTCCAACTTCAGCGATTTTTGCAGTTCGTTCCAGTCACAGGCAGCAGAGAACTGGAACGAAAGGCGGCCAAATGAGGTGTTGGCTTTAGGGATGATCAGTGAGATACACCTGCTGGAGCGCGTGCTACGGATGGGTGTTGCCATCGTGACCAGTGAACTGAGATAAGGCGGAGCTTTACCTAGCATGGACTTGTAGATGACCTGGAGCCAGTGGGTCTGGCGACGAATATGTAGCGAGGGCCAGCCGACTAGAGCATACAAGTCGCAGTGGTGGGTGGTATAAGGTGCTTTGGTGATAAAACGGATTTCACTGTGATAGACTGCATCCAGTTTGCTGAGTAGAGTGTTGGAAGCCATTTTGTAGATGACATCGCCGAAGTCGAGGATCGGTAGGATAGTCAGTTTTACTAGGGTAAGCTTGGCGGCGTGAGTGAAGGAGGCTTTGTTGCGGAATAGAAAGCCGACTCTTGATTTGATTTTCGATTGGAGATGTTTGATGTGAGTCTGGAAGGAGAGTTTGCAGTCTAGCCAGACACCTAGGTACTTAGAGATGTCCACATATTCAAGGTCGGAACCATCCAGGGTGGTGATGCTAGTCGGGCATGCGGGTGCAGGCAGCGATCGGTTGAAAAGCATGCATTTGGTTTTACTCGCGTTTAAGAGCAGTTGGAGGCCATGGAAGGAGTGCTGTATGGCATTGAAGCTCGTTTGGAGGTTAGATAGCACAGTGTCCAATGACGGGCCGAAAGTATATAGAATGGTGTCGTCTGCGTAGAGGTGGATCAGGGAATCGCCCGCAGCAAGAGCAACATCATTGATATACACAGAGAAAAGAGTCGGCCCGAGAATTGAACCCTGTGGCACCCCCATAGAGACTGCCAGAGGACCGGACAACATGCCCTCCGATTTTACACACTGAACTCTGTCTGCAAAGTAATTGGTGAACCAGGCAAGGCAGTCATCCGAAAAACCGAGGCTATTGAGTCTGCCGATAAGAATATGGTGATTGACAGAGTCGAAAGCCTTGGCGAGGTCGATGAAGACGGCTGCACAGTACTGTCTTTTATCGATGGCGGTTATGATATCGTTTAGTACCTTGAGTGTGGCTGAGGTGCACCCGTGACCGGCTCGGAAACCAGATTGCACAGCGGAGAAGGTACGGTGGGATTCGAGATGGTCAGTGACCTGTTTGTTGACTTGGATTTCGAAGACCTTAGATAGGCAGGGCAGGATGGATATAGGTCTATAGCAGTTTGGGTCCAGGGTGTCTCCCCCTTTGAAGAGGGGGATGACTGCGGCAGCTTCCCAATCCTTGGGGATCTCAGACGATATGAAAGAGAGGTTGAACAGGCTGGTAATAGGGGTTGCGACAATGGCGGCAGATAGTTTCAGAAATAGAGGGTCCAGATTGTCAAGCCAGGCTGATTTGTACGGGTCCAGGTTTTGCAGCTCTTTCAGAACATCTGCTATCTGGATTTGGGTAAAGGAGAACCTGGAGAGGCTTGGGCGAGGAGCTGCGGGGCGGAGCTGTTGGCCGAGGTTGGAGTAGCCAGGCGGAAGGCATGGCCAGCCGTTGAGAAGTGCTTATTGAAGTTTTCGATAATCATGGATTTATCGGTGGAGACCGTGTTACCTAGCCTCAGTGCAGTGGGCAGCTGGGAGGAGGTGCTCTTGTTCTCCATGGACTTCACAGTGTCCCAGAACTTTTTGGAGTTGGAGCTACAGGATGCAAACTTCTGCCTGAAGAAGCTGGCCTTAGCTTTCCTGACTGACTGCGTGTATTGGTTCCTGACTTCCCTGAACAGTTGCATATCACGGGGGCTATTCGATGCTATTGCAGTCCGCCACAGGATGTTTTTGTGCTGGTCGAGGGCAGTCAGGTCTGGAGTGAACCAAGGGCTGTATCTGTTCCGATACCGATATTTAACATTTTAGCAGCCTTTTTAAGCATTCTAGTACAGTTAAATAGTTGAAACACACACACACACTGCCAAAAAGTTATTTTGTTGGAGTTTACGTATGTCCCCATTACCAGTAAAACATAATAAAAACATTTCTTTCACTTACTTGCTGTGCTATTTTGTTCATTTGTTCAACCAGGATTTCATGTGCACTCCGTGTGCACGGTCACTGTGTCCGTTTCAATCTTGTCCAGCTGTGCCTGTAACATTTCACGTTAACCCTGTTTCTTGTCTGCATTGAAGTACCTTGCATCCAGCATGGTGGCGACACACTATCAAATCAAATTTATTTATATAGCCCTTTGTACATCGGCTGATATCTCAAAGTGCTGTACAGAAACCCAGCCTAAAACCCCAAACAGCAAGCAAGTCCTCTTCTGGCTGTGCCGGGTGGAGATTATAACAGAACATGGCCAAGATGTTCAAATGTTCATAAATGACCAACATGATCAAATAATAGGTCTGGGACAGGTAGCACGTCCAGTGAACAGGTCAGGATTCCATAGCCGCAGGCAGAACAGTTGAAACTGGAGCAGCAAGGAGTCATCATGCCAGGTAGTCCTGAGGCATGGTCCTAGGGCTCAGGTCCTCCGAGAAAGAAAGAGAATTAGAGAGAGCATACTTAAATTCACAGGACACCGGATAAGACAGGAGAAGTACTCCAGATATAACAGACTGACCCTAGCCCCCCGACACAAACTACTGCAGCATAAATACTGGAGGCTGAGACAGGAGGGGTCAGGAGACACTGTGGCCCCATCCGATGATACCCCCGGACATGGCCAAACAGGCAGGATATAACCCCACCCACTTTGCCAAAGCACAGCCCCCACACCACTAGAGGGATATCTTCAACCACCAACTTACCATCCTGAGACAAGGCCGAGTATAGCCCACAAAGATCTCCGCCACGGCACAACCCAAGGGGGGGGCGCCAACCCAGACAGGAAGATCACATCAGTGACTCAACCCACTCAAGTGACGCACCCCTTCTAGGGACGGCATGAAAGAGCACCAGTAAGCCAGTGACTCAGCCCCTGTAATAGGGTTCGAGGCAGAGAATCCCAGTGGAAATAGGGGAACCGGCCAGGCAGAGACTGCAAGGGCGGTTCGTTGCTCCAGAGCCTTTCCGTTCACCTTCACACTCCTGGGCCAGACTACACTTAATCATATGACCCGCTGAAGAGATGAGTCTTCAGTAAAGAGGCTCAGAGAGAATACCACCGAATTGCTTGTTCACAGCCTCTAGTCAAGTACTTTTCCAAGTTAACCCGATGTTCTGTGTCAGCATTTTTGTTGAGCAGGACTTTCAATGTCATGACAGGGTATCACGTCTGCTGCAGACGCAGTTGAGCTTATTTCTCAAGTCAGTTGTTCGAATGGAGCTAGGAGTGTTCATGTTTCAAACATGTTCTCAATGCCACTGAAATGGCAGCAGTGGTATGAGAAGACCCAGCACATTCTTGAGCATGCAGTACTGCTTTCCTCAGTAGGAAATCCTTGTGGACCCACTGTGCTGTCAGGCTCCTAATGGTCATGGGGCTGACATCGCTGGTCCAAATGTCAGTCGGGAAGCAGTAATAGCAGTGATGCATCATGGATGTGAGTTTCAACAATACTGTGTAACTCCGGTAAGGCAGCAGCTGAAAAATGGCGCCTAATTGGTAAAAATGGTGCCTAATTGGTAGTGGTGCTCGACCAGTCGGCAAAAGCCAACATAGTCACTGCACCTGTACATAACCCATCTGTAAACAGACCATCTATCTACCTACCTCATCCCCATACTGGTATTTATTTATTTATTTATTTTGCTCCTTTGCACCCCAGTATCTCTACCTGCACATTAATCTTCTGCCAATCTACTATTCCAGTGTTTAATTGCTATATTGTAATTACTTTGCCACCATGGCCTATTTATTTCCTTAACTTACCTCATTTGCACTGACTGTATATATACTTTTTGTTTTCTTTTGTTCTACTGTATTATTGACTGTGTTTTGTTTATTCCATGTGTAACTGTGTTGTTGTATGTGTCGAATTGCTACTCTTTATCTTGGCCAGGTCGCAGTTGCAAATGAGAACTTGTTCTCAACTAGTCTACCTGGTTAAATAAAGGTGAAATAAAAACAAATCATCCACGACAGAGAATGGCTGATTGTCAAGGGCAATGAATTACATTATCTTGGCGTGCCTTCGCGTTGTCCCACTGAAATGTTCTGACTCTTTCAAATGACTGCTCGACTTGATGACTGCTCGAGCTGCTATATTTTTCATGGCGTCATTACGTCATCTACCTACGTTATATAGGTATTCACGTCAGCTCTGACGTTGGTTTTGCGCATCGGCGTTAAACTAGACATAGGGCCGATGCCAATGTTGGCATTTTTAGATAATATCTAAAAAATATCTAAAAATTTAAAATAATGTATCCTTCATGGATTAGCGTGAGAGCAAGAAGAGGGGTAGAAATGGAGAGGTTTTGTCTTGGTTTCACATGTTTACTGGTTCATTTCTGCTGCCCCATAAAATGTAATGTTCTCCTCATTGTATAGTATTTCTACTTCCATGACCCGGGCAATCTCGTCATTACGATGTAATATTCCATTTTAGTATCCTTCCAACTCAATCAGCTGTACTTGGAAATGGATTGTGATGTCCATTCCCTCTCTGTGTATGCATGCCTTTTGAAACTCTCAATGACAGGAGAACTCTCCAGTTCTGTGATTTGAGCTATAGGCTTGTCAGGGAGCGTCTGTAAACGGACAGCCTGTAAATCCGTGGTCCTCACCCTTCCGTTAGGGACCGACTTAGCAGGGAGGGGGAGTGGAGTGTCTTTGTTAACTGTTGGCACGGCTCTCTGGGATCGATAGAGGTTGGGGTTTGGCCTGGGATACTGGGAGCCCTGGGGGGAGAGGACTGGGGAGCACAGGGACCAGTTCAGTGCCATGATCATGGCTGAGCATATGCCCAGTATAGGGAGTGAGAAAGAAGGGGCAAGGGAGGGGGCATAGTGGTGCACACAGAAGTACTCAAGGTCAGAGAGACTGGGAGAGAAAGGGGCAAAATACCAGTTAATATTATCCATCCCAAAGCACAGTCACAGCAAGTTCAGGAGAATGTGCCAGAGGGAATAGGCCAAGTGAGTTTTCATTTGAAGGCAAACTCTTCTCAACAGTGGTGACTCTCTAATATTGTACCACTACCCAAACTTGTTCACCTGACTGCCCTGTTTACCAGCTGTGATTGCTATTCTGACGGGTGTAATTCCTGAACTTGTTGTGCTTCCACATTAATTCATTGTGACTGGGTCTGAATCCACAAGTGAGTGTTCTAGGTGGCTAGATAGGTGTGAGAGCACCATATGTTACAATGGAGCAGCAGCTGTATTATCCTCTTTATTTGTTAGGACCCGACGCTAAGAGCTGTTTAAGGGGCCTATCTGAGCTACTTTACTGTCTCCTTTTTAAAATCAATTTGTCACCCTGGGTGTCATGAATGTATTTACAGTGGAGCGCAGATCTGTCACATTTTCACTGCCATTGTGTATCTTGTGAAGGGCCGCCCTTTAGAGCAGATAGGATCTGTTCAAGGGAGGTTTTTAAATCAATCAGGGTGACTCGAGGTTATCCAGGGCAGTACATTCATAACTCCAAACCTCCAAAGCACTGCAGCTCCCCTCGCCTCAAGCTAAGTTGATTTAAACAATGGCAGCAGCCTAGAAGAAATGGTCCTGCTCCCTCAGCAGCACTGTGACTCCCATGGATTTATGAATATTTGGCAGCAGGTGTGACTTACAGGGCATGGTGCGGTGGTGGGGGGGTAGCTTCTGCTGTGTGAATCACCTGGTGGTGATGGTTGAGGGCAGGCTGTGTCCTGACAGACCCGGGCAGGATGCGGGACATAGGTGCCTGGTGGGCCAGAGTTTGGCTGTCATTGTGAAGGTCAGAGCAGAGCTCCTAGTGGGCAATATTTCCCAGAACGGGAGACAGGAAGGCAGCGAGAGCACTGGCCAGCCGCACTGCGGACCTCTCAGTTTATAGGCTGTCCACCCACGTCCCTGTCCACCTCCCCTGGCCTGAGTTATGCAGGAACAGGAAATAGTCCAGTAAACAACCGCTTCTGGTCTAACCTGTGGGTGGGGGTGCAACTTAGATTGTTAGACATCATTCAACTGGATTAAGGTAGGTCCTGTTCTGTCACACTGAGTCATACCCCCATCACCCTATCTATACCTGCTCTTGTCTTTTTCTGTTTCTGTCTGTCTTGCTCTTGCAATCCCCCCCTCTTTCTATCCCTCTTCCTTTATTTTTATTTTATTTTTTATTTTTACCTTTATTTAACTAGGCAAGTCAGTTAAGAACAAATTCTTACTTTCAATGACGGCCTAGGAACAGTGGGTTGTTCAGGGGCAGAACGATAGATTTGTACCTTGTCAGCTCGGGAGTTTGAACTTCCGGTTACTAGTCCAACACTCTAACCACTATGCTACCCTGCCGCCCCACTGCTTGGATACTTTTTCTGTAGTGCTCTTTTTGCGTGCTTCTCTCTTTCGGTCTCCCTCATCTCTCCCTTCCCTCTTTCTGAGCTTTGCACCAGTCTTGGCCTTGCTTCTCCAAGAAGTGGTCCAAGAGAAGTGATTTACTCTAATAGGATGTCCCCCTCAAGGTTCTCTGCAATGTTGTGCTGTGGAAAAGTGATCAGCCAGGGAAATAATGTCTTCATGCAACGCACCCAAGACCTCAGCCCACAACAGGTAAAACATCAGGTATTTAGAACAAAAATCATATCACCAGAGCTCGCCGACTTGAAGTGACAAGGTGACGTGTTCTTTAAGGCACAGATGATGAAATCCACCTTTCCTTCCACATCAGTGTGTACATGTATCAGAACTGGTTATGAATCTGTCAGACATTCTCCAGAAATCTTAATAGTAAAATCTGCTGTTTTCATCAGCTCCAAGAGCTGGATAGATATACACTTCTCAGTGATAATGGATGGACAGAGAGGGTGGAGTCCGTTCCAAGCCAAGGTCGAAGGTGGCATAGAAGGTGGCGTGGTTAATACATCTTCCATGGTCTATTATGGTCCACACCATGATAGATAGTGGGTAGAAATGACCATGTAATTATCCTGGTGTGGATATTAACATTGCTTATGTTAACAATGTCAGCGCAAGACAAAAACCGCATAGCCTCTGCTAGACAGACCAAGATAATGATGGTTATTAAATGGATGCTTTTATCCATTGTGACTTAGTTAACACAGGCTATATCCAGGATACACAGAGTGTACCAAAAATTTGGATCACCTTCCTAATATTGAATTGCACCCCGTTTTGCCCTCAGAACAGCCTCAATTTGGGATGCTGGCCCATGTTGACACAATACTTCCCACAGTTTTGTCAAGTTGGCTGGATGTCCTTTGGGTGGTGGGCCATTCTTTATATACACAGGAAACTGTTGAGTGAAAACCCCAGCAGCGTTGCAGTTCTTGACACTCAAACCTGTGCCTGTGGCACCTACTACCATACCCTGTTCAAAGGCACTTAAATCCTTTGTCTTGCCCATTCAGCCTCTGAATGGCACACATACACAATCCATGTCTCAAGGCTTAAAAATATTTCTTTAACCTGTATCCTCCCCTTCATCTACACTGATTGAAGTGGATTTAACAAGTGACATCAATAAGGGATCATAGCTTTCACCTGGTCAGGCAATGTCATGGAAAGGGCAAGTGTTCCTAATGCTTTGTACACTTAGTGTATGTGTCCCTTGTGTGAATCGAGCCCACAAACTTGGTGTTGCAAGTTGCCAGTTTTAAAACCAACATAGCCAGAACCACAAGGTTGACTGTGAGTTTCTTACACAGTTTGTGTGCTTGTCTTCATAATCTCTGTGGCGCGTGGGTTTCAGTTAACAGACACTGAGCACCCCACCGCAAGCTGTCATTTCCCTATGCTCCCTTCACCAAGCCCAGAGTTAGGCAGGCGGGATGGCTGCTAACCGACAAGCAGAACGCCTCCAACAGTCACTGGGAATAAAAGCCAAGAGTAGAGAAGTCCAATGGAGCACAAAATGAACATCAGGAGGATAAGGCAGGCACTGACAGAGGGAGACTGAGGGATCTCAATGTGGTCTGTTTAACTACTAGACTGTTGGAGGGTGGCACTACCCAGGATAGTTTTTATAGTGTGATGGTGGGAGAGATATGGGATGGGGCTAGATAGAAGTTGAATGTTTGAAAAAATTCTAATGTAAAAGGGTAGAACACAAGTTTTCTTTTTTCTTTTCTATGCCACACGTGAGGATGCCAGCGCGATTGACCGTTTTGTTTTTTGTTTATTAGACACTTGTTTTATTAGCAGTTTTTCTAAGTTGAAATTGCCATCAAACTGAAAGACTTAATGTGTCGAAATATACATGTACGATTCCATTGCTGATCACCTGCTAATCTCCTATCTGGTGTTCTCTCCACCTCACTCCACTGTCTACCTGGATCCATCTCTGATGCCTAATTCCCAGGCTGAGCTCTGCTGGGACCGCAATAAATCAACTTGGCATTGGACCTGGACACTACAGCTATCTAGCTAGCTCTTGACCCGCTCCACTACAGCCAGTCAGACTCCTTGCAGTCCCAAAGACACGCCTAAAAACAATGGGTGCCCAAGCATTCTGCTGTCTCGGCTCCCGGCTCTGGAACAAGCGCCCTCCCCACCACTGAATGCCCCAGACCACTAGAAATGTTGTTACTTAGAGTATAAATATCAAGTGTCTCCTATTGTGTACTTTGAGAGAGGATCAAGTCTCTTAATGCAGTGATGTCCCTGCCCCATTAGTGCTAGTCTGCCATGAGGAACCACTGAGTCCAGGCTGCATCACCACTTATGCAGGACAGAAGTGAACACACTAGAATAATGCCACATGGCATGTAGAAATGTTGATTTGCTCATTACTGTTCCCAAAACAATGTGAAGTACAGGCTAGAACACTACAATGCAAGAAGATACCGATGGAGGCTAACCTTCCTTGCTAGCGTACAGCAGAAGTCAACATCAATTCACTACCCTAGTACCTTGTTTGTGATAATATATAAATCAAAATATTGCTGAGTACTAAGCTGATTGTCACCAAAAACTGTTCATTCACTTCATCTCCCCCACCTTGCTTCTATCCCAGTCAAGATCATCTTTGCTCAAGCCTCGAACCGACTTTGTGTGAATGACGTCAGTGGTCTTAAATAGACAGCGCACACTTTTATCAAATAAGTCATTGCTTCATCTTTGCAAATGTTGTTTACCTTTACAATAAAATAAGTCTCAAATGGAAGGTAAGCATATTTGTTTTTCATCTGTAGCCTCGTGAAATAAGCTAATAACTCAATGCATGCACACACTACTATTGAATTTGCATTCACCTGTATTGTGAATAAGGCCTTGATTTTACCCAGTTTATCAATAGAGATTTACCATTCAAATAAATAAGTTATGTATACTAAATATAAATGCAACATCCAACAATTTCAAAGATTTTGCTAAGTTACTGTTCATATAAGGAAATCAGTCAATTAAAAATAAATTAGGCCCTAACCTATGGATTTCACATAACTAGGCGGGCACAGTCATGGGTGGGATTGGTATGGGCACAGGCCCACCGAATTGGGAGCCAGGCCGACCCACTGGGGAGCCAGGCCCACAAAAGGGCTTTATTACAGACAGATACTCCTCAGCACAGATTCACAGGTGAAGAAGCTGGATGTGGAGGTCCTGGGCTGGCGCAGTTACGCATGGTCTGATGTTGTTGAACATACTGCCAAATTATCTGGCAACAGCTCTGGTGGACATTCCTGCAGTCAACATGCCAATTGCATGCTCCCTCAACGTGACATCTGTGTCATTGTGTTGTGACACATTTCAAAGTGGCCTTATATTTTCCCTGACACAAGGTCCACCTGTGTAATGATCATGCTCTCTAATCAGCTTCTTGATATGCCACACATGTCAGGTGGATGGATTATCATGACAAAAGGTCAAATGCTCGCTAACAGTGATGTAAACACATTTGTGCACAAAATATGAGAGAAATAATATTTTTGTATATGGAATATTTCCGGGATCTTTTATTTCAGTTCATGAAACATGGGACCAGCACTTTCCATATATTTTTGTTCAGTGTAGTTAGATTTTTTTTTTTTTTTAAATGGTCAAATTGATTGTCTAATTGATTCATTTAATGCATGCATTCAAAAATGTCAAAGGAACTCAAAAGATCAGTCTGGATGAAGTGCCATTATGTGTCTTAGTACCCAGAATCCATCATAGACAAACTCCTCAACTTGGGATAGGGTTAATTATCAGGTATCCTATTGAAATAGTGAGTGCTTAGATTTAGGGGGTCTACACCAGAAGTGAATGGTTATCTGTAGGAGGAAGGTATATGGTGTGTGTGCAATTAAGCTTGGAATGTACTGAGTGTAGGGAAAGCGATCACATGTGGCAGCATTGATAAGGGGAAAGAGCCATGGACTAGTGATGAAGGGGGTCGAGGTCAGGTCACTTTAAGGGAGAAAAAGGTTTTTGGCCGTATCACTTAGTTTCCTGTCTAGCAGTAAAGATAATGTTTGTTCAGATGTGTAGGAGGAGACAGCATAGGAGAAAGGGTTAAATATCAGTGCTTGTGTGAACAATGTCTTTGTCTAATGCGGCTGTATTGACCCTCTGGGAAGAATAAACTTGGTTGAGTTTTTACTCTGAAAATTAGAACCTAACAGCTAATACGCCTTTTTTTTGCCGTGTTATCAATTTGGTATCAAGTATCGTGTTTCTAAACCTGGTATCAAATTCAGAATCCTGGTATCGTGACACCACTAGTTAGTAGAAGAGAAGAATCTGCAAATACAACTTAATTTATTATGATATTGTTTAATCCTGATGAGACATAGTTTAAACCTTGTCATACTTAACACAGCTGGGAGCATAGCTAGCACTGTATTATTGCAGAGTGCAGAATCTCTATTTGCTGATGAGCATTATTCCTCTCACTCATGTTGTGATTTGTGAATCCCTCAGTACTCCCATGGTCTCCGTGAAGAAGCTGAGGCATAGCTAAACTGGTGAAGAATGTGGACGTGTGAGAGCTGAAACCAGACACAAACGGAGCCAACCAAAACCCTATCAAATTGAAATACTTGCCCTTGCCACATAAATGAACACATTACTCTCCTGGCCTGCATCCTAAATGGCACCCTTTACGGTGCACTACTTTTGACCTGGGCTCATCCACTATATAGTGAATAGGGAGCCGTGTTTGTATGTCTTCAGTGAACCTGACATTCAATATGTGCTCAGGGAGGTAACCTAACCTGTAGGCGCACGGTCTGTTGGAACGTACCATACATTCACACATGAAGGGAGACTTTTTCATTGGCTATTGGATTTTAGATCCGACTCCGTACTACAGAAGTGACAGTCAATTAATGACTGGGATTTTAGGCTTTTAAGTGAGTCATGTTCATGAAATGTCCCATCAGTGTAGAATTTGAATATTCTGTTTTTGTACGTCCTATATTCCTCAACAGATGGGCCAATCATTATTTGATAAACCGGCCAATTGGACATCTACCTGGTCGTCGGGAGCCAATGGTTAAGTGGCTTTGTCCTGGTGTGTAAATGTAATTTATATTTATTCTCCTGCGTGTGGAGATGGCGTGCGTCATGGAACGTCACCAAGCCAAGAACACAAAACTCCCGGGTTTATTGGCTTGGCTCCCTCCCTCGCCCTAGTCTTGCTGTGAGGAGAGCTGGCTATGGCTGGTACAGGAGGAAAAGCTGTCCTGGTTTTTAGACTGCTGCCATGACCGGCAGACAGAGAAGGACCAGGTGACGAAATGCTCTCCTCTGGGATAGCTGATCCCATCAGACTAGGGTGATGATTAATAAGACAAAGGGAAATTGGAAGTAGTGAATGCAGTAGAGCTTTGGGAAAGAGTGACTCTCTGCCAGTCAATAGTGTTGTCCTCACAGTTTCCCTTGGATGTGCATTTCGGGTCAGCATCACTGTCTCCAATGTCAAAACTTGTCTCACGATTCTGTCTCTTTCGCTCTTATCCTGCTCACCCTCCTTTATTCTCTGTTTATTCTCAGTCCAGCTCTTACGTCTTCTCTTTTAAAGGTCATGTTAAGAATAAAGCAGTGTTTTTATCCACAAAGTCTAGTCAGTGCCTCCAGACAGCCAAGGAAAACAAAGCTTTGAGAGTGAAGTAGCCCCACGGCTACAATTTAACAATGTCTGAAGAGGAGTTACACGGCACGCATAAACACACATGCACACACACTCACACTGTCGTGTCCTGTCCACCCAGCCTTGTGGTGAGGGAGCTGCTGGGCAGTGACCTAGCAACCGAGTGACAGAACAGACAGGGTTAAGGCCACACCAGGGGCTGGAGCCCGGGGGGGTTCAGGGTATTGAGTGGAGGTGGGGGCACTGGCTGAAGGGGCACAGGGATGTCTCTCTTAGTAGCATCATTGCCCAGAACAGAGGGCTAGGTATTGTGCCGCCCTCTCTCCTGGCGAGGCTGCAATGATGGTGAAAAAAATATAAAGGATTGTGTGTGTGCATGCTAATCTCTGTTTTTTGTTCTATTATGAGTCATTTATTTGACTATGATAAGCCTGTTGGAATGGTCTCTTCAACTGGTGGTATTAACTCCACTCCATAGTTAAAGATGTTACTGTTTTTGGGTACCAGCTCATTGTGTACCAGATGTTTTGTCTAAACCAGGCTGCTCGTGTGTATGTTGTAGATGATGAAGCATGCGTGGGACAGCTACAGACAGTACGGATGGGGACACAACGAGCTGAAACCTCTCGCCAAGAAAGGACATTCCACCAATATCTTTGGTAAGTGTCATGTCGCTATTCACTACTACACGTACAGTACACACACACATTCACATTTCCTGTCCTTATACCCTGGTGTTTGGATGCATCATCCATGACCAGTGGGTCACACCAAACCCAGTTTCTCACTCCACCAGTTTCTGCCAGGGTTGTTGCTGCTGTTACTGTTCAGCTCTGCAGCTACCTACTGCGATAAAGCAGGTCAGACAACTGCGGCTCATATTTTTGCGTGTGTACTGTGTATGTATGTGTGAGCGCACTCATGCGTGTTCTGTGTGGAAAGTTTTAATATTCAGTGGATCAAATTGTTTATAAGCGCTTGTGGTATTTGATGAGCTGCTGTTAAATGGTAGTTGAGCTGCAGTACTGTGGTCTGTCTCCCGGTTCTCTAAATTCCTGTGAAATTCCTTCTATGCTCGCTTTGAGGCAAGCAACACTGAACCATGCATGAGAGAAGCAGCTGTTCCAGACGACTGTGATCTCGCACTCCATAGCCGATGTGAGTAAGACCTTTAAACAGGGTAACTGGTAACAAGACCGCAGGGACAGATGGCAAAGGGGGATACCTAGTCAGTTGTACAACTGAAATGTGCCTTCCTTGTTTAACCTTTTGCGTGTAGGGGGCAGTATTTTCGTTTTTGGCTAAAAAACGTACCCATTTCAAACGGCCTATTTCTCAGCCCCAGAAACTAGAATATGCATATAATTGTCAGATTAGGATAGAAAACACTCTAAAGTTTCCAAAACTGTAAAAATATTGTCTGAGTATAACAGAACTGATATTGCAGGCGAAAGCCTGAGGAAAATCCAATCAGGAAGTGCCTCTTATTTTGAAACCTCTCTGTTCCTATGCATGCCTATCCTCCATTTGAAGGGATATCAACCAGATTTATTTTTCTATTGCTTCCCTCAGGTGTCAAGTCTTTAGACATAGTTTCAGGCTTTTATTTTGAAAAATGAGTGTGAAAGATCACATTGCGAAAGTGAATAGATGGGGGCTCTCAGAGTGAGTTTTGCACAACTGAGTAAAGCGGCCATTGTTTCTCCCGCTGTTATTGAATAACCTACACACCCGGTTGATATATTATCGAACATATATTTTAAAAACAACCTGAGGATTGATTTTTTTTTTTAAACGTTGGACATGTTTCTGTGGATATTATTTGGAATATACGTCTGCGTTGTCGCTCTTTCCTGTGGATTTCTGAACATAATGCGACAAACAAACAGATGTACTTTGGGTATAAAAATAATCTTTATGGAACAAAAGGAACATTTGTTGTGTAACTGGGAGTCTCGTGAGTGAAAACATCCGAAGATCATCAAAGGTAAACGATTAATTTGATTGCTTTTCTGATTTTCGTGACCTAGCTACTTAATGCTTAATGTACATAATGTTATGTTATCGATAAACTTACACAAACGCTTGGATTGCTTTCGCTGTAAATCATTATTTCAAAATCTGAGACGACAGGTGGATTAACAAAAGGATAAGCTGTGTTTTGCAATATTGCACTTGTGATTTCATGAATATTAATATTTTTTTGTAATATTATTTGACTGTGGCGCTATGCTGTGGCGCCATACCTACATGTTTCAAGCAGAACACCATATTCCCTGTGACAAAGAACAACAAGGTAACCTGTCTAAATGACAATCTCCCCATAGCACTCACATCTGTAGCCATGAAATGCTTTGAAATACTGGTCATGGCTCACATCAACACCATCGTAGACACCCTGGAACCACTCCAATTCGTATACCGCCCCAGCAGTTCCACAGATGATGCAACCTCTATTGCACTCCACACTGTCCTCTCCAACCTGAACAAGAGGAACACCTATGTGAGAATGCTGTTCATTGACTATACCTCAGCGTTCAACACCATAGTGCCCTCAAAGCTCATCACTAAGCTAAGGATCCTGGGACTAAACACCTTCCTCTGCAACTGGATCCTGCTTGGCATCCGACCGCAAGGTGCTACAGAGGGCAGTGTGTACAGCCCAGTACATCACTGGGTCTCTGCCATCCAGGACCTCTATAGTATGCGGTGTCCGAGGAAGGCCCTAAAAATTGTCACTCCAGCCACCCAAGTCATAACTGTTTGCTCTTCTGCCGCACGGCACGTAGTACCGATGCACCAAGTCTGGAACCAACAGGACCCTGAACAGCTTCTATCCCCCAAGCCATGAGACTGCTAAAGAATTAGTCTGGGTAGCTATGGGTTAAAGACCCTGAACAGTCTACTACTTTTTCTCTCATGGCTAACTACCAGCAAGTTTGAAAAGATCGGCTGAGTCGCCTGGACTGACAGCTCTTTCGAATGACTATGTCAAGCAACTTGGATGCAGTGCTGCAGTAAAATCATCTCAATGAAATTTGGTGATTCACAAAGCAACTCTAACAACATTGAAAATGCATCAATGATATTAAATCATTTTAATACATTTCCTGTTTGGCATGTCTCTTGTGATGCAGTTCAATGCAGCACTGACAGATGTTGACTTGACAACTGCGTCAGATTTCAATGCCCCCCGCCTTTGTTCCATGCTAGCTGAGGACCTAGCTAGACAGTAACTAATTAACACCTGACACAGATAAAAGGGGAAACAAGTATTTATGCCATAGATTAATTAGGTAAACTTGTAAATTATATTTGCTGACATCCTACGGTAAAATCTTGGCACCAGTAGAGTAGCTATAAACCCACTGCCCTCTGCAAATACTCCTTCTCTGATGTTGGTAACAAGGCGGTACTTATTTAAATTAGGTAAGAGAATATGTTACCGTTGGTGTATTAATCCCCTAGAGTCGATTAACGCACCGATGCGTCAACCTAACTAACATAATACAAAAGTCTGGTATTTTTATTTATTTTTAAATCAGTTTAAGCTAGAGCTGTTTTTTTGCATTGGATGTGTCTCAATCCACTGCTGTCGCACTTCTGATCTGCAGTGCAAGGTGGCAGAGCTAGAGTGGTGTTTGTCAGACTATGTTTGCCAGACCATGAGACATCCCGTCTTCTCACAAACATCTGTGGCATCCAAATGGTTTGACCTACAAACTATTATGACCACTCTGTGCCCCCCCTTTCTATATTCTATTACTTGGGTGGCTGGAGTCTGACATTTTTTAGGGCCTCATCAATCTACACACAATACCACATAATGAGAAAGTGAAAACGGGTATTAAAAATAAAATGTATACCTTATTTACATAAGTACTCAGACCCTTTGCTATGAGACTCGAAATTGAGCTCAGGTGTGCATCCTGTTTACATCGATCATCCTTGATGTTTCTATAACTTGATTTGAGTCCACCTGTGGTAAATTCAATTGATTGGACATGATTTGGAAAGGCGCACACTTGTCTATATAAAGTCCCACAGTTGACAGTGCATGTCAATTTAAAAACCAAGCTATGACTTCGAATGAATTATCCGGAGAGCTTTGATAGGATTGTGTCGAGGCACAGATCTGGGGAAGGGTACCAAAAAATGTCTTCAGAATTTAAGGTCCCAAAGCACACTGTGGCCTCCATTCTTAAATGGACGAAGTTCGGAACCACTTCTTACTAGAGTTGTCCGCCCAGCCAAACTGAGCAGTCGGGGGAGAAGGGCCTTGGTCAGGGAGGTGACCAAGAACCAGATGGTCACTCTGACAGAGCTCCAGAGTTCCTCTGTGGAGATGGATGAACCTTCCAGAACGACAACCATCTCTGCAATACTCCACCAAATCAGGCCTTCATGGTAGTGGTCAGAAGGAAGCCACTCCTCAGTAAAAGGTGCATGACAGCCCGCTTGGATTTTGCCAAAAGGCACCTAAGATTCTCTGGTCTGATGAAACCAAGATTGAACTCTTTGGCCTGCATCCCAAGTGTCACGTCTGGAGGAAACCTGGCACCATCCCTACGGTGAAGCATGGTGGTGGTGGCAGCATCATGCTGTGGGGTTGTTTTTCAGCGGCAGGGACTGGGAAACTAGTCAAGATCAAGGTAAAGATGAACAGAGAAAAGTACCGATATCCTTGATGAAAACCTGCTCAGGACCTGGGGCGAAGGTTCACCTTGAACCAGATCAAACATCTCTGGAGTGACCTAAAAATAGCTGTGCAGCAACTCTCCCCAACCATGCTGACAGAACTTGAGATATCTGCCGAGAAGAATGGGATAAACTAATTGGCCCAGCGTTGTCCAGGTAGGACAATAAGGTAGGACATTGTAAATAAGAATTTACTGACCTGCCTAGTTAAATAAAGGTTGTATTTAACTTTTTTGTTAAGTACTGAGTAAAGGGTCTGAATACCTAAGTAAATTATATATACACTGCTCAAAAAAATAAAGGGAACACTTGAACAACACAATGTAACTCCAAGTCAATCACACTTCTGTGAAATCAAACTGTCCACTTAGGAAGCAACACTGATTGACAATAAATTTCACATGCTGTTGTGCAAATGGAATAGACAACAGGTGGAAATTATAGGCATTTAGCAAGACACCGCCAATAAAGGAGTGGTTCTGCAGGGGGGGACCACAGACCACTTCTCAGTTCCTATGCTTCCTGGCTGATGTTTTGGTCACTTTTGAATGCTGGCGGTGCTTTCACTCTAGTGGTAGCATGAGACGGAGTCTACAACCCACACAAGTGGCTCAGGTAGTGCAGCTCATCCAGGATGGCACATCAATGCGAGATGTGGCAAGAAGGTTTGCTGTGTCTGTCAGTGTAGTCTCCAGAGCATGGAGGCGCTACCAGGAGACAGGCCAGTGCATCAGGAGACGTGGAGGAGGCCGTAGGAGGGCAACAACCCAGCAGCAGGACCGCTACCTCCGCCTTTGTGCAAGGAGGAGAAGGAGGAGCACTGCCAGAGCCCTGCAAAATGACCTCCAGCAGGCCACAAATGTGCATGTGTCTGCTCAAACGGTCAGAAACAGACTCCATGAGGGTGGTATGAGGACCCGACGTCCACAGGTGGGGGTTGTGCTTACAGCCCAACACCGTGCAGGACGTTTGGCATTTGCCAGAGAACACCAAGATTGGCAAATTCGCCACTGGCGCCCTGTGCTCTTCACAGATGAAAGCAGGTTCACACTGAGCACATGTGACAGAGTCTGGAGACGCCGTGGAGAACGTTCTGCTGCCTGCAACATCCTCCAGCATGACCGGCTTGGCGGTGGGTCAGTCATGGTGTGGGGTGGCATTTCTATGGGGGGCCACACAGCCCTCCATGTGCTCGCCAGAGGTAGCCTGACTACCATTAGTCACCGAGATGAGATCCTCAGACCCCTTGTGAGACCATATGCTGGAGCGGTTGGCCCTGGGTTCCTCCTAATGCAAGACAATGCTAGACCTCATGTGGCTGGAGTGTCAGCAGTTCCTGCAAGAGGAAGGCATTGATGCTATGGACTGGCCCGCCCGTTCCCCAGACCTGAATCCAATTGAGCGCATCTGGAACATCATGTCTTGCTCCATCCACCAACGCCACGTTGCACCACAGACTGTCCAGGAGTTGGTGGATGCTTTAGTCCAGGTCTGGGAGGAGATCCCTCAGGAGACCATCCGCCACCTCATCAGGAGCATGCCCAGGCGTTGTAGGGAGGTCATACAGGCACGTGGAGGCCACACACACTACTGAGCCTCATTTTGACTTGTTTTAAGGGCATTACATCAAAGTTGGATCAGCCTGTAGTGTGGTTTTCCACTTTAATTTTGAGCGTGACTCCAAATCCAGACCTCCATGGGTTGATAAATTTGATTTCCATGGATAATTTTTGTGTAAGCACATTCCACTATGTAAAGAGTATTTAAGAAGAATATTTCATTCATTCAGATCTAGTGTTCCCTTTATTTTTTTGAGCAGTGTGTGTATATATATATATATATATATATATTTTTTTTTTATGATATATTTTCTTTACCCCGTTTTCTCCCCAATTTGGTGGTATCCAATTGTTTTTTAGTAGCTTACTATCTTGTCTCATCGCTTGTCTCATCGCTCACCGTACGGGCTCGGGAGAGACGAAGGTTGAAAGTCATGCGTCCTCCGATACACAACCCAACCAAGCCGCACTGCTTCTTAACACAGCGCGCATCCAACCCGGAAGCCAGCCGCACCAATGTGTCGGAGGAAACACCGTGCACCTGGCAACCTTGGTTAGCGCGTACTGCGCCCGGCCCGCCACAGGAGTCGCTGGTGCGCGATGAGACAAGGATATCCCTACCGGCCAACCCCTCCCTAACCCGGACGACGCTAGGCCAATTGTGCGCCGCCCCACGGACCTCCCGGTCGCGGCCGGTTACGACAGAGCCTGGGCGTGAACCCAGAGTCTCTGGTGGCACAGCTGGCGCTGCAGTACAGCGCCCTTAACCACTGCGCCACCTGGGAGGCCAGTAAATTATATTTTGTATTTTTTATAAATTACAAAAATTGTAAGTCTGTTTTTGCTTGTCATTGTGTGTAGATTGATTTTAGAACAAGGATGCAACATAACAAAATGTGGAAGAAGTCGAGGGGTCTGAATATACATCCATACGCACGCGCACACACAATGACCTCGTACCCTTGCACGTCAACTCGATACTGGTACCCGTGTATATAGCTATCGTTACTCATTGTGGATTTATTCCACGTGTTATGATGATGTGGTTTAACCTACTTGTGGGTGGTTAACTGACTTCTTTTAGGAGCAGTGTCATCCCTCTGGTCAGTCCATAGTCATATCCCTCACTGTCTGGCCCACTCACTCACATAACGGGATCATAGTCTGTCAGTCCCATCGACCTGAGCATGGATTCGGTTGGAAAGCGTTTGACCTGTAATTGTGGTCATCCATCGGTCACCGAGACCAGAGCGGCGAAAGAAGGTCGTTCTGTTTACTGTGGAAGGGTGGAGAGCAGACTGACAAGGCTCTGATCTTTAAACACACTGACGGATTCTCTGGTGTTTACAGGAAACTGCTCTCTGGGGAGCACAGGGTCGGGTTACATTGATCCGCACTGTAAACTGGACTGAAAGCCACACCACTGGCCAAGCAGTCCCACGGCAGGGCCAGGCCAGGCAGATAATACACACAATGTAATAACCACCTCAGGTTTATCAACATTAACGGCATTGATGTGGTCGGATAAAGACATTTTATTTTTTTAATCAAGTAAAGTTTATGGTGACATTTGACTCCAATTGGATTGGGAGTGTTTTCAGTGCACTTAGGATCTCCTAGCTCATCTATGCAGTCCTTATGCAGTGTTTTTGTAAAAGCTTGTCTGCTTGCATTGCCTGGATGTTGATGGTTCAATGACCAAGCCCAGGAGATCCCACTCCCGAGGATATTACGCAACCAGGGCTGGATCTCATTCCAATAAGTTGCTCCCTCCCTTCGCTCTTATTTCACTTCCCTTTACAAATAGTCTGATGCATAGTGACGTCACAAAGAACGGTACTCTTGGTATGCACTGTCTAAAGGCCTGCTGAATTGTGGGATAGGATGAGAAATGAGACATGATATGGACACCTGCCTGTCCTTTCTACAACCCCAGACAGCATAGCAGGGCTCACTTTGTATTACCATCACACAGTAGAATCCAGGTTGTCTTCCAGAAAGGATCTCTCCCTCCAGCCCCACCCTCTGGCTCCCTACTCTGCTCAGCTCAGAGAGCAGTTGCCATAGCGATTAAAGGGGCAGCTGAGTTCAGGTTTGTTTGGACGCCTGGTCTTCCCCAGAGAGGCAGAGGCGAAGCGAGAGGAATAACTGGGCCCAAAATCTGTCTTCTCCAGCAGGTTGCGGTTTTTTTTTCGCTCACCAAGCAAGGAATTTTTGTATGGAGGTCAATGAGCAAGTGTCGAATTTGATTAACAAAAAAATCGAATGGCTTATTTGCTCAAATAGAAGTTTCTTAATGCTTACGAGTGCACTGATATAAATAGGTTACGTGACATCCCAGCAAGTTTGAGAATAAACACTTTTTATGTTGGAGTCGTGCCCGTTATTACACTCGTTTCTGCCCTCTCATTGCCTAGAATGGTCCCACCGGATCTTGCCTCTTCCCGACTGCCTTCCATTTTTTAAAGGAATGCCTTTTCTTTGTTAGAGTGGCCAATGAAATATCTGGTCAATGTAATGGATTATCTGTGTCGTCCCTTATCTGTTTCGTGCTTTGTTTCTCTGTAATACACTACAAACCTGCTAGCCTAGCTGTTAGCACTTTGCTTTCCACTCAACAGTCCTGTAGGGGGAATGAATTGATTAGGTAATAAGATTAGTTGTTATTACAGATTTATTAGATAATAGGATCATACATTTGGAGCCATCCCGTGGTCGACAGCTCCTCTTCCTTCCCCAGTTTGCAGGCCGTTAGTTAGTTAGTCAGTTGGTTGTTTTTTAACATGTAGGTCATGTTTATATGGTCGTTTCCCAGGGCAGAATAACACATTGGAGCATTCTGGGAAGGGCTGTGAAATGGCGCCATGGCAATGCGCCCGTGGGAGAGTTCTGATTAACGCACGTTGGGCGGAGGAGAAACCTAGCAGTGGATGTCTGATAATGGGATGAAGAACCAAATAGGATCATTCAGAACCCAGATGTCTGAGACTAACTGAGAGAATACACATACCATCTTTGTCCAGAGGGTAGGGTGAGGAGAGAAAAAGAGGGCTAGAGAAGAGGGAGGTGCTGAGTTAAAGGAGTTGAGGGAGATGGAGAGAAACATGAAGGGGAAGATGAGGAGAGGGCAATGTGGAGGGAATATGCAGCGAAATGAGGCTGGAGGAGAGGGAGGTGTGCATGTCAGTTTGTGTTCACTGGTGACAAGATCAGAGTAGAATTCACAAGTGGTAATGTATGGAACACCTCTTGAAAATACACGGGGAGAGTTCATAAGAAGCAACCTGAGAAAATAATGCACTCCAGTTAGGTCCAAAGCAAGGATGGTTGAGGGAGGGATCACAGAGCAACATAGAATGTAATACCACTTTGGCGTTCTAAATGATTCCTTCAGTGGCTCTAAACATGAGCAGCTATAGAAAGCATTGTTTTTGTAGGCATTAACTACGCAATGGCTCATTCAAAGCCAATGGGAAATAAATGTATCTGTATTTAAATTAATGCCAAAAAGATCTGTGGTAAACACAATCTTCATCAGCTAATTTAACTTTTTATGAATTTTAAAGCATTTTATCTCATTGAACAAAACATATAAGGTCGCCTAAGCCTGTGTTTACCTCAGACCTTATTTTTGGCGTTTATCCCAAAACCCCATTCTTTCCCCCATATGAATGGCTGAACGAACCAGAGGTAACTAATTTCTGGTTTTTAGGACTATAAGCTGAGGAGCTCTATTATAACAGAGATGGATTCTTCCAATCACACCTCGGGGGATGTGGGATTGACGAGACTAAGTCCCTCCCCCAGGGTTATATTCTCATCTCTCCTCAATATTTATAAGCTCATTACAATATTCCCATTCCCATTAGCCCCCCTGTCGGAGCTCTGATAACATCTCCAATTACACACATACTCTTCTGCTGGTTGTTGAACTGTGCTCCCCGGGTGGCTAATATCCTCCTAATGAACAGTCATTTCCTTGTTGGACGACCATGTTGGTGAGAGAGCGAGGGAGCTTGTCGCTGCTCTTGTGGGAAATGATACAGCAGTGGCGACGTTAGTCTTAAAGCTTCCCAGGCCGGCTGTGCTGTGGGATCACTGGGATGGATGCTTTAACTGTGGTAGTGGATGAATCCTGAGTGGGGAGGGATGATGTGGTGGTGATGACTTTATAATGACAGCTGGAGGGGCCAGAGAGACTGATTTCAGCTTGAGGGAGTGTGGGAGAAAGAGATGAGTAAGGAGAGATGAGGCTCAGCCTGGTGAGTCAGGTTAGAGTCAGCCTGTATCTCGTTTTCTCTAACTGCTGAGAAACTCCCCAGTCAATATCCGACACTCTGAAATGAGCGAACGCCTCCAATAAGCCAGCACAACATCTCTAGTCTCCAGTGTTGGTTTGTTTGCATATTTGTGTTTGTGATATTTCTTATCAATCCATATGCATTAGTGCAGCAGTGCACAGTAGTGAGTACTGTGCCAGTAGTAAACACCTCTCTGTTTGGCACGTATGTTCTGTACCGTACAGTGTGTTTCTAGGGGTGTGTGTTACATGGGCTCTATCCTTGGTGTAGTCTAAATCCTCCTGGCTCTCAGAGAGGATGTTTATGGAGGAATTGTTGCATGTCACCCTGATTTAATAACCAGTTGCTTTATAGTATTTATTTAGTTCTCTCAGTGCTGAAGTTGAGGTTGGCCTGGACCTGCTAGCAGCGTTAGAGACCCGGTGAGATGAGAGACTGCATCCAAACTTGCCCACTAGTCCCTATATAGCGCACTACTGGTTTGCCCAATGGGCTCTGGTCAAAAGTAGTACACTATATAGGGGCTAGGGAACAATTGCAGAGACTGGTCCCTCCCAACAGGAGACGGGTCCCTCCCAACAGGATGTTGTCACATTTCCCTCTCAGCTGCTCCAACTCTCCCCTTTTCCCATATTCCCAGCGTTACACTCTGATTCAACTTTTAACAGGCAGGCTGGTGCCAAATTGGACGGCAGGCAGGAAAGCAAACTGATTTTCCCTCTTCTGAGTCTGTTCGGAATGCGTATAAGCCCCTCAAACACGAGGAAAAAGGGATAAGGAGAAAGTTTGAACTCTTTTGAACAATCCACTTTAATGACACCCTAAAAAGGAGCACAAAATGAGCTCCCACTTTTGTTTGACAAAACATCATATTTATGACAAGAGAAACTGTTCTTCAGAGTAACGCTATTGAATGGGCCACTCAGGAGCCAGTTCCTCAACTCTGCAGCTCTGGAGTCGTTAACATCTTCTTCTATAATTATTAATATTTGTACTAATGACTGGAAGGGGGAACGCTTAATAATGGTACAGGACGTCACGTTGGGAAGACCCATCATGCAGAGTGAGACCATTGGGAGGAGGAAGGAAGAACATCTGCTGCTCACCACAGTGTAGGTGTCCCTAAAACGAGGCTTCGCTCACATTCACTGCTCCAGAATTTCATCAAAGTGCTATAGCTCAGTAAATATTCATCAGGCCGTATATAGTGACTGGCAGGTCCCACAGCCCACAGCCTCATCACACAGTCCCTCTGGAGATGGGCCATGGTAGGGAGCGGAAGATTGAGAGGGAGAGATGGAGGAGAGGGAAATATGGAAAGATGGAGACATTGAGAAGAGACAAGCTCAAAATTTCACCGTAGAAATCAAAAAGCCTAGCTGTTTTAGGCAGGCGCCAACCGAATTAGGAAGGGGGAGCACCTCTCCTTTGTAATGAATGGAATGTTGGTAGGTCGGAGATAAATGTTCTCCTCAATTGTGAGTGGTTGCATCTTCTGCAGGTTTAGTTATCACCCAGGCTAGAAGCCTACGCTGAGAGACTGGATGTGAGAATGGATGTTCTCCGGGTGTGAAAAGTCTGTCAGCAGCTGCGCACATGCACACTTCCATTCTCACACACACACACGTGCACACACGTCGTTTAAATCAAGAATCTCAGCCCACACACTTCATTGAGTTCAGGGTTAACCCCAGTGCGTATAAGTACTAGGTTAATCTGAAAAAAAGGAAAGATATAAGCGTGTCAGAAATCCTTTTCCCATCTTACTGTGTCTAGAGTTTTGGTGCCTACTGCCCTACATGGATGTATAAGAAGTATTGCCAACTCAAAGTACAGGCCTAGTCTTCCTGCTTCAGTGAATGGATTAGCCTATATCAAAACATGACAAAAAAAATCACTGAAGAGTGCATTGTACTCGTTACTAATAAACAGCAACAGACCTAAAATAGCTGTAGAATACAGGTAACTGCCAAAATAAAGGAAACACTTGAATGAGTTATACAAAGTATCTTAAAAACAGATGCTTCCACACAGGTGTAGTTCCTGAGCTATTCCTAAGTAATTAACATCCCCTCAGGCTTAGGGCAGGACCAGGTGCCCATTATTTTGGCTACCATGGCTATGCCCCCATCCACAGGGCATGAGTGGTCACCAAAGGATTTGATGTGCATGAAAATGATTTAAACCATACGTCATGGCTGTCTCAGATCTCAACTCAATTGAACACTTTTTTGAGGTTTTGGAGCGGTGCCTTTTACACCACCAACAAAAAAACACAATTATGGATGTTCTTGTTGAAGAATGGTGTTGCATCCCTCCAATAGAGTTCCAGACACTTGTAGAATCTTTGCCCAGGCCCATTGAAGCTCTTTTAGCTCGTGGTGGCCCAACACCTTATTAAGACACTTTTTATGTTGGTGTTTCCTTTATTTTTTGCAGTTACCTGTATATTATTTCCAACAGTCCCTGGTACGGCTATTTGATAAAGCACACTAGAGATTTACCCTGGTTTCCCCTTCTCAAACTCCTTGATCTCAATTTTTGACACAGATGGATTGGTGTACTCAGATTGTGTGATTAGTTTACACTGCCTAAAGTACCTGCATACCGCTGGTGTTTGAAGGATCTGGTAGACCTTTGTTTTCTTCAGCTATGCTGCTGTACCGAATGCACAGAAGTCTCCACACATAGTTCTTGTCGGATGACTTTGTGTATTCCAACTTTCAGGAAACGTTGCTGCTCTTGCCCTTCAGCCAGAGAAGTAATTTGTTGAAAGTTTACACAAGATATGTTAATCTGTGAGTGGCCTGGTACACTTAAAATAACACATTGGGTATTACATAGGCTTCTGTAGAGAGATGGAGTGCACAAAAAAAGTTTGTTCCCTTGGTTAGCGGTTCAAAGCCCACATGATCTCTGCAATAGTCATGCACATTAGTCATGTTATAGTTCTTCCTCTTTTAAAAATATCAAATGAGAGAATGCAAGAAGAACTTCTTTCTTGCCGAAAGTTATCAGATGACTTATCCCATGTAATCTCCAATGTAATGTTCTCAGACCTACGGCTGGAGTTACACAAAGCAACATTCACACCATTTTTGTTGTAGTTGCAAGTGATATCTAAAGCGGCTTTGCTGTTACATGAAGCAACTTAAACACGATAAAAATTGTATGCAACAGCCAATCAAATTGAAGCTGCTTCTATGGTATTGTGTGAGAATTCTAAACTCACGCCATGTCATCTGCTGCATTACATCGTGATTTCACAAATTATTGATTTAGACAAAATGCTGGCTGTACAATTTAGCTAGCTAGACAAAATGAAATTGGCAACACTTTGATCAAGCTCGCTAGATACTTTTGGTCATGAAATGTATGTGGACACTTGCTCGTCGAACATCTTATTCCAAAATCATGGGCATTAATGTGGAGTTGGTCCTCCCCTTTGCTGCTATAACAGCCTCCTCTTCTGGGAAGGCTTTCCACTAGATGTTGGAATATTGCTGGCGGGACTTGCTTCCATTCAGCCCCAAGCATTCGTGAGGTCGGGCACTGATGTTGGGCTATTGAAAGGCTTGCAGTAGGTGTTCCAATTCATCCCAAAGGTATTCGATGGGGTTGAGGTCAGGGCTCTGTGCAGGCCAGTCAAGATCTTCCACACCGATCTCGACAAACGAATTCTGTATGGACCTCGCTTTGTGCACGGGGTCATTGGCATGCTGAAACAAGAAAGGGCCTTCCCCAAACTGTTGCCACAAAGTTGGAAGCACAGAATCATCTAGAATGTCATTGTATGCTATAGCGTTAAGATTTCCCTTCACTGGAACTAAAGGGCCTAGGCTTGTGTGCAGCTACTCGGCCATGAAAACCCAATTTCATGAAGCTCCCAACGAACAGCTCTTGTGCTGATGTTGCTTCCAGAGGCATTTTGGAACTCTGTAGTGAGTGTTGCATCTGAGGACAGACGATTTTACATGCTACATGCTTCAGCACTCGGCGGTCCTGTTCTGTGAGCTTGTGTGGCCTACCACTTCACGGCTGAGCTATATCTGTTTCTAGACGTTACACTTCACAATAACAGCACTTACAGTTGACCGGGGCAGCTCTAGCAGGGCAGAAATTTGACAAACTCACTTCTTGGAAAGGTGGCATTCTATGACGGTGCCACTTTGACAGTCACTGAGCTCTTCAATAAGGCCATTCCACTGCCCATGTTTATTTATGGAGATTGTATGTCTGTGTGCTCGGTTTTATACCTGTCAGCAACAGGTGTGGCTGAAACAGCCTAATCCACTAATTTGAACGGGTGTCCATATACTTTTGTGCCTATATATAGTGTAGCTAGCAATGAGCTAACGAGTTTGCTAGCTGGCGCAGCACATGTTGAACAATTTTTGTTTAAACTGGTCAGAGAGAGGTCTGGGTTCACTTCAGAAATTGTATTCATTGACTTCCAAACCATGTACCAGCCCTGATTCCAGTATTTCTTTATACAGTGCTAGTTTGGGTAATGTTTCTTCTGTCCACCTTGAACACTGGTTCCACAGCACTGACAGCTGTTTTGTTGACATGACAACTTCCCAAATCTTTGAATAGATCATGTGACAAAAGCATTAGTTTTGATTGGCTGTTGCTTGCAACTAGTTACACAAAGTTGAAAAGTTTCAATTGGATGCAATCAAGTTTATTAGTTGCAGGCGGGGTGTTTCATGGAGCAATCGAGAAGCAACTGTGTTCCAAGCAACTAAAATTGCGTGCAAGTTGCGTCGTAACTGCAGCTTAAGGCATCCAGCAGGCATCCTCTTGTCATTGTTGATATCTTGACTCTCTAGTTAACCTTAACAGTAAATAATAGACAATCAGAAAATAACTTTGTAAATCCTCATTGGGATTCTCAGCTTCACTGAGAAGGCAGGGCGCTGAATGTCATCTCAAACACAGTGGCAAGCAAGACTCCGATCAAGCCCTCTGTGTTAACAGACCCAGTGTGTTCTGTTTACAATCTCTGGTGTTGTAGTCCTGTGGAGCTAACAGCAAACCCTTTGGGAAGAGAGATATGACTTACAGCTTTTATCCAGTCATTAGTATATAACCAGTTGTGTTCTTAGTGGGAGGGAGCCTGAATTGTCTCTGGCTTGGCCAGCATCTTGGTGGTGATGGTGTGGCGCCAACAGAAACCCCCCAGTCAATCTGTGTATGTAGGGTCATGTCCTCAGTGAAAGGCCCAGTCAGAGATGCTCATAGGAGCCGGCAAATGGACAGATGGTCCTTTGTAGCTCAGGTGGTAGAGCTTAGCGCTTGTAACGCCAGGGTAGTGGGTTCGATTCCCAGAACCACCCATATGTCAAATTTATGCACACATGACTGTCGCTTTTGGTAAAAGTGTCTGCTAAATGACATATTATATTGTTATTATACTGTAGATGCTGCAGCAGCAGATGTTCCAGTGCAGAGCCAGTCATTTGGTGGTGGGTGGAAGGAGCAGAGCGTGGTCTGAGTTGGCCATGAGGAGATTGGCTTCCCTTACTCCACACTGATCATTAAGCCAGACCCACATGCTGTTTACTCAGGAGGAACAGAGAGAGTGAGCTGTTGGAGGGATGCAAGAGAGGTGAGAGGAAGGGGTTAGGGAGAATGCAAAATGTGTAGAGGGGAGCGTCAAAGAGCAGAGTGGGAGAGATTGCTAGATAGAGGGGGCTGAGAGGAGGCTTTGGCATGGACTCGGTCTCAGCTTCAGCGCAGTAGCTGTCTGGTTCTCCTCAAACTCCCTCTACACTGGGCCCAGGGTCTGGTCTGTCTGAGTGGAGCTCTCCCTCCCCCTCCATTCCCCCCCCCCCCCCCCTCACACACACACACACACCCGCCAGTTTATTAGACTGAGAAAATGAGTGAATAATGAAACATCACGTTCCGTGCCATGTGTGGATTTATACTGGAGCGCTAGAAAATCTGTCACCAATGAAATTGGCAGAGAAGAGGGTAGGGAGGAAGAAAGTAGCTGTTATGATTATTCCCCAAATAAACCTTATCCAGGACAATTTGTATCAGATTTACAATGTCTGGCATCTTTAAATAATTCCAGGTATAAATGCCAATCCAGCTTCATTTGATATGATTTGCCCAATTTGAAAGGTTGTAAGTGGATGTTGATAAGCCTGATGAAGTGACAAGTACAGAGGGATGATAGGAGGCATGGAGGACAGATGGAGGGAGGGATTAGAAGGATTATGTTGAGATGAAAACGATGTAAACCATACATCATGGCCGTCTCAGATCTCAACCCAATTGAACTCTTTTGGGAGATTCTTGAGTGATGCCTGTGACAGTGTTTTCCACCACCGTCAACCAAAACACCAAATGGTTGACCACCCGAGTGGCACAGTGTCTAAGGCACTGCATCTCAGTGCTAGAGGCGTCACTACAGACCCGGGTTCGATCCCAGGCTGTATCACAACAGCCGTGACCGGGAGTCCCATAGGGCTGCACACAATTGACCCAGCATCGTCCGGGTTAGGGGAAGGTTTGGGGGGGGGCTTTACTGGGCTCATTGCGACTCCTTGTGGCAGGCCGGGCGCCTGCAAGCTGACCTCTGTTGTCAGGTAAATGGTGTTTCCTCCGACACATTGATGCAGCTGGCTTCTGGGTTAATAAGCGGGCGGTTGTTAAGAATGGCGGTTTGGCGGGTCATGTTTCTGGGGACGCATGACTCAACCTTCGCCTCCCTAGACCGTTGGGGAGTTGCAGCGATGAGACAAGATCGAAATTGGGGGGGAAAGGGCAGTGAGCCTGTTCTGCTTCCTGGAGGGCCAATCTGTCCAGATCCCAGGCAGGCCAGAGTCTCAGCCTCAGCCAGCCAGCCCGGTGGGTGTATTTTTAGAGTGATTTAGGACTGCTGTCAGTAGTGATAACACTGCAGCTCCAGCAGAACTACAGCCTGGCTGGTTCTCTCCTCATTAGGGTTCACCAGCAAAGCCACATACACAGTTAACAGCATGTATTAAAGGTGCAGTGAAATGCATGCAGAGATGTAGGTATAGTACTAGAAATGTATCAAAAAGAGCAACAGTATTACAGCTGTACCATCAAACTGAGCTGCAGTATTAAGATGTAGTATTAAACTAAGGCCGCTTCAGCGGTATTAAACAGAACTACAGTGATAGAGCTTTGATGTTAGTTAAAGTGAATTATAATGACCCACACTCACCACCCTGGGCAGCCTGCATCACTCCCTTGGCCTGTGGTCACATTGAGGGAGGGGAGGAGTGTGAGTGGTTTGGCTGTCAGTCGTGTTTTAATGAAGATCCCTGCTAGCCGTAATGGCGTCTCTCTCGCTCTCCATTGAAGGTGAGCTAGTGATTACCCTAGACTCCAGAGAGGAGAGGAGAGGGCTGCTCTGCTCTGCTCTCCCTCTCACTCATTCAGCCTTCACAGTGACAGGGGTAGGTGGGTCGTAGTGGTAATTGTAAAGTCATGGTGCATCCTAGAGATTTATAAACCATAGGCAACCCAATTTGAAGAAGGCGATACTCCTTAATGTCCATGCTAAAATGGGATCCAAATTCACGTCCGCTGTAGTGGCACAGCACCTCCTACTTTTAGGGGGACAACACCTCCTACTCTAAGGGGGACATTATACAACAAACCAGGAGTGTTCCCTGACCAAGTGACCTGACAAGGAAAAACTCTTGGCCCAGGAGTTCTCCCCAAAGAATGTAAGAGGGGCGCTGCGCCACTATTTAAAACATTTCCATGTTATCATTTAAGGCCAGGCACCACACCCTAATACAGTGGTTCCCAAACTGTGGGGCGCGCCCCTGTACTCTTGAAAGTTGTTGTAGTAGAATGCACAAGGGGCAATTTCAGAATTGGGTAGTGCATCATGAGTTTTCCTCTTGTCATGTCAGTCATTGCATACCTTAGAACTATTTAGAACTTCATAATGTTTTTTAGGTAGGTTCCTTTGCCCATAGAATTTGTTGTAATGTTTGAGTCACTCAAATATCACATGAATACACATTAGACAAGGCAAAATGTATACAATGGCAAGACAATTAGCTTTAAAACTGCAACATTTTCTCTCTGCCAACAGTTTGTCATGAACAGTGCTTGTACCCATATAAATAGACATGGGGAGCGCGGGATGTTCCCCAATGCTGGAAGGGAGGCCTGAAAGTTGGGAACCCTGCCCTAATAGTTTTTTTGCACTAGATTGCAAATCAAATCAAATTGATTTATATAGCCCTTCGTACATCAGCTGATATCTCAAAGTGCTGTACAGAAACCCAGCCTAAAACCCCAAACAGCAAGCAATGCAGGTGTAGAAGCACGGTGGCTAGGAAAAACTCCCTAGAAAGGCCAAAACCTAGGAAGAAACCTAGAGAGGAACCAGGAACTGGGGGAGAACTGCCACGTTCCAGGCCTCCCACTTTTATAGGACTCTGCAGCACCACCTTGTTAAAACATCCTGGGGAGAACCCTGTGTGGGTTTCATTCATTTGACATGGGCGGCACGGCACATACTGTGTGTATCAGGGTTCGGGTCAATTCCATTTAAATTCCAGTCAATTAAGAAAATTATCGAAATTCTACATTTTCCTTATTGATAAGAATTGGAATTTCAATGTTCTACCTGAATTGACTGGAATTTAAATGGAATTGACCCCTAACACTGATATATATGGTAATAAAGACCTTTGGTTGCATTATTTATTGTTACATGAGACCCTAACCCTGTGTATGTCCTCTGTCCAGGTAATTCCCAGATGGGGGCCACCATAGTAGACGCCTTAGACAGCCTGTACATGATGGGACTTCACGACGAGTTCAAGGACGGACAAGAGTGGATAGAGCAGAACCTGGACTTCAGTGTGGTGAGTAGAGCACAAAACCTTTATTTCTATACTTCAGTAGTGAAAACTCTGTACTTTGCCACCTTCTGGCTTGTAGTCTTCAGTGCCATATAAGCATGTGGTAGAACCTTCAGAGAACCTAGAACCAACAACAACAACTTGCTTGATGCCACTTATACCTTATTCAGATCTACTATCAACCACACAGACGGGGCTCTAGAGAGTCCGCCAAGCTACGGACAGAGGGCTCTGGTTTTTAGTCCCTGTCCCGTAGTGAAGCCTTTTGAGACATGAGGAAAGGAGCGTCTAGCGTTGCTGTGATGGAGGGAGAACTGGACACGCTGGTCGGAGTCATGGAAATGATGTGGGCAGGGAAAGTGTTTCAGACCACATAAAGGGCAAATGGACTGCAATCAGTACACCCCTGACTGAGACACCTGTCTGTTTCTCTGCCATCTCCCCCTCTGTCTTGATTCTCTGTTTTACCCCTCTCGCTCTCTCTCAGGCTAGGGTTATTAAAGCCCTGCAGATGTAATGACAGCACAGGTGGGGTGTGAATGTTTGACAGGCTGACACTGTGGAATGTAATTAACCTCTGGACTGCTCCGGTCAGCTCTGGGGTAGAGGGAGAGAAGGAAAAGGAAGATTGTGGAAGATGGAGAGATGGGAGATGGATGAGAGAGATCGAGGGGAGGGTGAGAGAAAAAGAGAGGGAGGATGTTACTGATCTATGTTTACATCAGGGATGGGCAACTGGCGGCTCGTGGGCCCCCCTTTTGAAGGCCCTCGGATCAACCCCAGTTGGGGTCTCAATTTACTGTTGCAAGTTAGAATAGTATATTACACAAGGTGTTATTTATAAATGTGTCCGCACGCATGACTGCCTCATGCCGCTTTGGATTAAAGCATCTGCTAAATGGCATATACAGTGCATTTGGAAAGTATTCAAAGTAAGTATTTTACAGCCTTACTCTAAAATTGATTAAATTGTTTTTCCCCCCTCATTAATCTACACACAATACCTTAGAATTACAAAGCAAAAACAGGTTTTTAGACATTTTTGCAAGTTTATGATACATTTTTTAAAAACTGATAACATTTACATAAGTATTCAGACCCTTACTCAGTACTTTGTTGAAGAACCTTTGGCAGTGATTACAGCCTCGAGTTTGGAGTTTGAGACTACAACCGTGGCACACCTGTATTTATGGAGTTTCTCCCAGTCTTCTCTGCAGATCCTCTCAAGCTCTGTTAGGTTGGATGGGGAGCGTCACTGCACAGATATTTTCAGGTCTCTCCAGAGATGTTAGATCGGGTTCAAGTCCGGGCTCTGGCAGGACCACTTAAGGACATTCAGAGACTTGTTCCGAAGCCACTCCTGCATTGTTGGCTGTGTACTTAGGGTTGTTGTCCTGTTGGGAGGTGATCCTTCACCCCAGTCTGATGTTCTGACCCCTCTGGAGCAGAGTTTCATCAAGGTTCTCTGTGTACTTGGCTCCGTAAATCTTTCCCTCGATCCTTCCATAGTCTCCCAGTCCCTGCCGCTGAAAAATATCCCCACAGCATGATGCTGTCACCACCATGCTTCACCGTAGGGATGGTGCCAGGTTTCGTCCAGACGTGACGCTTGACATTCAGGGCAAATAGTTCAATCTTGGTTTCATCAGGCCAGAGAATCTAGATTTTTCTTCTGTGGAAATTTATATAGACAGGTCTGTGCCTTTCCAAATCATGTCCACTGGTGTACTACAATTAAGTTGTAGAAACATCTCAAGACTGATCAATGGAAACAGGATGCACCTGAGCTCAATTTCGAGTCTCATAGCAAAAGGTCTGAATACTTATGTAAATAAGGTATTTCCGTATTTTTTTTTATTTGCAAACATTTCTAAACCTATTTTTGCTTTGTCATTATGGGCTATTGTGTGTAGATTGATGAATTTGTATGTAATCAATTTTAGAATAAGGCTGTAATGTAACAAAAAGTGGAATAAGTCAAGGGGTCTGAATACTTTACGAATGCACTGTATATTATATTGTTATTAGTATTATTGACACTGCGGCAGCAGAAGTTCCAGTGCAGAGCCAGATAAGTTGAGTCATTTGGTGGTAGGCCTGGGAGTCTGGAACAGAGCGTGGTCTGAGTTAGCCACGGAGGGGATTGGCTGCCCGGACATCTCACTGATCATTAAGCCAGACCCTTACTCTGTTTACCCAGGAGAAACCGAGAAGGTGAGATATAGAAGATGCAAGAGAGGGGGGTGAGGGAGAATGAAAAATATGCAGATTGGAGAGGCAAAGAGGAGAGGGAGAGATTGCTTTAGAGAGGAGAGCAGAGGCTGAGAGGAGGCTTTGGCTGGCTGTCGGTCTGGTTCTCGCTTATAAACTCCCTCACCAGACCACATAAAGGGCCAATGGACGACAATCAGTACATCCCTGACTGAGACACATGTCTGTTTCTCTGCCTAAGCATCTCCCCCTCTGTCTTGATTTTCTGTTTTACCAGTTTCTCTCCCTCAACCTCGCTCACTCTGGCTAGGGTTATTAAAGCCCTGCAGAGGTAATGACAGCACAGGCGGTGTGTGTTTATGACAGGCTGACCCTGTGGAATGTAATTCACCTCTGAACTGCTCCGGTCAGCGCTGAGGGAGAGGGATAGAAGGACAATATATATATATATATATATATATATATAAAACATATAACAAATATATATACACACACACACTACCGTTCAAAAGTTTGGGGTCATTTAGAAATGTCCTTGGTTTTTAAAGAAAATCACAAAAAAATGTCCATTAAAATATCAACTGGATCAGAAATACAGTGTAGACCTTGTTAACTTCTTGGTGACGGGGCCAGTATTGAGTAGCTTGGATGAATAAGGTGCCCAGAGTAAACTACCTGCTACTCTGTCCCAGATGCTAATATATGCATATTATTAGTATTGGATAAAAACCACTAAAGTTTATAAAACTGTTTGTATGATGTCTATGAGTATAACATAACTCATATGGCAGGTGAAAACCTGAGACAAATCCAACCAGGAAGTGAGAAATCTGAGGTTTATAGTTTCCTTTAAGTGATTGCCAATCCAATAGGCTGTCTATGGGGGCAGATTGCACTATCCCAAGGCTTCCAGAAGGTGTCAACAGTCTTTAGAATTATGTTTGAGGCTTCTATTGTGGAAGGGGGTCAAATAAGAGCTGTTTCAACAAGTGGACTAGGCTGTGGCCAATCAGTTGTTTACTGCGCGTTGGAATATTTTTGAAGATTTATTATAAAAAGACCCCAAGGATTGATTGTAAACATCGTTTGACATGTTTCTACAAACTGTAATGGAACTCTTGACTTTTCGTCTGGATTTTGCGCTCTCGCACTGCCTTTGGAATAGTGGACCAAACGCGCAAACAAAACAGAGGTATTTGGACATAAATATGGACGTAATCGAACAAAACAAACATTTCTTGTGGGTCCTGGGAGTGCATTCCCCACGAAGATCAGCAAAGGTAAGTGAAGATTTATAATGCTATTTATGACTTTTTTTGACTCCACAATTTGATGGCTAACTGTTTGGCTTGATTTTGTGACTGAAATGCTGTTCTCAGATTATTTTGCTTTTGCTGTATAGCTTTTTTGAAGTCTGACACAGCGGTTGCATTAAAACAAGTTTATCTATAATTCTATCTTTCATCAAAGTTTATGATGAGTATTTATGTTATTTATGTGGCTCTCTGCAATTTCTCCGGATGTTTTGGAGGCATTTCTGAACAATGGTGCCAATGTAAACTGAGGTTTTTGGATATAAATATGAACTTGATCGAACAAAACATACATGTATTGTGTAACATTGAGTCCTGGGAGTGTCATCTGATGAAGATCGTCAAAGGTTAGTGATTAATTTTATCTATATTTCTGCTTTTTGTGACACCTCTCTTTGGTTGGAAAATGGCTGAATGCTTTCTGTGACTAGTTGCTGACCTAACATAATGATATGTTCTCCTGTCGCCGAAAAGCCTTTTTGAAATCGGACTCTGTGGTTGGATTAACGAGAAGTGTATCTTTAAAATGGTGTAAACTACTTGTATGGTTATGAGATCTCTGTTTTCTGTTGTTTTGAATTTGGCGCCCTGCAATTTCCCTGGCTGTTGGCGAGGTGGGATGCTAGCGTCCCGAACGGTCCCAGAGAGGTTAATGTTGTAAATGACTATTGTAGCTGGAAATGGCTGGTTTTTAATGGAAGTTTACATACACTTAGGTTGTAGTCATTTAAACTTGTTTTTCAACCACTCCACAAATTTCCAACAATTGTTTACAGATTATTTCACTGTATCACAATTCCAGTGGGTCAGAAGTTTACATACACTAAGATGACTGTGCCTTCAAACAGCTTGGAAAATTCCAGAAAATTGTGATGGCTTTAGAAGCTTCTGATAAGCTAATTGACATCATTTGAGTCAATCGGAGGTGTACCTGTGGATGTATTTCTAGACCTCCACAAGTCTGGTTCATCCTTAGGCGCAATTTCCAAATGCCTGAAGGTACCACATTCATCTGTACAAACAATAGTACGCAAGTATAAACACACACGTTCTGTCTCCTAAAGATGAACGTACTTTGGTGCGAAAAGTGCAAATCAATCCCAGAACAACAGCAAAGGACCTTGTGAAGATGCTGGAGGAAACCGGTTCAAAAGTATATATATCCACAGTAAAACAAGTCATATATCGAAATAACCTGAAAGGCTGCTCAGCAAGGAAGAAGCCACTGCTCCAAAACACCATAACAAACCCAGACTACGGCTTGCAACTGCACATGGGGACAAAGATCATCAGTTTTCAACTGTCCTCTGGTCTGACAAAACAAAAATAGAACTGTTTGGCCATAATGGCCATTGTTATGTTTGGAGGAAAAGGGGGGAGTCTTACAAGCCGAAGAACACCATCCCAACCTTGAAGCACGGGAGTGGCAGCGTCATGTTGTGTGGGTGCTCTGCTACAGGAGGGACTGGTGCACTTCACAAAATAGATGGCGTAATGAGGGAGGAAAATTATGTGGATATGTTGAGGCAACATCTCAAGTCATCAGTCAGGAAGTTAAAGCTTGGTTGCAAATGGGTCTTCCAAATGGACAATGACTCCAAGCATACTTCCAAAGTTGTGGCAAAATGGCTTAAGGACAACAAAGTCAAGGTATTGGACTGGCCATCACAAAGCCCTGACGTCAATCCTATAGAAGATTTGTGGGCAGAACTGAAAAAGTGTGTGCGTGTAAGGAGGCCTACAAACCTGACTCAGTTACACCAGCTCTGTCAGGAGGAATGGGCCAAAATTCACCCAACTTATTGTGGGAAGCTTGTGGAAGGCTACCGAAAACTGTTCACCCAAGTTTAAACAATTTAAAGGCAATGCTACCAAATACCAATTGAGTGTGTAAACTTCTGACCCACTGGGAATGTGATGAAAGAAATAAAAGCTACTATTATTACTACTACTATTATTCTGACATTTCACATTCTTAAAATAAAGTGATGATCCTGACTGACCTAAAACAGGTAATTTTTACTAGGATTAAATGTCAGGATTGTGAAAAACTGAGTTTAAATGTATTTGGCTAAGGTGTATGTAAACTTCCTACTTCAACTCTAGGTGTACTGAGGCCCATTATCAGCAACCATCGCTCCTGTGTTCCAATGGCACGTTGTGTTAGCTTTTCCAAGTTTATAATTTTAAAAGGCTAATTGATCATTAGAAAACCCTTTTGAAATTATGTTAGCACAGCCGAAAACTGTTGTGCTGATTAGAGGCAATAAAACTGGCCTTCTTTACACTAGTTGAGTATGTGGAGCATCTGCAATTGTGGGTTCGATTATAAGCTCAAAATGGCCAGAAACTAGTCACTTTCTTCTGAAACTCGTCAGTCTATTCTTGTTCCGTGTGCGTGTCCGCGCCGCGCACAACGTGTGTGTGTGTGTGTTCGCGCGCAACGTTTGTGTGTGTGTTAAAGCCTCTAATAATTAATGATTAAATAGCTGCCATGTTGGCGTGTCCTTTGTAGTGAGTCATCGAAAGCTGGATGGCTCCTGCAAGGCCTGTACTAGACCACCCTGTAGTGATGGATGACTCTGAATGCAGTCAGATTTAATTGACACGACTGAATTAATGTAGTCTGTTAGTCAATGCTGGGATCGGAATGAATAAACCTGAGTTTAAAGTAAGATTTGAATGGATAGCACTGTGGGAGATGAATTAGGCCTAGTACATGATGTCCCACTTGGATTTGATTAACCTGATTTTAATATAGAGTAACATTCCTCATTCACAATTTAAAATGGTTTAAAGGAAAATTCTGACATATGTTAAATGTTTCATGCAAGATTATTTTGAATATGAAAAGCCACATCGTATTTCAAAGGAGTTGAAATACTGCAGGGGTGAGGAAAGAACATTTCTGACTTCTCACATCTACTTTGTATGAAGTCTTTCAGTATTCTCATTCGTACACATTGTGTTTACAGGAGTCACATGAATGACATGAATTGAGACACCTGAATGACTGTATGATTGTTACGTTTCTGATTTTCTGCATAACCAGAATGACTTCTAGTTAGTGCGTTGAGGTTTTCAGTCACCTGAACGACACTTGTCTTTTTTGGTACTGTGTGGTGTGTGTGCGCACATCACCCATATGGCAGCTATCATATTTGGTGGTGTGCAGTAGTGTGCATAACCTGACCAACCGCAGACTTTCTAACACAGGATGTTTTACGACGGTGCTCTGCACCTGGCTCCTGAATGTCGTTGGAAATGGGTAGCGGAGCTGACAGGGCTGCCTCCCCACTCCACCTCTTTCTCCACTCTCCCAGGGTGACAGTTGGATTTACAGCCCATTCAGGTTGTTCGAGAGAATGTTGAGGGTATTACACAGGGAACAAGTTTGTATTTGTGGTAGTACTTGGAAAGGTACATTTCTTATTTTTATTAGTCTGACATATGAATTTGGTGTTACTGTTGGTCTGAATAGTAGGCTAGTTGAATTTAGGAATGTGTGCCATTCTGGTGTTAGTGTTACTGTGCAGTATATAGGATGTGTTTTTGGTGCAAGGCTGCTCTGTCTCTGATTGATCCCCCTCTCCTCTGTTTCCTCAGAACGCTGAGGTGTCTGTCTTCGAGGTCAACATCCGCTTCATTGGAGGACTGCTTGCCGCCTATTACCTCTCAGGACAGGAGGTAACTATTCACCTGGGATTAGTTTACACTGTGTGTGTGTGTCTGCAAAGGGGGGAGTCTTTGCTGTGTGTTGTCAATTGTGGGAGGCAGGGGAGGGTTTACTTTGTGTGTGTGTGTTTGGGGGGGGTATTTGACAGGCTGTTGATGAAGCACCAGACTTTGTTCAGCTGAACAGAATGCAAAAGAGGTAGAGAAGCAGAGGCAGGGGAGAGCAAAATGAAAAATAGGTTCAGATTAGGAACGCAAAGGGAGTGAAAGCAAGGAGAGGAAGAGAAAGGGGGATAGAGTCTTTCATTAGCCATCTGGGGAGTGATGGAGGCCCACAGGTTAGAGATGGTCGCCTGGGAAATAACACTTGAGGTGCACCATGTTAATGAACACACACACACCTCCCAACATTCTTATCTGCCCTCTAGCTCTAATGAAAATGACCACAAATCCTCCTCCTGTCCCCCTCCTCGCTCTCTCCCCCTCTTTTTCCCCTCTTTCTGTCTCTCTCCCCTGCGGTATCAGTCATCCCCCTCTCCCAGCTCCTATTAGAGGAATGCGAGTGGTGGAATTGAGCTCCAGCCATGCGTTTCGGCCTCTCTGCCGGCTCCTCGTCTAACAGGAGCAGATCTCTGGCTGCGCTCCATGCTCCCTCTTAATGCTCATCTCTCCTCCCCTCCTTTCCTTCACTCGCTTGCTTAACTTCCACTGTCCTCTTCTCATTCACTCTCTGACGTTACTCTCACCTCTCCCTCTTTCCCCCTCTGAATAAATGGTGATACTTCTGCAGAGGCTGGAGTATTGGTGCGGTAGGGAATCAGAGATGTTGAGGCATGGTGTGGTAGGGAATCAGAGATGTTGTGGTAGGGAATCAGAGATGTTGTGGTAGGGAATCAGAGATGTTGTGGTAGGGAGTCGGAGAGATGTTGAGGCTGGGTGTGGTAGGGAATTGGAGAGCTGTTGCGGCTGGGTGTGGTAGGGAATCAGAGATGTTGAGGCTGAAGGAGTGTTGTGGTTGGGAGGGGTGATATCGTTCGTCCATTGGGTTATAGCTCTTTGAGTCCTTTATTCCATGTGTGTCGGCATGCCAGAGAACTAGCCCTGCCATGCAGTGATGGATGATGTGTACTCCTCTGCTCTCCTCCTCTCTCCTCTTCTTTCCCTTCTTTCTCCATTCGGTCAGTTTCATTACTTTATTTTTTTCTCTCACAAACTCCTTCACTCTGCCCCTCTCCTTCTTTCTCTCCTGAAAGGTGCTTGGTCCTCTGGCATATGTAGTTTAGGTGAAAGGTGCTAGCGCCTCTGGAAGGGCTGGGCAATATTGACTGAATTTCATTTAATAGAATATATGTTTTGGTGCGATATTCAAAATGCCTGTATCGCAAGAATTGTTTATTGTATTTTTTCATGGGCATTTACTGTGGTTCTTCCTTTAAAAGTTGTCGTACTGCAGCACAGCATGCAGGCTGCCACAAATTTCTATGGCACATTATTTAACCTTTCTAGCGCAGGCGTTCCGCTAGCGGAACCCCTCGACAACATTCAGCTGAAAAGGCAGCGCGCGAAATTTAAAAAATGTTTTGTTCGATAATGTGCATATTTATATCCAAAAATGTCAGTTTACATTGACGTATTACCTGCAGTAATGTTTTGATACCAAAACATCCAGTGATTTGCAGAAATACTCATAATAAACATTGATAAAAGATACAACTGTTACTCACAGAATTAAAGATAGACTTCTCCTTAATGCAACCGCTGTGTCAAGTCAAAGGGAGCCTTGAATAGAACAGACAATATGGGATAGATTTTTAGAAATGTAGCTTAATTAATTTGAATACTGTTTTTTTCTATTCCAAGACAAATTGAAATGTATTTTTTACTGTAGCTGTGGTACTGTAGGCCTAAGGGTTTCCGTTAGGAAGATATGGCACTGGACAACGTGTTTCTATTCCAAGAAAACAAAAATGCATTTGTTACTGTAGCTGTTTTAGCGTAACTTACTTATTGGCATAAAGGCCTGCTTAAATATACAGTACATCAATCACTCATTCATTTGTGCATGTCATCACACAGCATACAAGTCATCCATGTCTTTAATTACAGTCAAGCATTTTAGTTATAAACTAAATAAGAAATGGAGCCTTGATTTTTAATTTTACATTCACGGCTAAAACGATTTAATTGAGGGTTTCAGGTAGGAAAAGATGGCGCTGTACAACGTGACCGGTCGGGTGTAGGTCTAGGCTACTAAGTGACTGCGAGTGAAGAGCAAATTAACCCTTACATTTCCACATAAAAATCTGATTTATAAAGACCAGTCCCCACGCTCTGTCATTCAGTGATATTTATTCCCTCCATCTGCATTTTGAATTAGTATTTTTATCATTATTTTATTAACGAAAGCATAAATATGTTGATGAGCAAATACGGTACAATATATGCTTGATCCAACATTTTCCGGTTGCATGAGGTTTAGAGTTAGAAATGTACAACTTTAGAGTACTTAATACATTGCAAGTTGGGGGTGATTTCTTTTCACACCGACAGTAGCCGAGCTATTAGACTATCCTTTTATAAAGGTTGAAGTCTATTGTCTTGCTAATAGCCCATCCCTGGGAACCTTGTTTACAGAATTCACAGCCTGCTACGCTTGTGAAAAACAAAATGCCTCCAGCTGTCCATCACTACTGTAAATAAAAACACAGCATCTACAGTGCTACAAATATATTATTGAATTCGATAGAAAAAATCAATTGCACATAATTTCCCATTGTATACTAACAAGTGGTTGCCATGGTGAATAATCCAATAATAATTGGTATGGCACAGCTCTCGGAACTCATTAAGAGGTGGCTTCTGAATGAAAATACTTGCAGATCAATAAAATGTCCCTGTAGATCTAATTAAGGATTCTAAATTAATATCTAAGGGGCATTTTTCGGTAGGGCAAATCTGGTCTGTGATATTGATTTAGAGATGTAAAACGTTACAGAGAAATATCTAAGGGGCTTTTATACAATTACAATGCTCCCCCTCCCCTCCTTGGCAAGTGTATTGTCCTGCTAATAGTCCATCATGAGTGGATGGCCTCTTTTGTATTCCAATGTATTGAATGAATGTATTAATTAGTAATTTACCATTCTCAGAGTGGAAACATTGTTTGCAGAGTTCACAATCTCTTTTTCTAGTCCTCTGATGGTTACAGTCCTAACCCTGGAACGGGTAGCTGGCTTGATGAGAACTTTGTCCATTTTGTCTGTTTTCTTTGGTCGCAATGTCATTTATGTTTATTTTTTATAAATAACTCGTTTTTAAATGGTAACTGTGTTAGCGCCCCCATAGGTTGAAGAGGTTATGTCATTATTGGATAAAGAAACGTTCCCGTTTTAAGCGCAATATTTTGTCACGAAAAGATGCTCGACTATGCATATAATTGGCAGCTTTGGAAAGAAAACACTGACGTTTTCAAAACTGCAAAGATATTATCTGTGAGTGCCCCAGAAATGATGCTACAGCCGAAACCAAGATGTAACCTCAAACAGGAAATGAGCTGAATTTCTGAAGCTCTGTTTTACTATCGTCTCCTTATATGGCTGTGAACGAGCTTATGCTCTCTGCCGTTCGTCCAAGATGTCTGCAGCATTGTGACGTATTTGTAGGCATATCATTGGAAGATTGGCCATAAGAGACTACATTTGCCAGGGGTCCGTCCGGTGTCCTTTGTCTAAGTTGGTGCGTAATTCCCAGTGGCAATCATTTTACCGTGCGATAACAGAGGGAGAAGCACACTTCCAGGAACGATACATCATTGAAGAGATATGTGAAAAACACCTTGAGGATTGGTTCTAAACAACGTTTGCCATGTTTCAGTCGATATTATGGAGTTAATTTGGAAAAAAGTTCGGCGTTTGGATAACTGAATTTTCGGGGGTTTTTGGTAGCCAAACGTGACGCACCAAACGGACCGATTTCTCCTGCACAAAAAATCTTTCAGGAAAAACTGAACATTTGCTATCTAACTGAGAGTCTCCTCATTGAAAACATCCGAAGTTCTTCAAAGGTAAATGATTTATTGAATGTTTTTGTGAAAATGTTGCCTGGTGATGCTAATGCTAAATGCTAACGCTAAATGCTCAATTCTAGTTTTGCTATGGTAGAGAAGCATATTTTTGAAAATCTGAGATGACAGTGTTGTTAACAAAAGGCTAAGCATGAGAGCTAGCATATTGATTTCATTTCATTTGCGATTTTCATGAATAGTTAACGTTGCGTTATGGTAATGGGCTTTAGGCTGTAGTCATGATCCCGGATCCGGGTTGGCTCGACGCAAGAAGTTAAGGGGGTAGTATGGGGTGGGGTGAGGTGAGGAGTACTTGAAAGGTGTGACTTGCAGTTTACGATAAGCCATAAGTATACATCAGATTGCCGATTGTCCTCACTTTGATGCTATAACAACATACTGTAGCACCATGACCAGGATCTCTGTTCATTTAAGTGAGCAGATTAAGGCTTTTAGGAGGAATGGAAAATTATCTGTCAGTTCATAAACCATGTGCCATTGAATCGCGACATCTCAAATCTCTTCCCAACTATTTTGCAATCTATACGGCACAGCTGTCATTTTTTTGGTCCTTAAATGAAACGGGTATATTTTTATTTATCACAATTTTCTTTAACCAATTATAGTCTTTAATGCAGGGCCCACAGACAAGTTCCTTACTTTTCCTCCCTTCCACTTGATAAAGGTTCCAATTAATAACGTGTTTTTTTAAAATCAATTAGTACATCTAAGTTTAACCACACTATTTGTTGTATTATTTGTTTTGTCTTTTCTGGTGGATTAAACTGAAATTGCAACCAACTTTCTATGGCTTGTTTAAAAAATAACGATATCTTCATCAGCAAAGAATTACTTTCTATAGATGTCTTTCACACTGTGGTAAATAAAAACAGTTTGTTAATTAGAATGATTTATTTCTGTTTTTAGAAGGAGAGAAACCAAAAGCCCACCATGCCTATTTTTTTTAAATCGTCATTCCACATGTCAAGTGTAATTCCCGCATTGTATTTACCCAAGTTCTCTCTTAACTCCAGGACCACCGACAGTTTGTCATTGTTGCCTGAGGCACAAATCTAGTGCCAGAGAAGAGAGGACTCTTAGACTGAAAACGCCTCCCATTAATTTATGACAAGATAGTCATTTTGTTCCACAATTTAGACTACTGATAGATCAGCGTTCTAACTCCCCCTGTGGTATTGTGGTGCAATGACAGAATGCCTCTATCTACCACGAACGGCGGAGCAAGCGTGAAACCTTTAAAGGAAGAACCACTGTATGTCCGCTTGTTCATGTCTTTTTGGTCTCATCCCCTTTTGCTCCATTCTTTGCTGTGTGCACCTTCCCATTTATACACGCACCAAGCCCCTCCCCCTCCCCCAAGACCAGAGATCACTTCTTCCTCTCTGACAAGTGGTTTCAACTCACTATTTGTATTTGAGTTTTTGGTCCAACAGAATGGGTCATATGGAGACTGAAACATGCATGGTTCTGGTTAAATTTGTAACAAAGGGCATTTTCATAGACCGACTTGAAAGCCATATCAGTGATTGCAAAAAAGCAGATTCAACTATTTTGATAAAATAATGACGTTATTAGTGGGTCTTATGGGTAAGGGAGGCTTATATTTAACCTAGGTATAAGTTCACAAGCACTGAATTCATTTGATTATGGCTGACTTAGAAATGCAGTGAATTTTATATTTTAATTGTATAACGAAGCTTATTTAAAGAAACATTAAAAAAAATCAATGTATATATTGTGACTCGACCATAAGAATAAGAAATGACAATAAAATAAATACAAATATCCTAGTGTCTTGTATGTGTAGATTAGGTGAAAGGTGCTATTGCCTCTGGGATATGTAGTTTTGGTGAAAGCTGCTTGGCGCTCTACTGTTTAGACCAGGAGGACAACAGCTAACAGCCTGTACAGAGTAATAACCTCTCCGCAGAGAGAGAAACAATGGGGGGAGCGAGCGATGGGGGAGCGAGAGAGAGACGGGCGGGAAACACGGAGAGCAAGCTGATTGCAGAGAGAAAACAGGAGAAGGGAGCAGGTCTTGTAATGTAAGATAATGAGCTGGGACACTGACACACTGCAGCTAGACCGCTGTCTCTACAATACATATTTTTCCTTCCTTTCTCCCTCCCTCCATCTTGCGTGCTCTCCCCGGTTTATCAAGTATGCTGTGCTCTACTTTGCTATGTCTTTCAGTTTGGTGCTGTGAGCCGAGGCTGTGTCTGTCTCGCTGGGGAGCGTTTGACTCACTTTCATATTGTCAAACATGGAGCCCATCAAATGCAGAACACCGCTCCCTCTGTCACACTGGCCGGCTGCCATTGCACCGAGGGAGGGAGGGAGGGACTGCATATGAATAGTATGGATGTGAGAGAATCAGCTAGGTCATATAGAAGATAATCATGCAATTTAATTGGTTAAGTTGGAGGGCATACAATCTGGATTGGCTAGAATGGCCTGAGCTCAGGTAAAATTTCTTGATTAGTAAATTCAGTCACGCAGTTGTGGATAAATTCCCAAGAACACAGTCCCATGGTTTTCCAAGCTTGTTAATGAGGCCTGATACCATAGAATATAGTATATGACAAATAATAAAGGAATGACACAGGATTAAGTTAAACAATAATTAGCAAAGTAATAAACGGTGTAAACCCCATAGACATAGAATCGTGAGTTGACCTAATCCTGTCTCTCCCTGGAGCCTTTGAGGGCCTTCTTCATAAACAGGCTCATTCACCAGATGTCACAGTATACCTTCTGATCATTTTATGGGACTCCATTACATGTACACAGTGGCATACTCTCCCAGAGAGAGAGATGACGGAGAGTGTATGTGTGCCTCAATGTGTGTTAGGGCTGCACAATTAATCTAATTCACATCGAAATCAAAATATTGAAATGTGCAGAGATCCAAATCGCATGCAGTATTATGAGACGCATTTTAGCCGGGTGTAATGTTCGTTTTTATAGTTAACTCAGTTTTTTTTCTCCTTTTGCGGCTGCTTCCCACACACCAACACCATGGCACTCAAGTACTGCAGTTCCTCCTCCTCGCTGTTAGATTCACTATGTTTGCGTGCTGTTCTGTTAGGTGAAATGCGAACACGAACAATGCTACTTTCCACTTTTTTGTTTCTTATTATAAATAATTATAAATAATGATTCTAACTGTTTACCCAAGTATTTTGATCTGTATTGCACGTGAAATTGCATTTCATTTTTTTGCCAAGATCGTTGTTTGTTAGTGTTTTTATTTTTTAGTGTGTGTGTGTGTGCTCCCTGGCAGGCTGAGTGGTCCTGTGGGTCTATCCCAGTGAGACCAGGGCTCATATACTCATATGTGTAATAACAGGATCAGCTCCTAAATTCTAGGATAGGTGGGAGCAGCAGATTAGAGTCAGCACTACGACCAGCCAGCCATAGTTCCAAATCTGCAATCTAGGAATACTGCCGACTGACCCGGCCTGCCAACCTGGCCTCACAGCTAATCATGATAAGGGGATGGCGAAAGGGAGAGCTTGTTAACCAATGAGAGTCAAAGCCAGGGGGGTTCTTCTAAGCTGTATGGAATTGTTTTAAGAAATTCATAGTAAGGATAATTAAGCTATTTGATTTCATGTAGCTATTTGACTCCTGAAGTACACTACCAAAGTATGTGGACACCCCTTCAAATGAGTGGATTCTGCTATTTGAGCCACACCTGTTTCTGACGGGTATATAAAATTGAGCACACAGCCATGCATTCTCCATAGACAAACATTCAACGTAGCACCATCATAGGATGCAACCTTTCCAACAAGTCAGTTTGTACAATTTCTGCAAAATTGTCTGGGCTGTTTTTCACGGTTCGGGCTAGGCCCGTTAGTTCCAGTGAAGGGAAATCTTAACGTACAGCATACAATGAGATTCTAGATTATTCTGGTTCGTCTTGATCGTTGTGGAAGAACTTGACTGACCTGCAGAGAGCCCTGACCTCAATCCCATTGAACACCTTTGGGATGAATTGAAACGCTGACTGCGAGCCAGACCTTTCGCCCGACCCCACTAATATCCCCGCAACAATATTCCAACATCTAGTGGAAAGCCTTCCCAGATGAGTGGAGGCTGTTATAGCTGCAAAGGGGGGACCAACTCCATATTAATGCCCATGATTTTGGAATGAGATGTTTGTCGAGCAGGTGTCCACGTACTTTTGGTCATGTAGTGTAGTTGTGCATTCTTCATGCGTGTGTGTGTCCGGTTATTCTAGTGGTCTCTGAGAAGAGATCTGAGCTTCCTGTAAACCAGCTCAGATGCTTTGTGATGTTTCTTTGTCCCGTGTAAACTCTTGCTGTATTGTTACGTCTCGTAAGTATGTTTCCTCTCTTTCTGAAGCTTTTTCTCAACTTTCATTCGCCCTCTCTGTCTCTAGGTGTTTAAGGTGAAGGCGGTTCAGTTGGCTGAGAAGCTGCTCCCAGCCTTCAACACTCCCACAGGCATCCCCTGGGCCATGGTCAATCTCAAGAGGTCAGTCTCGGATCACAACGCAACCCTAGATCTACGTCCCCAACTACCACAATCTAATTTCAGCATGATTCTGTATTTAATGATTCAAAGTGTGTCTGTTCTCCCTGTGTTCAGTGGTGTGGGTCGTAACTGGGGCTGGGCGTCAGCAGGCAGTAGTATCCTAGCAGAGTTTGGAACCCTCCACATGGAGTTTGTCCACCTCACTTACCTCACCGGGAACCCTGCATACTATCAGAAGGTGAGACACCTCCTTAGTACTGGTGTGTGTGTGTGGGTGGGTGTCTGGTAGCCTGAGCAGCCGCTAGTGGGCTTTTTTGATTTCCACTATCATCTGGGCTTGATGTGTACAGAAGGTAATGCACTCTTTTCCCCATGTGACCGGTTTGTACATTAAACATTCTCCATTCAGGCTGCAAAGCTTCGATTTCCTCAACTAGATTTAATGGCGAGAAGGTGGAAAAAACAGGGGGGAAATCTAATTTTATTTGCCATATGCGCCGAATACAACAGCTGTAGCCCTTAGCGTGAAATGCTTACTTATACAAGCCCTTGACCAACAATGCAGTTTGAAGAAAATAGAGTAAATAAAATATTTTCATTTTTTACTTTATTTAATAACACAATAAAATAACAATAATGAGGTTATATACAGGGGGTACCGGTTAGTCGAGTTAATTTGTACATGTAGATAGGGGTAAAGGGACTATGCATAGATAATAAACAGCGAGTAGCAGCAGTGTAAAAACAAAGGGGGGCGGTCAATTCAAATAGTCCAGGTGGCCATTTTATTAATTGTTCAGTAGTCTTATGGCTTGGGGGTAGAAGCTGTTAAAGAGCCTTTTGGATCTAGACTTGGTGCTCCGGTACCGCTTGCCGTGTGGTAGCAAAGAGAACAGTCTATGACTTGGGTGACTGGAGCCTTTGACCATTTTTTGGGGCTTTCCTTGACACTGCTTAGTATAGAGGTCCTGGATGGTAGGAAGCTTGGCCCCGGTGATGTACTGGGCTGTACGCTCTACCCTCTAGCACCTTACGGTCGGATGCCGAGCTGTTGCCATACCAGGCGGTGATGCAACCTGTCAGGATACTCTCAATGGTGCAACTGTAGAACTTTGAGGATCTGGGGGAACCATGCAAAATCTTTTCAGTCTCCTGGGGGGGGGGGGGGGGGGTGTGTGACTCGTGACTGTCTTAGTGTGTTTGGACAATGATAGTTTGTTGGTGATGTGGACACCAATGAACTTGAAACTCTCGACCTGCTCCACTACAGCTCAGTTGATGTGAATGGGGGTGTGTTTGGCCCTTTTCCAATAGTCCACGATCTTCTCCTTTGTCTTGCTGACGGGCGGCCCGTCAGGAAGTCCAGGATCCAGTTGCAGAGGGAGTTTAGCCCCAGGGTCCTTAGCTTAGTGAGGAGCTTTGTGGGCACTATGGTGTTGAACGCTGAGCTGTTGTCAATGACTAGCATACTCACACAGGTGTTCCTTTTGTCCAGGTGGGAAAGGGCAGTGTGGATTGAGATTGTCATCTGTGGATCTGTTGGATCGGTATGCAAATTGGACTGGGTTTAGGGTATCCAGGATGATGGTGTTGATGTGAGCCATGACCAGCCTTTCAAAGCACTTCATGGCTACAGATGTGAGTGCTACGGGCAGTAGTCATTTAGGCAGCTTACATTCGCTTTCTTGGCCACAGGGACTATGGTGGTCTGTTTGAAATATGTAGGTATTACAGACTGTCAAGGAGAGGTTGAAAATGTCAGTGACGACACCACTTTCCACCACCATGCTAGAGTGACTAATGCTTAGGAATGCTAGTCCTAGGTGTTGCATACCCCGTTATCGCTATTAAATATAGTTCAGGAGGAAATCAACGCCTTTGCAGCCTGACGGGATAAAAGAAAGATGAATGAACCGGTCGCCGGGGGACACGAGTGTATTACCGACTGTACAGTCGTAGCTAAAAGTTTTGAGAATGACAAAATTATTTCCACAAAATTTGGTGCTTCAGTGTCTTTAGATATTTTTGTCAGATGTTACTATGGAATACTGAAGTATAATTACAAACATTTCATAAGTGTCAAAGGCTTTTATTGACAATTACATGAAGTTGATGCAAAGAGTCAATATTTGCAGTGTTGACCCTTCTTTTTCAAGACCTCCACAATCCGCCCTGGCATGCTGTCAATTAACTTATGGGCCACATCCTGACTGATGGCAGCCCATTCTTGCATAATCAATGCATGGAGTTTGTCAGAATTTGTGGGTTTTTGTTTGTCCACCCACCTCTTGAGGATTGACCACAAGTTCTCAATGGGATTAAGGTCTGGGGAGTTTCCTGGCCATGGACCCAAAATATCAATGTTTTGTTCCCTGAGCCACTTAGTTATCACTTTTGCCTTATGGCAAGGTGCCCCATCATGCTGGCAAAGGCATTGCTCGTGACCGAACTGTTCCTGGATGGTTGGGAGAAGTTGCTCTCGGAGGATGTCCTGGGACCATTCTTTATTCATGGCTGTGTTCTTAGGCAAAATTGTGAGTGGGCCCACTCCCTTGGCTGAGAAGCAACCCCACACATGAATGGTCTCAGGATGCTTTACTGTTGGCATGACACAGGACTGATGGTAGTGCTCACCTTGTCTTCTCTGGACAAGCTTTTTTCCAGATGCCCCAAACAATCGGGAAAAGGGATTCATCAGAGAAAATGACTTTACCCCAGTCCTCAGCAGTCCAATCCCTGTACCTTTTGCAGAATATCAGTCTGTCCCTGATGTTTTTCCTGGAGAGAAGTGGCTTCTTTGCTGCCCTTCTTGATACCAGGCCATCCTCAAAGTCTTCGCCTCACTGTGCGTGCAGATGCACTCACAGCTGCCTGCTGCCATTCCTGAGCAAGCTCTGTACTGGTGGTGCCCCGATCCCGCAGCTGAATCAACTTTACGAGACTGTCCTGGCGCTTGCTGGACTTTCTTGGGCACCCTGAAGCCTTCTTCACAACAATTCAACCGTTCTCCTTGAAGTTCTTGATGATCCGATACATGGTTGATTTATGTGCAATCTCACTGGCAGCAATATCCTTGTCTGTGAAGCCCTTTTTGTGCAAAGCAATGATGACTGCACATGTTTCCTTGCAGGTAACCATGATTGACAGAGGAAGAACAATGATTCCAAGCACCACCCTCCTTTTGAAACTTCCAGTCTGTTATTCGAACTCAATCAGCATGACAGAATGATCTCCAGCCTTGTCCTCGTCAACACTCACACCTGTGTTAACTTCTTAAGGTATAGGGGGCTGCATTTTCACTTTTGGATAAATGGCGTGCACAATTTCATCTTCCTGCCACTCATGCCAAGAATATAAGATATGCATATTATTAGTAGATTTGGATAGAAAACACTGAAGTTTCTAAAACTGTTTGAATCATGTCTGTGAGTATAACAGAACTTATGTAGCAGGCAAAACCTGGAGGACTAACCGTTCAGATTTTCTTTTTTTTTAGGTCTCTGTTCACTGAGTTCTCATTGGCAAACGATATTTCTTAGGAACTTGTTTTCAGTTCCTACCGCTTCCACTGGATGTCACCAGTCTTTGGAATTTGGTTGAGGTTATTCATTTGTGCAATGAAGAAGTAGAGCCAACTAGGACTGCGTAATACTGTTGAGAGTTTCGCAAGACTTGAAAAGTAGCTTGGTTTGTGTTCCTGTATTGAACACAGATAGACCCGTCTTCAATTTGATCAATTATTAACATTTAAAAAATACCTAAAGTTCTATTACAAAAGTAGATTGAAAAGTTTATAGGCAACTTTTGAAATATTTTGTAGTGACTCGCGCATTTTGGAAGCTGTTTTTTTCTGGATCAAACGCGACAAATACATTTACATTTTGGATATATATGGACGGAATGAATCGAACAAAAGGACCAATTGTGATGTTTATGGGACATATTGGAGTGCCAACAAAAGAAGCTCGTCAAAGGTAAGGCATGTGTTATATTTTATTTCTGTGTTTTGTGTAGCGCATGGTTGAAATATGCTACCCTTTTTGTTTACTGTTGTGCTATCATCAGCTTTTCGCCGAAAAGCCTTTTTAAAATCTGACATGTTGGCTGGATTCACAATGAATGTAGCTTTAATTGAGTATCTTACATGTGTGATTTAATGAAAGTTAGATTTTTATATCAATTTATTTGAATTTGCTGCACTGCATTTTCCCTGGTTTTTGGCCAAGTGGGACGCAAGCGTCCCCTTTACCATGAGAAGTTAACGAGAGAATCACTGACATGATGTCAGCTGGTCCTTTTGTGGCAGGGCAGAAATGCAGTGGAAATGTTTTTGGGGGATTCAGTTAATTTGCATGGCAAAGAGGGACTTCGCAATTAATTGCAATTCATCTGATCACTCTTCATAACATTCTGGAGTATATGCAAATTACCATCATACAAACTGAGGCAGCAGACTTTGAAAATTAATATTTGTGTCATTCTCAAAACTTTTGGCCACGCCTGTACACATCAAGGCCAAACGATGGTGGAGATCTATAAAGCCCACTAGTGGCTTTCCAGGCTTAGTGTCTGTGTGTTCTCCTGGGTAAGAGAGATTCATGTCTCCTCTAACCCTGTCAGGTGATGCACATACGGAAGCTGCTGGCCAAAATGGACCGACCCAACGGGCTCTACCCAAACTATCTGAACCCTCGTACCGGCCGCTGGGGCCAACGTAAGTATCTGTTGTCTCTCACTTCATCAGAGAATAATACTGACAGGTGTGTGTGCCTGTGCTCACCACTGTGGGCCGCTAGGCTGTGCAAATGACTGTGTGAGTACTGGGTGTTTTTGGAGCTTTAATAAATATGTATAATTAGAAGCTGTTGGCAGGAGGCATCTTAACTAATTGTTAATTACCCTGACTTAGACAGAGCAGTTTAATTACTGTTTCTACCTCTCACTGCTCAACCTGACCACACACCCACCCACACTCACACGCCAGGGTTTCCATTGTGGCACAGGAAAACGTGACCGGGAAGATTATAATTTACCGGCCATTTGAGAAATGTACTGGACCCATAAGCATTGGATAAAAAACCCATTAGGGTGTCTAACCATGGTGCTCAGAAATACAGAAATCACATTTAGATTATGGTAATTCATCTGAACCTCTTGACACTATGGAGCAGTATTTTCATTTTTGGAAAAATAATGGCTAGGCTATTTCTCAGGACAAGATGCTAGAATATTCATATAATTGACAGCTCTAAAGTTTCCAAAACTGTAAAAATATTGTCTGTGACTATAACAGAACTGATATTGCAGGCGAAAGCCTGAGAAAAATCCAATCAGGAAGTGACTCTTATTTTGAAACCTCTGCGTTCCTATTCCTCCCTATTGAGCATTGAAAGGGATATCAACCAGATTCATTTTTCTATGGCTTCCCTAATGTCTACAGTCACAAGACATAGTTTCATGCTTTTATTTTGAAAAATTAGCGTGAACGTCAACATTGCGTCAGTGGTCAGCTGGTGGCTCTCAGAGTGATTTGTGCGTAATAGCTGCTCCTCTCGCTCCTACTAAGAAGCCATTTTTCTGTCGATATTATGGATCTAATTTGGAATATTTTTCGGCGTTGTCGTGACCGCAATTTCCGGTGGATTTCTCAACAAATTGTGAAGAACAAACGGAGGTATTTCGGCTATAAAAATAATCTTTATGAAACCAAATGAACATTGGCCTTCTAACTGGGAGTCTCGTGAGTGAAAACATCCGAAGCTCATCAAAGGTAAACAATTTAATTTGATTGCTTTTCTGATTTTCGTGACCAAGCTGCCTGCTGCTAGCTGGACATAATGCTATGCTAGGCTATCGATAAACTTACACAAATGCTTGTCTTGCTTTGGATGTAAAGCATAATTTCAAAATCTGAGATGACAGGGTGATTAACAAAAGGCTAAGCTGTGTTTCACAATATTTCACTTGTGATTTCATGAATATGAATATTTTCTATTAAGATTTTTTGTCCGTTGCGTTATGCTAATTAGTGTAGTTGATAACAATTCTCCCGGATCCGGGAGGGGTAGTTCTAAGAATGAAAACACAACATGCAACTCATGTAAAGAAGCAGCCAATACAACATAATTTTCAAACATTTGCCAAAATGCAATTTGCCAGAAAACACCATTCTAAACAGCGCACCTGATAGCGGTTCCATATGTCACCGAGATTTAAAATCTATTTTAGAAACTTAGTGAGAATCTACAGATACAACAACTCGGATGGGTTGCTAATACAGTGCATTTGGAAAGTATTGCAACCCTTTGACTTTTTCCACGTTTTGTTACTTTACAGCGTTATTCTAAAATAGATTTTTTTTTAATTCTCCCTTGACAATCTACACACTAACCCATAATGACAAAGCAAAAACAGGTACTTTTTTAATAACAAATATGAAATTTACATAAGTATTTAGACCTTTTACTCCCTTACTTTTGGCAGGGATTACAGCCTCGCGTCTTCTTGGGTATGACACTACAAGCTTGGCACACCTGTATTTGGGGAGTTTCTCCCATTCTTCTCTGCAGATCCTCTCATGCTCTGTCAGGTTGGATGGGGAGCGTCGCTGCACAGCTATTTTCAGGTCTCTCGAGAGATGTTCGTTTGGGTTCAAGTCCGGGCTCTGGCTGGGCCCCTCAAGGACATTCAGAGACTTGTCCCGAAGCCACTCCTATTTTGTCTTAGCGCTTCCTGATGGAAGGGGAACCTCTGCCCCCTGCTCCAGAGCGCTCTTCATCAAGGATCTTTCTGTACTTTGCTCCGTTCATCTTTCCCTCAATCCTGACTAGTCTCCCAGTCCCTACCACTGAAAAACTTACCCACTCCATGATGCCACCACCACCATGCTTCACCGTAGGGATGGTGCCAGGTGTCCTCCAGACGTGACGCTTTGCATTCAGGCCAAAGAGTTCAATCTTGGTTTCATCAGAGAAGAGAATCTTGTTTCTCATGTGAAATTGGATTTGGGGCCGATTGTGACTAAAAACACTATCAATTGGATCTTTAACATGTGGAAATGGGGATAAGTATTATTAATAGTTTTTCACAAGCGTAGCAGGATGGGATATTAGCTGAACAATAGACTATTCAACCTTTACTAAAGAATTGTCTAATAGCCGAGCTAGCTGAGCCTACTTAAAAATTATTTGTATCTAACAACACACGGTTAATGTTAAGATTTGTTTATATATATACACACACACACACAGTTGAAGTCGGACGTTTACATACACTTAGGTTGGAGTCATTAAAACTAGTTTTTCAACCACTCCACAAATTATTTCACTTATCATTCACTTTATCACAATTCCAGTGGGTCAGAAGTTTACATACACTAAGTTGACTGTGCCTTTAAACAGCTTGGTAAATTCCAGAAAATGTCATAGCTTTAGAAGCTTCTGATAGGCTAATTGACCTCATTTGAGTCAATTGGAGGTGTACCTGTGGATGTATTTCAAGGCCTACCTTCAAACTCATTGCCTCTTTGCTTGACATGGGAAAATCAAAAGAAATCAGCCTAGACCTCAGAAAAAAAATTGTAGACCTCCACAAGTCTGGTTCATCTTTGGGAGCAATTTTAAAACGCCTGAAGGTACCACGTTCATCTGTACAAACAATAGTACGCTATTATAAACACCATGGGACCACACAGCCGTCATACCGCTCAGGAAGGAGACTGGTTCTGTCTCCTAGAGATTAACGTACTTTGGTGCGAAAAGTGCAAATCAATCCCAGAACAACCGAAAAGGAGCTTGAGAAGATGCTGGAGGAAACGGGTACAAAAGTATCTATATCCACAGTCAAACGAGTCCTATATTGACAACCTGAAAGGCCGCCCAGTAAAGAAGAAGCCACTGCTCCAAAACCCAGACTACGGTTTGCAACTGCACATGGGGACAAAGATCGTACTTTTTTGGAAAAATGTCCTCTGGTCTGATGAAACAAAAATAGAACTGTTTGGTCATAATGACCAATGTTAGGTTTGGAGGGAAAAGGGGGAGGCTTGCAACCCGAAGAACACCATCCCAACCGTGAGGCACGGAGGTGTCAGCATCATGTTGTGGGGGTACTTTGCTGCAGAAGGGACTGGTGCACTTCACAAAATAGATGGCATCATGAGGTAGGAAAATTATGTGGATATATTGAAGCAACATCTCAAGACATCAGTCAGGAAGTTAAAGCTTGGTTGCAAATGGGTCTTCCAAATGGACAATGACTCCAAGCATACTTCCAAAGTTGTGGCAAAATGGCTTAAGGACAACAAAGTCAAGGTATTGGAGTGGCCATCACAAAGCCCTGACCTCAATCCTATAGAAAATTTGAGGGCAGAACTGAAAGAGCGTGTGCAAGCAAGGAGGCCTACAAACCTGATTCCGTTACCACAGCTCTGTCAGGAGGAATGGGCCAACATTCACCCAACTTATTTGTGGGAAGCTTGTGGAAGAATACCCAAAACGTTTGACCCAAGTTAAACAATTTAAAGGCAATGCTACTAAACACTGATTGAGTGTATGTAAACTTCTGACCCACTGGGAATGTGATGAAAGAAATAACAGCTGAAATAAATCAAATAATCTCTACTATTATTTTGACATTTCACATTCTTACAATAAAGTGGTGATCCTAACTGACCTAAGACAGGGAATCTTTACTAGGATTAAATGTCAGGAATTGTGAAAAACTCAGTTTAATTG